>NC_044011.1:33746750-34054645 GCF_900496995.4 Aquila chrysaetos chrysaetos
TTAAACCAAAGTCAGGTCAGGGTAAAACACTACCGATGTCAGATGGCTGCTGTCTGTTCTTACTTACAACAAATTCCATAGGGGATTTCACCGCTGCCTTCAGCATGCATTACTGCAGCAGAAAACACCCCCCCCCCCCATAGTTTTCTGAAACTTCAGGCTAAATAATCCTGTTCTTGCATTCTCTCCCTGTTCTCTGTAGGAAAATGTCTTGCTTGTGCTTGCTGTGTCGACTGACCTGCAAAATACTTCTTTTCTTTTGTTGACTTTAAAAGCCATTCTCCAGATTTTTTCAGGATATTTTCATTCTTAACCATCACTTGGATCACGGCCAGTGAGAAACATTCATCTCTTAAACTTTACAGCCTGGTACCATCCCCACCTTCTCCTGCTCTCCCCATGCTTCTGCTTATCTTGGTGTCACTAAGGAATGCAGGGCTCATCCCTAGCATTCCTGCAGGCAGAGGGGTTTTGTGCAGCACTGAATCAGCCCCAGGGAGGGGGTGTCTGGTTCAGCTATTTGTGCATCATCCATGTGAAAAGGCTGACAAAAATGCCCGCCTTTACTAAACGTTCCCCCACGTTACCACTGAAACTCTTAGAAAAGTAGGAAAAAAGAGAGTAATAACCTGAAGAAACACAGCTACATGAGAACAGGCCAAAGTGACTCACAAAGGGGAAATCTCTGCCTGCTGCTACCAGATCATTTCAAAGAAACTGGTGAGAGAGCGCTGCTGTCTGCCCTGGGAAACTTTCACCAGTATCTGGGCAGCTGTTTGAGATGTATTACCATAGCAGTAAAGTTCCAGATGATTAGAGTTTGCAGCTAGGCAAAGAGCTGGGAAAATACAAAGCCTGCTTCAAAAACTAGGCATCCAAAAAGCAGAGACAAAGGTGGAAGATAAAAATAACAAAAGCTCATTTTCCAAAGGTGCTCTGCTTCTTTCAAGAAGTTCATATCACTCAGAAATCAAGGCCTCTGGGCAAAGACTCTACCTCCCTTCCACCTTCACTGAAATGAGTGGCCCACTTGCTGGGCCGCTTTTCCAGTCTTACAAGGCTGCTTGTCTCAGCCTCCAAAATGAAGTCAGTAAGGTTGAACACATTAAAAGCAAGGCAGCATTTGGCTCACCAGGTTTGATGGAGTAATTTTTTAAGATATTAAAAACAATAAAATAACACGGGTACTTAATTGCCCAAGGCAAAGCGAGGCCACCTCCCTGCTCCCTGGTTTCTCAAAGAGGAGCTTTGCAGCCAGCAGGTCTGCAAAGCCAAAGGGAAGGTAGGATTTCCACCGGCCTGGCAAGGGCTGGACTTACCTCCTATTATACCAAATTCTTCAGAATTTTTTAACCTGCTCCAGTTTGCCCTTTGAACCTAAGAGAGTGCAGATCTCTGAAGGTACCTGTTAGTGCGCACGTGCCTGGCCTGCACGCTGCCCTAAACCCAGGCCTGCAAGCTGCTCCACCAGAGTTAATCTGTGGGATTAGCCCCTCATTTAGGAAACTATTTGTCTTGCCTTAGAGCCATTCCACACTGGAACAACCTGTACATCTCTCCCAGCCTCCAAGGGAACTGCAATGGCTCCAGAGAGTCCTGCTAAAAGACCATATCTTGTTCTGTGGATGTTCTGGTGTTTTTCAAGGCTCTCTCCTCATGCAGATAATGAATGACACGGGTAATAGATAAGGTCTGCGTACATGCAGACTCAAGGTTTTTGGGAAAGCAAGACCTTTATCTGCACTTTAGCACCAAAGCATACAGGTCTGTGAGGTCTGTGTCATGGAACTGTTTTGTTGTCCTGACAAATGAAAAGCACTGACTACTGTTCTCCCTGAAAATTGTAATAATTAATTGTCTTATAGTAGCTTCTGAACAACCACCCTTTTGATTTTACTGTGGAACAATCTCTATCAATTCATCCCTTTCCAGCTCCTGGCTTTATTCTCAGCCCTTGACCAGCCTAACTATTATTTGAATGGTGGGAATGCTGAGAAACCCAGCTCAGGGCAGGTCCCTTGGTGGGAGATGTTTTACATTGTAGTCTTACTTATCCAGCAAAGGATGAGAGAAGGAGCTGAATGGGAATTCTGCCAAGCCATGCGGTACAGCAGATGCAGAACAGAGAACGCAACCCACGCACAGCGGGACTGGGAGAGGCCTCCCACATTCGTCACATGCAGCGTGAGATGCTGCAGGCCCTCTCCATCGGCTGAGAGAATTCCTCTCTGCAGGAGCGGCAGGTGAGAGCTTCACTTTTGAGATTTCCGAAGGGCCTCCTTAGAAAAGTCATTTGTCCTGCGTAAACATTTCCAGGACTTATTCCCAAGTGCAAGAGTCCTAGGGAGAAATATAAACACTTGAGGCCTTTAATTGGCGCCTAGAGAGCGACCAAAGCCCGTGTCAGCAGACAGAGCCTTAGCTTCACATCATCATGACCTGTCAGCAAAGAAACACAATAATTCCTCTCCCTTCCCCCCTGTCAGTGGAAGACGTGAGAGTTGGGACTACAGACACTGATCTTTTCCCTTTACCCCCCTCTGCTTAGACAAAGACAGACCAGCAGCCCTGCCTGAGGATTGGGAAATAAGAGCCCTCCCACCCACCTCCTGCTAGGGCCAAGGGAGCGGGAAAGCTGCCTGGAGCCACCCCCTCTCCAGGCAGGGGAAAGCTGGATGCAGGGGAGCGAGCCAGGAACAAACCTCGCCTGCGCTGGTGGGCAGAGCCACAAGCAGGGAAAGCCGGGAAGAAAAAAGAGGCATTTCACGCTCTCGGCTGAGTCACCAAAGTGTATAAAATCAAGGCCAGGCAATCGGAGCCACACACAGCGGAGGCACGAGGCATCAGGACTTCTGGACAGGTACGTGCAAGCGGATGCGGTTTAGAGCCAGGGAGTAAGATTAAATCTAAGATCAGGATCCAGCAGTCCCATTCCTCCCATCCTCTCCCTGCCATGTGCTGGGAATCCAGCAGCTCCGGTGACCAAGAAGCCCTCAGGCTGCTCAGCCCTTGCCCGGTTCCCTATAACAAAAAGGACACAGGCAACCAAATTATAATATTTTGCTGGTCCCTACTTCAAACCTGAGATGGCAGCAACAAATGACAGTCTGGGCAAGACCTGGCACCATTCAGGGACAGCAAGTAGCTATTAAGGTTTGGAATAAGTCTGAGATATTTCATACTACATGGGGCTTCAGTCACCCCCCTACGCTGTAATTATTTTTGGATGGGGAATGATCGTTATGATGCCTGGCAGCACAAAAGACAGCTCAGTAAGAAAAGCACTAGTTTGGGGCTGTGGTTAATTCCCTCCTCTAACAAAGATTACCTGCACAGCCTTGGACAAGTCATTTAGGACTTTTCTTTCTTTCTTTCTTTCTTTTTTTTTTTTTTAAATTACAAAGCTGGGGTGGGACAAAGAGGAAGCACAGAGGGAACTGTAACACTGAATA
Organism: Aquila chrysaetos chrysaetos; assembly: GCF_900496995.4. Lineage (NCBI taxonomy): Eukaryota > Metazoa > Chordata > Aves > Accipitriformes > Accipitridae > Aquila > Aquila chrysaetos. The sequence continues at coordinate 33,750,203 of NC_044011.1, forward strand.
ACATGATTCTCGGTACCCAGGCCTTTGGGGCCCTGATCCAGGAGCATACTCCCAGTTTCTGACCATTTTCACGGAAATGTGGTTTAGGAGCTCCCTTTTCAGTACATCCTTTCCCCAGGAGTTGGAGTGCATAGCATGTCTGCGGCTCTCACCTGCAGCAGGGCCCCAGCCCTGCCACCGCCTGGCAGACAGGCTCCAGGGCACTGCCAGCAGGTCAGGAGCAGAGGAGGAGGGTGAGTCTCAAAGTGCCTTTGGAGTCCCCACCGTGGCTGTCACTCAGAACGGGGCAGAACTGCCCTGGCAGAGCCCACGCGAGCCCTGGGCTTTTGCTCCTTCAACTTCTGCCAAGGGAAGGAAAGCCTGTCCTAAGATAGGAAAGGCACTTTTACCTGCCCACCCCATTGCAGCTCAGCCCAGTTTGGGCTCCTATGTCCTTTAACATTTGACAACCCTCCCCTGCCTTTGGATCTGTACATTTGCTTTGTACAGCCAACCTCACAGAAAAATACCCCTTGCCACAGTCACACCTGATCCTAGCCCTGTTGCTTGGGTATCATCCCATTAGATAACTCTTCCCAGCAGGCCGCCCAAACTGGACGCTACGCAGCAGGACAGCCCTGCAGAGAGCAATACGCAATCACGTATAAAAGCCAAGTCCCATAACATGGCAATATCCCTCTCCTGCAGCTTGTCCAGTATAGTACCAACTGGTATTTTTATACTGGAGTAGCACTGGCACTCACTTGTACACTGTGCTGCTGGGGAGCCCACCTTCTATGCTGCTGCTGTTCTGGGTGCCAGCCTGGTGCTGAGGGTACTGGTGTGGGAACCAGACACATGATACAACTTGGTTGCTTTCTGCATGAAAAATTGTAGGTACACTCAGACTAAGATTGCATGATACTTCTGTCCCCAAGGGTTCATGTTTACTTAGGCTTAATTACAGAAGAGACATTAATTATCACTTCCTATGTCTGGATGTAATAGGAAAGGACTTACAAACGTTTCACTTTTAAATAGCTTGTAGCTGCCTGGAGGGATTTAATTTAGCTCTTAACTGTGATGTTTTGTTTTCCCCTCCCTGAAACAAAACCCAAACAGATCTTGCAAGGTAATTGCAAGCCACTTAGGAGAAGGATGTTTTCACACTTGCTCATCCTCTCTCTGTTGGTGGGGAACACGGCATCGGGCCCAGTGAGCAGAGCAGAGCCTGCAGCATCCAGGGACATCACCACCTTTTTCCAGCTGGCTCAGGAAGACTCTTGGGAGAACATTAATCTCACCAGCATGTCCTGTGAGGATCAGAAGAACAGGACCTGGATCACCCTGCAGCTGACCAATAGCAGCCTGACAGCTTTCCCCGTCTGCCTTCCGGAGACCCTGGAGACCTTGGATCTCAGCAACAACCTCTTAGAAGAGGTGAATGGCATGGAGATAGCAAACCTCCCACAGCTGCGCACCCTCTTGCTGAGGCAGAACCATCTCCAGGCAGTTCGATGGGGATCTGAAGCCCTCAGCAGTCTCCTCTCCCTGGACTTAAGCTTTAATAAGCTGTCCTCTGTGCCATCATGCCACAGCTCTGCCCTGCCTAACTTGAGGTGGTTGTCCCTGGCTGGAAATCCATTGATTGAAATCCAGCCACTGGCTTTTTCCTGTTACCCTCAACTACAGTTCCTGAACCTCTCTGCAACACTGCTCGGGCAGGATGACAGCAGAGGAATTAGGGAGTCTGCTTTTGCCATCAGCACATCTCCCAGTGAGGCCACAAACAGGCCTGGAAAAACCATCAGCGTGCTTGATCTGAGCGGGACCTTTCTTGAGAAAAGTAAGTTTCTGGACTTCCCACTGTAAACATGGGGCTTGGTCAGGCCGGGGGGAGCAGAAGCCTTGGTGGGATGATGGCTCCCATCCTGGCTAAGCCCAGGCTGGAGGGGGAACACCCCACGCTGAAAGCTGCAAACAGCTGGTCCAAGCATGCAATGCACTCTCCAGCTGTGATGCAACTGCTGGGGGGAAATCCTCACGCAGACCAGCCTCCGAAAGGAAGGGCAGAGAATGGACACCACCAAACAGGACTATTTGTCCCACTGTTGTTCCCCACATCTATCCTAATTCCACCATCAGCCCTGAGATTAGCTTTGGGACATGCAGGAGGGAATTCATTTCTCTTTCCAGACACACTGCTGAAATCTGTGTCTATCGCCACAGTTACACTCTGCTTTATAGCACTGTATTGAAGTAGCACGGAGAGAGGCTTTTTCTGTCAACTGCAACCGGCCAAATGCTTCCGCACAGGGAGACAATCCCTGCCCTGAGCAATTTACAGCATGATTTTTTTCTTTTGTCTGCTTCCCCTGCCAGCCTCAGTTTATAATTGAGGTGCTGAGGCAGACAGATATTAGATGCCTTGCCCAGCTGCTCTTAGCCTGAGGCAGAGCCAGGACCTTAGGGACTCCTCAAGCTAGAGGTTTCACCTCAACTCACATTTAACAGATACACCACCAAATTTCCTCCATGGATTTGCCTAATCCCTCTTGTGGTAGCGAGTTACACAATTCAGTTGTGGGGTGGAAAGGCACTTTTGTATAAGACCTATTCTTTCAGTTTCATGCCTCCCAGCTCTTTTTCCTGTGCTAGGAGAAATAAGAAGTTATTTGCCTTTCTCACACCAGTCAGGACTTTGTAGACCTCTCTGATCAACTCCCAACCACCACTTCTCCGAGCAGAGAAATCCTTGTTCATTTAATCTCACTTAATAGGAAAGCTATTCCATATCTCTTATCAGCTTTATTGCTCTTCTATATTCCCTTCTTTTCCTCTGCCCTACAACAGGATGACCTGCAGGTAATATTACAAAAATGTGATTGCATGGGTGTTTATATACTGCTGTATTTATTTTTGTTCTATTCCTTTTCCAAAGAGAATAGCTGCAGAAGACCACAGAGATATTTTATATCTCTATGAATTCAAAACTTTTTTCTAGGCAGAAATCCATAAGAATGCTCTATTTAGGCAACAGGTATAAATCTTTTTTCTGCTTCAGTTCAACTAGAGTGGGCCAGAGACTTGCCCAACCTCAGATCACTCCACTTGACAAAGATGTCACGATTAAGAAGCCTCGATACTGACTTCTTCAAGTCCATGCCTGGTCTCCACGAGCTGAACTGTCAAGACTCCCGCTCACTGGGTTTTGTGAGGACAGAGATGTTTGACAGTGCTCCTCATCTGAGCCATCTCTCGTTTGAGAAGTGAGTTATTTTCTTTTTTGTTCTTCCTCATATAACGTTGCCTTTGCCTCACAGCACCATGGTGCCTGGGAACTGATTTTTATGCAGAGTTTGCTTGTTATTAAATATTTAGGAAGGAGGAACGGGCTTGCATGCCATTGAGAAACTGTCTTATGCTCAGATATGCCATGTAAAGCCTGTGATGTAGGCCTGATCGAGGAGAAGAGCTGATACAGCCCAAAGAGGTGGCACAAGACTGATAGCACAGTTACTGGTTGCTTGAGATTGCATCCATCGTGCTTCCACTTTTCTGCCTTATCTCCAGTCCAATGGATGAATTCATCTAGTGCTGTTAAGATTAGCATAGATCCACTGAAGCACACTTGCGATACAGACCATGCTTCCAACATCTACAACGGCAATGTCTCACCAGAGGAGAAGCAGGTCACTGAGGACTCCTTGCTCTACAAAGGTTGAATGCTGAGAGTTTCCTAAAATCTGCACCTTGGAAGCAGTCAAAAATCCTGTCCCTCCCACTTTTAGTGTGAGAGATTAATGTAGTTCCTTGTTCAGCATTAGTAAAAGCAATGGTTTAGTCCTAATTCTAGAGGTGACACCTCAGTGTGATTTACTTGGTATGTCACACATCTGTTGAAATACTAAGGGAAACAAAGGTTGAAAGTGATTTATCAAAATAAGAGTAGGTAAACTGCACACATAACAGTCAGAATAAAGGAAAAGATCTGGAGAGCACCATAAAAGATTTCTGTGATATGGGCCCAGATTATAAGCATATCAGAAAACAAACACTAGAGCACTGGCTGTGCTCTAGGAACCAGTTTCAGGAGAATAAATGCATTTAAGCAAAAAACCCCAACAGATTCCATCCCCCACTAGATTGCCACACTGAATTTACACAGCACTTTACAGTACCAGCAGGAAATACAAGTTCAAAGTACTAATAAAAACCAAAGGAGTCATAGACAGAAGAGAGCATGTGGGCACTCAGACTGCAGGGAAGTCACATCATCACACTATTTCTGCAGCTAGGACAGCTTAACAGTAAAGGCAAGCAAGGTCTTCCTTATTAGTCATTTGACTTCAGTAGGTGAGAGTCTATACTATGAAGGAGGCAATTAACATGAAGAGGATGATTGGTGTAGAGAAAGTCAAGCTGTTACAAGCAGACTGAGAAAGAAGCTACAGAAATGGTATAGTGAAAAGTGTAGCTGAATGCATGATGGCAGAGAGGAGAGCTCAGAGTTTGCTAATTACTGCATTTGTCATCTTGTAGCTGTAACCTGAGTTCCTTTAATGCGTGGAATACCACCAATTCATCAGATAGCATCATCATCAACTTGTACGGAAATCCTCTGTTATGCGACTGCCAGCTCTCCTGGCTGCTCTCCAACCCCAAGAAAGTTGTGCTGCAAAAGTAAGTGAATTCAAGGAGATAAAGTAATGCTCTTCAGATGCAACTTAAATGTGTAAGTTATTTGGGGACCAAAGATTCACTACCACCTAATTTATTAAAATTCCTTGTGTGTTCCTCCCTTCCACGAGAGGTAGAAATGCAAAATAAAGTCCCCTTCAGGGACAAAGCACAGCTGAATTACACTTGAATGTTGACAAATGTGATGGGCACATGTAGAACAGTATAAAGTGTTATTAGCTGTGGATTCTACTTTAAGGTGACAATAGCTTATATTGTCTCTATTTTGGTTCATATTTCTCTATTAGCTGGAGACAAAAAATGTGCTGGCTTGGTGGCCTTGATGGGCCAGCACTGGGAGCAGGAACTGGAAGACTTTGCAAGAACTTTAGCAAATTATTTCCTCCTTGCCCTTGCATTCCCAAAGCATTCCCCTTGCATTCCCATCAGCACAGGCAGTCAACGAAACCCCTTACAAATAGCACCATTTGTCACCTATTGTTTTCATGCTCTCCTACAGTTTTACAGACTAATTACAATAAGCTGTAGTTAAAAGAAGTACTTTGGATATGTATGATCTCTCTTCCCTTTGAAAGGCCACCAAGAAGATTTGTCATCCGTAGGGGAGAGAGCAGGGAAGTAGGGTGTTAAAATTAGATTGTTTCTCATCAGGATGGGTTTAGCAGTTGCATTCTTTACAAAAACATGCGACGTGTGAGTAAAGAAAGAACTCGAGCTTAGTCATTTAAAAGCACATCCCAAAGCACATCCCGTGTCAGCACAGCTCCAGCTGCCTAAACCAGCTGGCTTAAGGATCTTGGGGACCCTGTTACATCTCTCTGCATGTGTTCCCCTGTTAGGGTGGCATTAAAGTCTGACCCTTTACAAGAAGCTGCCTTGAACCCCGACACTCTTGCTAAGGTTCACAGTCCTTGTACCAAAGGATGCTTCCTCTCAGGCAAAAGATATTCCTGCACCTTAAGAAAACCAAAAGCCAGTCAGCTAAGTTCCCAGTGCTGTGGAAAGCCATCTGCCAAGCACAGGACTATTGTTAAGACAACCTAGCTTTGGTCTAGGTTTCATGTCTTCTTTAATATAAAGACTGTTTTGGGACAGCAGGTTGCCAGTTCCAATCCAAGTAGCCTTACAGGAGGATGTTCTTGGGGATCTTGTCTATTCTAATTTGTCTCCTCTGCAGGGCTTGGGAGACTTTTTGCAACGCATCCCACGAAGATTGGGGCAGACCTTCAACATCTTTTTCACTGCTAGAGCTCTACAATAAATGCCAGTCTGAGAGAAACGTTACGCTGCCCAATTCAAACACACCCTCTCCTGAACATGATGCTTTCAGCCTTACCAGTTATGATGCCACTACTGTAGTAACAACAACAGACTCTGCTCCGCTAACCAAAGACACTTACACCAGCTCCCTAATTCAGAGGAATGTAACGAGCACGATGGCAGCCAACCCGACTGAGCCGATGCTCACAAAAGCCAACAGTTCCTCCCACAAGGAGGAGGCACTTTCTGAATCTACGAGCAATCCCCCTTCCTTCGCATCCATAACCATCTCCCTGGGTTTTCTCAAAGAACTCTATAGTCAGTCCTCAGATTATGGCTCCACGAGTCAAACTGAAACAGATCAGCTGAAGAGAGATCTCGGAACAACCAATGTGACGTTTCCCAAGGAAGGCCCATTCAACCAGCCCACTAGTGATTATTCTACTAGAGCAACAGGAAACCCCGATGCAACTGACCATTATATTCATACTTCTGCCACTCACCCTGGGGAAGGTACACCACAAACAACCCTACAACACCTGAACTCCACAAGGAGCAATGCTCGGTCAGAGCCTGCATCCACCAGATCACTGATACACTATGTAGATGACTACGATTATGATGAACAGTCGACGGAAACCCCAGTGCAACTGGCATACACCTCCTGTGACTACAATCCTTGCAGGCACCTTCAGAAGCCGTGCAGTGAACTTCAGAGTGCATCCCAATGTTTATGTCCTGGCATGTCGAGGGAAGATGAGGTTCCAGATCCACCGAGGCTCAGAGAGGTGTCTGAAGTTACAGACAGCTCTGCACAGATACGCTGGTGCGCCCCAAATTCAGTTGTTCACACCTATGAGCTGACACTTCATGCCCACGGCAACAAGGACAGACAGTTTGTCCTGGACAATATTTATTCCACAGCAAGGCAGTACACTCTGTATAATCTATTACCATACACCACTTACCACATTTGCGTGACTGCTTCAAACAAAGCAGGGTCCAGCCAGACAGCAAGTCAGGGAATTCCAGGTAATTCGTGCACCAGATTTAAAACAAAACCCAGCTACAAGTCTGTCTTTGTTGCTCTGTCTGCAGCAAGCGGACTCTTTCTCATTTCCACAATTATTTTGTCTGTATGTCTGTGTAAGGCATGTAAAAAGCCTCAGAGTGAGCAATATGGTACACACTTAGTCTCTTACAAGAACCCAGCATTTGATTATCCGTTAAAACTACAAACCACTAATTAGCTCTAGGTGATTGTTCTTTACATTCAAAACTCACTGTCTCTGTCACCTTGGTATGTTTTCGTGCGACTCTCAAAATGTCCTTCAGCAAAACTATGAAACATCAGACTCCATATCCCTTATGTTTCTAAGGGAGAGAAAAACACAAAAAAAGGAAAACTAATAATGAAGGTAGTCAAACAGAAAATGCCTTTGGACTCTTGTTCATGTGCTGAGCAGCAGCAAACCTAGACACTAACCTGAAAAAGTTGTTTTTATAATCACCTACAAATATACCAGCATACATTTCACACAGTGAGAGGCTGCCTTGCCAGCTGTCTGCCTCCAGTATATCTCTCTCATGGATACAGTCTGGTGAGAGCCATGATCCAAGATGCATCTAGCTAAGCACGATAGACTCTGCTTTTATTCACATAAGTGAAGTTGGGTTTTCAATTTCTTCTAATGTCCATACAAAGGTATTATCCAAAATGAGAGTATTAGTGGAAGGAGTGACAGAAAGGTCTCCTTGGGCTCAGTGGCAAGGTGCTGTGCAGATCTAACTCCCATTAAATAACTCCAGTTGACTGCAACTGCTCAGCCCAGCTTCAGCCCAGGAAAAAAACCCAGGAAGATTAATTGTAAAAAAGGACAGTGCGGGATCCTTAGGGCAGGGATAATTGTTTTATTCTGACTTTGTATGATGTTGTCCACAACTGAGGCTCCCAAGTACTACCACAATACCACTTTACAGGCAGTGAGGAGTTTCCAGTACAGCAGTAACCCACAGAAGGGGGGAGTACATTAGTATTTGCTTCACAATTGGTTTTAAGCAGTGATGGTTGCTCAGTCCCATCTACAGATTTAGCAGGCTGATGATTTACCTCATACGGAGGCAAAGAGCCAAGTAATGAAACAATTTAATGCATATGTTGCTGAGACTTGGAAAACTGAAATCCCATCCACTAGCAGCAGACTGTTATGCAGACATTTTTCAAATGTACTTTTGGGTGCTAATTTCTGCTACAAAAATAATCAGAAATGCTGAGAATTTCAGTTCTTCAGCAGCTTGGAGCTTGCCATTAAAATTCAAAGAGATGTTTGTGTAACAGGAGGCGTTTGTCCCCATGAAATAATTCCTATTCAGAGACCCATAGGTTTATGTTTCAGTAGCTGCGTGTTTCTGCTACTGCATACTGCTGCTGTATATATACAATATGTAAAATCGCCCCAGATCTCAGAGAGTGAAAGGTGCTATACTGTGTAAAAGAGTCTCTGCTCTGTTAATTTTTTTTTTAAATGCTTCCAGTATTAATGGAAATAAAAGCTACAGAGTTCAGTTCTGGTTCTTTGTTAAAGACCTAAATCTTTGTGTTGTCTTTACCATCTACAACATTTAGCCTGAGATACTAACTCAAACATTCTGTTGTTTTGGAACAGACTTTCAGCATATAGTAATGTTTTTATTATGTTAATTTTTATCTGGTGTCATAAGAGCTTTCATTTTCTATGTGCTTAAAGTGGCCTGTGCCATCCTCACCACTACGGGCTTGCAGCCCTTTTGTGCAGGTTTCTCCTTTCTACTACACCAGTGCTGGGAATGACACTGTCATTGGGCAGATGCTCGTTGCAAATTCCTGCGGTGTGTGTCCTGAGCTTGGCTGACCCACATGACTCAAAACTCACAATAGAGGTGAACAGCAAATGAAAAAGCTGGGATGGCGTCACCTTTCACTTTGAAAATCTCTTTTATTTTCATATTCTGGTAGTTCAGACCTTCCTTTGTTTGGACTTAGTTTTTCATATTTATTTCCAGTCTGATTTTTCCTGCATTTTCTGAAAGGTCTAGTGAGCAGGCGCAAATGATACTTTATTTGAAGTGAGCAGGAACCTTCAGTCTTTGACTCATTATTCCAAAATGGGACAGAGATCATATACTCCCTTGTGTTTGTCCAACATAGCTCTAAGAGACCTTGACTGGGGTCTTTGGTATTAGCCAGAAACAGAAACAGAAACAAAGTGGAGCAAAGTAAGAGATTTGTGAATAGCAATTTATATAGTCTTGAAGATTAGCTCTAGAGGAGGACAACAAAAAACATACTGCAACTGAAAATAAAGATTGTTGCAGCTTAACTATGAGTTAGCCCAAAGCAACAGGACACCATTTAAAATGAGATTTTGAGAGGATATGTCTAACTACCCTTTATAACATTGCAACTCATAATCACTGCAACACCTAACTAGAAAGCCAAAAAGCCCAGCAGAAAATCTGCCAGTAATAGGATTTGACTTCCCTGAGGCTCAGTGACCAGGGGACACTCCAACCTGACACTACCCGGAAGCGTGACCTCGTATCAACCTCAGTCTCTTGAACCTTTCCCCACTGGGTGATGCAGGTTTATCACAACTGATTTCTCCAACCAATTCTCACTCTAGCCTCTCCTGACTTTTCACAGACATTCTCACTCGCATGTCCCCCACTTGTTCCAACTTAAAGTAACCCTCAACAGCCCGGTTTCATCTGGGCTGATGAACGATCCTGAAGCACAGATCCCCCAGCCAGGGGTAGCGCTTCCCTCTTCAGTGCTTATCTTACCTCACTTTTTCCTGATATTTGTGCTAAGCTACAACCACTCTTCCTTGGATATATTATATACACACTCTGAAGTAATTTTCAAGTTACAAAAGCTAATGGCTTTATTCTGCCATACCTCAAAAATGCCAGCTTGGATAAAAAAGTCCCCCCCTGTACTGCCACCCAGAACTCGTGTGTCTTGTAAATAGCTGCTGCAGCCAAAGAACAGGTAAAATGACAATTATTCAAAAGGGCAACTTTCATTTGAGTAAGTCACAATATTTGCAAAGTAAGTCTTCAAGTATAAAACCTTTCTTTGAAAGCACTGCCTCTTGCTAGTTCTTAAAACTGATGTATGCTTCTAGAAAAACTGAACCACTTTATCCCCTCTAGATTTTTTATTGTAGCTGCACCTACTGATTCAGAAAGTAAACCCTAAAAAGCAAGCACTATTTTAATCAACAGGGTAAAGTTATCTTGAAGCCCACTTTCTGGCTTCTACATAATCAAGTATAACTGCAGAAAAAAAATTAATGTCATCCCCATTCCCCAACCTCAAACCCCAAAGCTGTCATTCTTGTAAACACAACTAATAACCAGTTTGGACGTCTCCTGTACTTTCATTACTGTGGATCAACACAAGCAGCAGAGCCAGCTCTCACAGTGCTGCTTGGGACTGGGGCAGTGAGAAGAACAACCAGGGAGCTAAATGGAAACTTCCCCACCCACACATAAAGCCATGTTAGAAAGCTGCCCAGCTCTGCTCTGCCTGGTTGTTCCTCCCCCTTTTCCTATTTGCACCCAACAGCAAATCCTGTTTGTACCTCCACCTCCAAAGACATGAACCTTTGGCAGTGTGACTGGGATACCCACACATCTCTGAAACAATTTTAGAAGCTAACAAAAGCCAACCCATTAAAAAAAAAGTAACTAATAATCCACTTACTGTTTCACAGTTCAACTCGTCCTGTTTTTCTGTGAGAGGAAGATCACTTGGGGGAAGTGTAGAGAGCCTTTGACTGCTTGTGTCATTTTTTTTCTGGCTTTTCTTCCAAAGGTTTTCTTCTTTCTACAGAACCATGTTCAAGCAAAGGAAGTCCAAAATAGCCAACAGTGCATCCCCTGGGTGTCATGGCAGAAGTGCATGCTGCTCCGTCTCTAACTCAGAATTTGAAAATCAGCCACTGAGTTTCATGGAGTCTCCCAGCAGAAACACTCCGGGAAAAGGAGCTGATCCCTGAAAAGGCCTCCATTCAGGAAAAAAACCAGCTCTCTAAGGACCAGAACCCACACAGGCAAAGGCCTTGCTGGCTGGGGCGGGGGGGGACACAGAGAGGGACCACCTTGTCTTCGGTGCAACAAATGCCATTTAGAGAAGCAGTCACCGAGAGCCCTGTCCTGGGCAGCAGAAGCAGGGGGCTGGGAATGCCCAGAGCAGCAGGACCAGGCTCTTCAGCCTGATCCACCTCGATGACAGAAAGGAGCCTGCTTTTGAGAGTTGTCCCTGGCAGGAGGCATGATAGGCACTTAATGGGCCAGCTGGGAGACAATGCAGCCCAAGGCAGGGAGCTCACATCATACCACTATATCAGGCTTTATCAGCCTCTTCGTGGAAGGAGGCAAAATCAAACCACCATGCTCACTCAGCAAGCACTGCACTGGCACAGACGTACTGCTCCGCAGTGATCTCCATTCATGTGGTGTTAGAAGCAAGGATGCCTCTGAGGGTTCAGGATCTTGCTCATCAAGAAGCATCTGATTTGCACTTTACCTGAGAAACACAGAGATACTTATCACAGGTGCGAACGAACATGTTTCATGTTTGCAGAAACAGATATTCATAAAAGAACATGTTTAACCTCCTGGTGCTTTTTCTTTCTATCAGCTGTCCAAAGTATGCAGAGTTTGTTCTGAAGCAGGGCAATATATTACAACAGTAATTCCAACCTCTTTAAAAAGTAATCAAGCAGTGCAACAAATAACAATATTCTTTTTAAATGTATTCAGGAAACAATCCCTTACAGCAAGGCTGGTGTTCTGCTGTCATCTAGAGGGAAAGGGTGGAATCATCTCCCCAGGTGCTCTCCCACAAGGAAATGAAAATACTCATTCTTTCACCAAAGAACTTCAGCCTACAGACCAAGGCTCACTAACTTACACTACCCATGTGCTCACCTGTGTGCATCTGTATATCCTTACCTATTAACATTTGGGGGGAAAGAAAGCAGAAGTGCTAAGAATTAACAGTAGCAACAGTCCCAGTCCCATAGACTATCATTCAGCAGCTTATCTGTCCCTGTCTCTAATTCTTTTTGTAGCCTTATGACCAGGAATTTCTCTGTCAACTTGACACTGATAAGGAAAAATGTAAAATTTTTTTAAGAGCAAGGAGGGGATTACTGTCTGGGAAAACCAAAACTGGTAAATCAGTCTACAAGTGCAATGAGATTTTTTAAAATATTGTAGATTTTGGAAACAGAGATCGGATCACATTTGTTGCACTTACAGGAAAAAAAAAAGCAAGAATTAGTTTTTTTTTGATTCAGCACAGATAAAGATCAGTAACAGGTAAGTATATTTACATTATCCGATATCTTGAATTTCATTTTGCATATAGTATTACTGTGGGATATTACAATAATTGGATGGGGATCTTCTAAGCAACTCTTACCTGCTTCAAAAAACCTGTTGATTCAATTGATGCTTATGGATTTCGTAGATCCAGGGCACAGTGGCAACTTGTATAGCCCTGGGCTGACAAACAGACCACGCACTGAGCCATTCCTCAGTACCTGCACAGTATGTCCAGCCAGATGCAGTGTCTCTGCAGCACCTGGTTACTCGGTACATGAGCACATCAGTGCTTGGGGCCCACTGATACATATAATTGATCTGCCCGTATGCAAAATGTAGGTTTTTGCATGTCCCAGCTACAGCATCTTTGAAGAGTCAGGGGCTGCCAAGAAAGCATGAGATAAATCATCTCCATTTTCACTGCTAGAGTTGACCACCCCATAACTTCAAGCTGACAATTCCTATGCCACAACACATTTTTAAGAGTACTTTGACAAAGTAGCTACCTTTAAAGTACAGTCTTCAAAAAAAAGGTCTGAATCCATAGGAATCCCTTATAGCAAATTCTTCACAGGATTAGCAATGTTTGCCCTAGTGTCTTTAGCAGAATAAAATCACCATAAATAGGGTATTTTTCTTCTTTTCCAAACTACAGTGCAGCATTGTATTTTGTGCTGCTACCTAATCCTCACACTTCAGTGACGGATGATGTTACCTACTAGTACATATAAGAAGATAATACTTGTATGGCACTTTGTGTGTTTCCTGACATACTACCACACTATATAACCTCATTTTTGCAACCTCCTTTAATGAGTGAGCAGCCTTTTCAACTGCTTAGCATGACTCTCAGATTATCTATTTTTTTAAAGGAACGTAAGGGAGAAAAAAACTCAGAAAATACTATCAGGAAATGGAAGGAATGTAAGAAAAGGGACAAAAAGTCTTCACAATATGTAGTCCATTGGATACACCCAGAGCAGGAGAGAACCAAAGAAAACCAAAAGAAATCAAGTAAAAGAATCCCAGGAAAAATCCACAAAACCCAGGATCCCTCATTCACTGTCTCCTCCAGAAGGTGGAAGCAGCGACACAGCTATCCCTGCCATGGAAGCCGGCACAAGGCTGGCAGCTCCTGCAGGGCTCTAACCAGGGCATAGCACTCAGACACCAAGAGCAATAACCTCTGGGATGAAAATCCAGATAGAAGAGAAAAAAATCACCCACTCAGCACTAGGTAGAGACTTTCTTCTTCTTTGAAAAACTAAAATCCACTTGCTGTGCAAAATATTTTATGCTGGAAAGGCATTAGTATTGCTTTTATTAAATGTTTCGAAGCTACTCGCTGTTATCAGAGCATGATTAAGTAATGGTATTTAATAACTTATCTAAGGCCATTAGGTGAAATGATGTCACCCTCTCTTTGGCAGTCATTCGTTATGCTGTCATCACTACTGCCTTGAGAATACTTGGCAAGTTATCTCCAGGAAAAAAGAAAAAAATACCCTACATGAGACTAATGTTCATATCCAACCTGACATAAGTGCAGTAAGTAGTAAAGATACATATCCCAGGCATTTTTCACCTTGTACAAAGGACAGAGATGCAAATATTCCCAGAAACCCCATTTTGTCCTAATCACATTATTAGGTGTCCACTGACGATATTTATGCTGTGAAGGTTGTTCGTGTTGTTCATATTGCAGCAGAACTAGCAAGGTCCACTTGATATGAGGACTCCATTTGACAAGATGCTGCACACACAGCTAGTAAAAAAGTTTATCATCTAACTGCACCAGACTAGAAATGGTTGGGGAAGAAAAATCGAGAGACAGAGAAGTGATGTGATCTGCCCAGAATCACAAGCACCTCGTACAACAGCGACTATCAAAAAAGTTTCATGTTGATAGCAGTACATTGCCTCTGCCTGAGTAAAATAAAACTTTGAAAGCCACAGAAACATTGTGCCACCATCGAACATCCCAGAAGGACTCAGCTCTGTCTTCAGCGTGCCTTTAAAAATCTCTCCTCTCTGTGCAGCTGCCCATTTACACAAAGCCAGAAAACACAGTTTCCACCACATTTAGTCAAAACTGGCTATAGGTCCAAGTCCTATTTGAAGGACAGAGTACTAAGCACACAAATCTCATTTTTTCAAGAAACTAAGCCAAAAACAATATTATGACCCCAGGATCATGTGTGTGGGTGTTTTCTGGATGATCTGTTATCATCTCACTGCGCTCCTTGGAAATGCTAGAAAAGGTCAGAACAGCCAGAAATGATGATAAGAGGGTAAGAAAAACAATATAATGTGTAGACAACTCTAAGTCTAAACTCAGCTCTAAAACAAGTCTGGAAGGCTTCCATGGGTGCTGGCTTTAAACATGACCCAACAACAAATTTGGTCCTTTGGGTCTGCTGTCTGAAACCTCAACATTCAGCCTGACATGAAGCTGAACTTCAACAGCAAGTCTGATTGATGTTAAGCCATCTCAGATAACTCTCCCACAAGCAACTCCAGATTATGAATACCTAAGAAATGTCTCTCCACAACCCTCTGCCTGGATCAGTGTGAACAACCGACACGTAGGTCAATGGGACATTGCAGGAGGAAGACTAACCATAAGGCTGCCCCTAAATACACACTAGTAAAAAGAAAAAAAAAAATCTCTATTTTGCATAGAATGAAGCAAAAAACTGAGTAGTAGCCAAAGCCCTAAACAAAACTCAACAGCTTGACAGCCCTACATATCTGCTCATCTAAATTAGATAGCAGACACAAAACAAGCAATAAAATACAATGCGCACTCTGGGTCAGTCTCCACCCAGTGACACCTTAAAACCCACAATGACCTAAGATCAAACCAAACCCTACCCAAGGAGTTTCTGTTGGGCACAGAACCAGGTGACAGTGGATGACAACTAGACAACTCCTTTTACATCCAGTGCAAACCTGATTGCACTAACGCTTACAAAACCTTTAATCCTAACTCTGCCCTGAAGCCCAGTGCTAGAGAAGCAACCCTGCCAGACCAAAATTATTAGTAAGAAGGTAGCCACTAACCACAGCAATCCTAAACTTAGCTCAGCAGCTCATTACGTACCAAGCAAAAATCCAGGTTCTCCACCCAGCAATGGAACAAACTCCAGCCTCAAATGATTCTTAACACTAGAGGGGCTGTTTTTGCCAAACACAGAGCTATGTGTAACAAGGTGGCTGTGACAGCATCAGTTCTAACCTTAATTTCCTTCAAAATCCTGAAAAAAACTTGCTCCTAACCCTAGTGTAGCATTGAGCAGCACATGCTCACTGATGGTAATAGCACATGATCTGTGTCTCCTGCCAGAAAACCAGGTCCTTTGTCCTTCTCTGACATAACCAAACCCAAAGTCCAGTTCAGCACCAGAGAAGCAACATCTGCCACTGCCCAAATTTACACGATACCTTTAAACGTAGCTATACCACTTATTATACACATCCAGGAGAAACCAGGAACCTCCTGTGATACCACAACAAACTCTAAATGATCCCTAACTTGAGGCGACAAGGAGATGGCCAGGTACAACAACCTTTTAAAAGCTTGGCTCTCTCCTGATTCTAGCTTTAACATTGCATGAGTGCTATACGTCCAGGATTTAGTACTGTTGCCATCGCTGCTTGATGTACTTTAAGATCAGGGTCAGAGACCCCAATGATCTTGGTCATTTAGGACGTGTTTCTCATTATTTTGAGGCTGATATAAATCCAGGTCAAGACTCTTACTAGTAGACCTTTCCCCTGCCTATGACCCAGATCTTTACCTTTATATTTCAAACTGTTTTCTTCTCTGCCTGTTAAAAATTGAATATAAAAAGGCAAAGACCATTCACTTCCAAAACCTTCTCTCTATAAACAGTCTCGAATGGAAAAAAAGAGCAGTTATCTATGTTTCAGTGGTGCATAAATCCAGCAAAAAATATTCAAAAGCAAGTGTTGAAAATGGTTGAGAGATGATGAAACCATGTGACTATGGAGTCCTTCTTATTTTTTTCTGACAAGAGAACTGTCCAAATATTTGTTTTTTATGTATCACCATACAAAGCTGTTGCTGGCATTAGAAAATTGCTCACCTTGAGGACGCGTTTCACTTGCAATGAGCTCCCGATATAGATGCAGATACTTGGAAACTGAAAACAAGCTCAAGAGCTCACATCGTTTGTCTGTTTCTTAGAATGCGCTGCCTTACATCAGCAGCACCTTACTAGTGCAGGGACGCATTTCTTGTATAACTGTCTCTACATGGGAGCACTTTACTGGCGCTGCCACATTATAAATCCTGAGTTTTCACATCCAGTCAGAAAGAGACGCATCATAAAAATTATATGGTTTAGATAGTGCTTGGGCATTTTTCTTTCAGTCAGAGCTCTTTTGAGCTGCTGTGTTACTTTGTGTCTTACTTTGAACACAGTACAAAATTAATTCACTTCATGGATTCAAGTATGTGCTTTGCATCTAAGCCATCTTATGTTTGCGTTCTGTTCAAGGTGAAGAAAATAATTTAAATAGCTATTCAGATATCCCCCAAAAAGACAAGCATACAGAAGCTTCTTATGTCAATACAGTAGTGGAGGCAAGATCATCCTAAGAGTATAAGCTATCTTTCAACTCTAGCATTATTTTTATTGATAATAAAGCCTACCTTTTTACAATGGCAATACAGGCTGAGGTAAAAGTCCCTTAGACACATGGGAAGATCAGGGTGTTACAAGAAAATATACGTTTCTGTTCTTTTCCTGTAATTCAAGTCTGTCTAACTTCACTTGGCAATAAAGCTGCTGCTTAAAATCCTTTTCGGTAACAGGTTCTGCAAAACAGAGGAACACAGGTACTCAAAACCTACCCAGAACAGCTGGGATGGTGTTGCAGGTCTTGGCCTTAGCAGGGAAAAAACTGGAAGAAGCCCCACGAGGACAAATAAAGGCAAAAGACGGGGCCTACCTAGCCCTGGGTTAGACCAGAAAGGACAAGTCACAGCTACGCTCCCATCCACCACTAGTGCTTTATGTGCTACTGAAGTTAATTGCTTTGTAACAGCCGCCTGTCAGAGAAAACGTTTCCAACATAGCCGTGCAGCTGAATTTCACACAGGTCATGCAGCGACGGGTAAGACCAACCCTGTGATTTCATGGCCATAATGCAAAGTTATCTCTCCTCATAACGCCAGACGTCCTCGGGAAACACTTTCCCTCAGAGAGCCCGCCTTTCCAGCCGGACCCTTCCACCAGCCGCTTCACTGATGCGGAAACCCGCGTACCCCTCCGTTCCTCTGCTCTCCAGAGCCAGCGCCTCTGGGCCCGGCTCCCCCCGAGGAGCAGGCGGAGGGGACGCCGCCCGGGCTGAGGGACGCCCGGCAGCCCCCATAACGTTCACCCCGGCCCCGCCCTCCACCCCTCAGAGGCGGGGCGGGGCGGGGCGGGGCGGGGCGGGATCCGCCCCGCTTGGGCGGGAAACCTCCCGAGGACCTCGCGCGGCTCGTTCTAGGAGCGGCAGCGGGCGCTTTTAGACGTCCGCGCCGTTCGCCGGTAAAGCGGGGCGCAGGCGCGCGGCGGGCAGTCCTCCCCGTGCGTGACGCCACGCCTGGCGCCGGCCGGAAGGACCCGGGCGCGTCCTGCTGGTGGCGGTGGGGGAGCGGCGGTGCCTTCTGGAAGGTTCCCGGTCGGGCGGCCGTTACCGCGGGTCCCATCCGCGTCCATCGGCGGCGGGCGACGATGCCGGAGAACACGGGGGCCAAAGCCCACGGCGGAGCGGGGAACCGGGCCAAGGGCACCTACCAGGACCGGGATAAACCCTCCCAGATCCGCTTCAGCAACATCTCCGCCGGCAAAGGTGAGGTGAGGTGAGGCGCGGCGCGGCGGGGGCGGCTACCCGCCTCCTTTGTGCTGAGGGGAGGCGGCCACTGGCCTCTCGCCTCGCCGCGGCGGGCCGGGCCGGGCCCACCGGCGGCCCTGGAGGAGCGGCGCCTCTTCCCGCCCCGAGCCGGGCGGCTGGAGGGGAAGAGGGCGGCGAGGGTTCGCTGCTTCCCGCTTTGTGAGGCGGCCCCGCGCCCCGGGGGAGATTCGGGCTTTCCTGTGCACCGATTCCGGGGTGGGGGGTGGGCGACGCGTTTCGGGTTGACAGCTGAACGGTGTATCGCCCTGGTCTGGGATCCCGGCTGGGGTGCAGCCGTTCCCGTTGTCTCCCCCTGCGATAGGAGCTCGGCTTTGTATTAGCGGGAGGTGGTCTTGGGATTTTCAATGGCAGGAAACTGGCAGGGGTGGGGCCAGTGCGTGCTGGGGAATGCTATATTTGGCATTTGACACAAGCCTCGGTCGGATTACTTGGCGTATAATACGTCCACGTTATTACCCGATTTTAAAATGGCTGTAATCGAGTGATGGGGTGTTAATTGTTAAAAAAAAAAAAAAAAAAAAAAGAGCAGCGGAAATCAGTCCTGAGATTGCACCGTTTTATATCGTTCTGCTATTAAGGCTGATTCAGTGCAGGCACGATAACCGGGAACTGCTTAATACTAGGAGACGCTTTCTTTTCAGAAGAAATGTTTAGAATGGTGGAGTGAGTGCTTATAGTTCTTTAGATCAACCTGCAAATGTTTGGTTTTTTTTGTCTTCCTAGCTGTTGCCGATGCAATTAGAACAAGCCTTGGACCAAAGGGAATGGATAAAATGGTAATCCTTACACTTAAATTTTGAAAACATTAAGTTTACTGGAGATACTGTGAAGCTTTGTATAGGATGCCATCTTTTGCCTTGAACTTCTTTTCCAAGTTTCATTTATTTAAGGGAAAGTATGAACTAAATGCACATCTCGGTTTGAGAAATAATGTCAGGAGAAATATTTTATATAGAGCACCAAATTAAAGGTTTGTAGTTACTGATCAGAACTACGTTTCTCCTCTTCCTTCTCAGATTCAGGATGCTAAAGGAGATGTGACAATCACTAATGATGGTGCTACTATTCTGAAACAAATGCAGGTTCTGCACCCTGCAGCCAAAATGGTAAGTGGTTTTTTTTTTTCCATTGCTCAGACAATGGTATGTGTTAGAGCTTAATTTCTGGGACCAAAAAACATAGTAACATTTCATGTGGCTTTGAGGAGCATTACCCACTAGTGATAGAGCAAGAAATTCTGTGCAGCATGCTCCAGGAACATTTACTTTGATTGTAAGATGTGCTCAAGAGTTCCAGGTCCTTAGTTCTTACCCGGTATTCCTTATGCATAATCCCTCAGGACGTGTGTTAAGACATAAAGGAATCTAGCCCAAACCTTCTGTCATTTAAAAAAGAAAAGTCAGTGATGTCCCAAACCACTAGGACCGAAGAGAATGAGTTACGTTATGGTCAGGTGGTCTGAGGATGCAGTAGTCTGGTCTTTTGAGAAGTTAAATGTAGACCTCTTAGTTTGATTGTGGTTGGAGATGGAAACGAGCTTCCTGTGACCCACCTACAGGAGAGGAAAAGGTAGACCCGTTAGATAGGCGTGATCAGTTTTAAGCTTGGGAGAAAAGCTTCTCTGTTTCTGTAAGGAATCTGTTTCACAGTAGTTGTTCTTCACCAAGTAGATGTACAAGTATGGAAAGCAAGGGGCAAAAGGTACCAACTTCAAATTAGAAAAGGCATTAGTCCTGATACTAAGGTTGATTTCAGTAGTGCTGCATTCTTGAGTATCTTTTTTTTTTTTTTTTTCCAATTGTCAGTGTTTGCAATTAAGTAGCATTAAATGTAAACTTTTGCCATAATTTGTCATTTAGTTGGTAGAGCTGTCAAAAGCACAAGATATTGAAGCTGGTGATGGCACTACATCTGTTGTTGTCATTGCTGGAGCTCTTTTGGATGCCTGTTCCAGACTTCTTCAGAAAGGTAAATACATACATTTAAAATAAAAGCATGACTGGAGGTAGTTAAGTCCTCTATCTGCTTCCACGTGTATAATGAAGCTTAAAGTAGCCATTTCCAGTTTAAACATGAAAGATGACTGGAGTCTTCACATTCAGGTTTCACTTGTGTCCCACTTTCAATTAAAAATCTGTTCAGCTTTTTATTTTTAGTTGAATGCGTTACTGTTGATACCGGAAAATAGTGCCTAGGTGATGTGATGAATGTTGCCTTGTAAAAACTCACCTCAGTTATACTTGTACTTGTTGCGTGGACAGAGAAAGCGTAAGAAGGTATAAATGAAATTTGGGACCAGTGATTCTACATTTTTTTTTATACTCGGCAAATTTGTCACCCTCCATCACTTACAATAGAGGGACTTTGAGAAAGTCCGGTCAGGAAAAGACATGAATTACAGAACGCAATAGTTTTTGAAGGTTCTGTTCAGTTAGGTCAGGACGTTCTCTTGTAGTCTGCTTCCGTACAGTTAAGCAGCTTTTTTAGCTGTCCAACAAGATAACAATTAGGCTTCTGTGTGCACTGGAGATAGAGCAAGAATGACTGAACCTGCGAGTTCTTTTCTGTCTCAAATCTGGACTTCATAGTGATTTACTTACACTTGCCTTCTCTCAATACACACCATTTTGCTTGTTGTCCTCTTTCTGGCCCCTACCAACAGTTCGCTTCTGTTTACTTCCTCTCCTGGTACTGGTGGTACTGCTGGACCAGCAGCCTGGCATCCTCTACCATAAGAGGCAGTTAGAAGCTGCCTGTTTTGAAAAGATACAGGGTATATCACACACTCCAGAGAAATCGAGGAACTGCATACACAGCTGTGGGAAAACAGTCTTTTAAAATCTGAAATAAAATCACTATCGGGCTCCTCACAGGTATTAACCTCAACAGCGGCAGCTTTAAGAATGCCAAGGGTAAACAAAACCTTTGTCTTCTCAAAATAAGGTATGTTTCTGGGATGTCAGACGTTGCAGGGAAATGTGCTGTACTTGTCCGTGAGGACAAATTATTGGGAACTTCATAGCTTTTTTCCTCAGCTTTAACAATAGAAAGTAATAAGGGAGGTCATCTACTCATGAAGAACACATTTTGCTAAAATGTCTTCAATTTATTCTGACATGAGAGTCTCACTAATTTTAAAATGGAAAGAGAGGGTGAGGAGAAAACAAGAAAAAAAACATTAGTTTGAAAGCACGACTGTCTAACAACCTTTTTATACTATCCACAGGAATCCACCCCACCATCATTTCAGAGTCATTCCAGAAAGCTTTGGATAAAGGTATTGAAGTATTGACCAACATGGCGCAGCCAGTGGAACTGAGTGACAGAGAAACCTTGCTGAATAGTGCAACTACTTCGCTGAATTCAAAGGTATGACTGATACTTCAACTTTGTACCTCCAGACTAGCTGAGCCTTTCAGCTTTTCCCAGCTCATCCTACTGTTCACTTACTCTGCATATCACAAATCTAATTGGTTTTCTGACATTGGTTACCTTCTCTTAGACAAGACTTTTCAGAAAGCCATGGTTGATTAAGAGTAAATTGAAGCACTCAAACTGAATTTGAGTTTGAAATACTTGGTGATCTTGGGTGTTAGCTGTAAGTGTAAAATAAACAAGCTTCAACTGAAAACAGCAGCAGAAGAGTAAGCTGGGATACTGAGAGCTTTTGCCAAGTTTTTGTGTAGGCAGTTCTTGTTCGTGTGGCAGGAACTCAACCAGCATTGAAATCTGGAGAAGTGTGCTAGTTTCCCTTCCAGCAGAATAATCTGTGAAGCTCTCAAAATCCTTACTTTAGGAGTCTAGGAAAGAAATTCAGGTTTCTTCCTTAAGTCCCTAAGCATAGGTTTTCCCACCAATGTAGCTGTTGTTTCCTTTAAATGGAGTAGCCCTTAAGAAGATGCCATATTAAGGCAACTGGCTGATGGACAGGAAGGGAAAACGAGCTTTGTTTCAAAATTCAGGAGTCAAACACTGAAATACAATGATATTATTTTGAAATTACTGTTTATCAGTGTTAAATCTCTCACCATTTTTTTTTTCTTTACTACTAAATCTTTTAGGTTGTGTGTCAGTATTCTAGTTTACTTTCTCCAATGAGTGTGGATGCAGTGATGAAGGTGATTGACCCAACTACAGCTAGTAGCGTGGACCTCAGAGATATTAAAATTGTTAAGAAGTTGGGGTAAGAAACAATTTGTAACTAGACAAATTTTGTCTCTGTGAAATCAACTTCCCAAAGTGCTAGAGTCATGGATTGTTTTTGTTTCCAGAGGCACAATTGATGATTGTGAACTGGTTGAAGGCCTAGTGCTGACTCAGAAGGTCGCAAATACTGGTGTAACTAGAGTGGAAAAAGCCAAAATTGGCCTCATTCAGTTCTGCTTGTCTGCTCCAAAGACAGATGTAAGTTAAACTATGACTAGAGCACAACCTTTTGCTCTAGTACTTGGGAGATGCAAATGTAATGATAACACTTTTTTTTTAAGATGTTGTGATGTCAGCTGTATTCCACAGCTATAATGCAGGTTTGCTGGGTAATGCATAGATGTTCATAACTCTTAGAGAACTTATAGTTGATGTAAGAAAGAAAATAGTTCAAAAGTTCAGTACTTCTCATCATGTAAACAATCTCTAATAAGACATATTTTACTATCATGCTTGTTTGCTTTGAATCGCAGGCTCCTAAGTTAAAGAATGTGGAACATCTTGACATGTGTTTTTTAAGTCAGTAGTTGTTCATAATAGTTGCCTTTTTTTTTTTTTTTTAATAGATGGACAACCAAATAGTTGTTTCTGATTATGCTCAAATGGACAGAGTACTGCGTGAAGAGAGAGCCTATATTCTAAATTTAGTTAAGCAAATTAAGAAGGCTGGATGCAATGTGCTGCTGATTCAGAAGTCTATTCTGCGGTATGTTAATACCAATTTACTGGCTTACTATTTGTGTTTGGGGGAACAATTGGAATTGTTTGGAATACCTGGAAAATTGAAGCCAAATACTAACAGTCACACTTGGCAGAGTGTCAGACTGGCTGTAGTAGCAACCATACCTTTAGAAAGCACTAGTATTGTCTGTATTTTTTTGTTTAATGACATCCCTACTTTGTTGTCTGAAGAATTTCAGCACTGCTGGTAAGAAGCATGCGACTGGCTAGTATGGCCTGGTTACTAAAATAGCACTGTGGACTGACTACTGACTACTTCCCTCTTGTTTTTAGGGATGCTCTTAGTGACCTAGCCCTCCATTTTCTGAACAAAATGAAGATCATGGTGGTTAAAGACATTGAAAGAGATGACATTGAGTTTATATGTAAGGTAAAGTGAGTTATATAAATGGCTGTTAAAGTAGCAGCGGTGTGTAAAGTCTACACCAAAACTAAGTACCCAGCCAGTGTCAGTTTATTATGACTCTTTCACAAGTTTAATGTTCTGACTAGAATGTAAGAGCAGACATTTCCTAAAAAACATTCCTGTTCCGTTGAGCAGTCACATTTCTAGAAAGACTGGGGACAGATGTAAAAGCCATAGTCCTAACTGCATTTTAATGTAATATGCAGAGGAATGTTATGCATTATACTTGCTGACTCTGCAGTTCAGGATTATTTTTATTTCTTTTTTTTACCCCCCATTATTTTTTCAGACAATTGGAACTAAGCCCGTTGCTCATATTGATCAGTTTACTCCTGACATGCTGGGGTCTGCTGAGCTGGCAGAGGAGGTCAACTTGAACGGTTCTGGGAAACTAATAAAGGTGAGCGAGCGACAAAAATGTTATTACCTACTTAACATCTACCAATTATTTTAATAACAACTAACTTTAATGTGTTTAACTACTGAAGTTACTACATTTAAGTACCTACTTCTAATCCCCGAATAGCCACCGACCTGGGAAGCGTAGTGGTTTTGCTTAGCCAGATATCAGTACTGGTCTAGAACTTGCAGATACCAACTGAAGTCTCTTTTTGTCCAGGATGGGTTTTTTTCAGTCTTAGTATTTGGTTTTATGTTTTAGATTACGGGCTGCACAAACCCTGGGAAAACTGTAACCATTGTGGTACGTGGATCCAACAAACTTGTTCTAGAAGAGGCTGAGCGTTCAATTCACGATGCCCTGTGTGTCATAAGATGCTTAGTTAAGAAAAGGTAATGTCTCAGTTTGGTTAGAGTAATTTAGTGTATTAATAATACAGAAAGCTAACCATTTATGCACTTATGTAAAATGAGTTTTTATTTTCAATTTCTGTCCTCAGAGCTTTAATTGCAGGAGGTGGAGCACCAGAGATAGAGTTGGCACTGCGCTTGAACGAGTATGCTCGGACTTTAAGGGGTATGGACTCATATTGCGTCCGTGCGTATGGTGACGCGCTGGAAGTCATACCATCTACACTGGCTGAAAATGCAGGTCTCAATCCTATTTCAACGGTAACGGAGCTGAGAAACAGACACGCTCAAGGGGAGAAAACAGCTGGCATTAATGTCAGAAAGGTAACAAGGGATTGTGTATGCATAGCTTAAAAAAAAAAAAAAAATACTTGGGCAATGAAAGGAAAATGCATAGCATCAGAACTAAACTGAGGAGAGGGCAGGTTTGTCTCATAGTGGTATTTTCCCTAAAATTAAGAGTTGAGGTAGATTATACCTTGTTCTCTGGGGCTTTAACAGCTTATCCCGAGTATTGATAATAGCAGGTACTTACATGCCATACCCACATAGTATACCCATCAGTATTATCTGCAGCGGAAGGTGCACGTGTGTTACGAGCAGCACAGTGGGCTAGCTTCTTTTAAATTGTCACCATGTTTAAGCTGGCATAACTACCTTTATCTTAGCTAATTTTGACTGGGTATGTCAAGCACTTGGGGGGAGAAGATGCATACTGTAATATTGCTGTTGAGGATGGAAGAGTACAAGTCCTTTGATAGTCTAATTTAGAGTTGACTGTGCTCAGGATTCTTATAAAAGAAAACTTGCTAAATCTTCACTGTAGTCTGACCTGCACAAAGTAAAAGCTACTTGTTCTCACAGGGTGGCATTTCCAACATCTTGGAGGAATTGGTTGTCCAGCCACTGCTAGTGTCTTTGAGCGCATTGACTCTTGCAACAGAAACTGTGCGCAGTATTCTTAAGATTGATGATGTGGTGAGTAATGTTTGCATCATGTTTTGTTTAATCTTTTTTTCACAAGCACCAGGATAGTTACTGTCATCTAATTTGCTGTGCTTCAAAATATAATTATTGTGTAGTATTCTCAGTTTACATGCTACTTAGACCATTTGGCCGCCTAATAACGGCAATTGGAACAAAATGAAATGTGTTACAAATACTGTACCTTAAAGTAAGGAGTTAAGAAAGTGCCTAAAAAACCAGGATTTTTAAGCAGAAGAGAGGTAATTGTTGGGTGTCCTGTGGACTTCCTATGCCTGATTGTGTGAACTCTTCCTTGCAGGTGAACACCCGGTAAACTGAATGAAGAAAGTGGGGACTGTGCCCTAGAGCTCCTTCCCAGTAGTCTGGAATATGGTTTCCTCACCAAAAGCGCCTGTGTGAATTGTCTTAAAAGTCCACAAAGGCTTACATACTTTTATCAGGTTAATTTAAAAAAAAACCACAAAAACCAAACAAACAAAAACAAAAAACCACCAACCTGTTTTCAAAAAGGAAATGCTGTTTATCAATAAACATGCAGTAGTCTACCTGAGTCTTTGCTTTATAGTTTTGCTAGAAATAAGGTAAACTTCTTGTTACATTTGCTTTTCTGTGCTACGTGCTCCTACTTAGCTCTGCAAAGTTTAACTGCAAGTCATTAGCTCTTGATATATATTCTAAAAACACCCTTGAATTTGCACTCTAGTAACATGCTAGCTTAGAGCTGCTTCTCTAAAAGTTTTCCATAATGGCGTAGTATTATTTCCCTTAACTATGACTGGCTAGGGTGCAGGAATATCTTTGCAGTGATAGTACTTAAGAATCCTGTATCATGCTCCTTGCTCTGTTTTGCCTCCTGAAGTCCATAGTGATTTCTGATTCGCCATCACACGATCCAGAGTATTACGAAGGGCAGTCTGTACATGCAGCTTTTTGTACTTCATCCAGCAGTGAAGTGCAAGTGTCAAAACTAAACCTAGTTCTAAAAAGGCAAGATAACATTACTGTAACTAGGCTTATCTATATTAATAAGGGATTTATTTAAAATTGGTTTTGGATAACAAGTGCGGTTTCAGCTGTTCTTTTGGTCACTTCCATTGTGGTGGTGGTGAACTCCCAGTTCTGTTCAGGAAAACCCCAGCAGTGGAACTCTTGGACAGCTTAAGTAATACACAAACACAGACCACACACACACACCCCCCTCCCAGCCCCCCCAATGAGTTGGTTTTCTCAAAACTGGCTGAGAAGTCAAAAAGTACACTATTTTACAATAATGCATATTACACTTCTTTAAAACAAGTCACAGAACAGACATTAACATCTACCTACACTGAAGGAAATGGGTACCCCATGTTTGTGTCACACCATTGTGGTGCGTCAGCTGGACCCACGTTGTTGGGGTGAGCTGTAACGCAGGGGATCTCAGCTACCAGGAAAATCCCGGCTGCCCCAGGATTCATTCAGTGTAGAGGTCATTTGATTTGTTCTTAATGTTACATTTTGTAGTTAGTTAGAATAAACATTTTTCAACTTCTAATTCTTAGCCTGAAATTTTGAATTAATTAACCTGTTCATCTTCATTACTGCTATAGTAAGATGACCAGATTCCTCTTTATATTTAAAGGAGAGTGTTTCTTTCATGACCCTGTAACTTGCATTTCTATTTACTATTGGTTGGATCTGTAGCTTTTGTGTAAACTCCCACCACTTTTGTTGACCAGCTATTGAAATACTTTCCTACGACAGCTGTTTAAGTAGAACATTCAGAATAATTCAAATACTAAAAAAATAAATAAATTAGACAATCGATTTAGGCGTTAATGCTCTGCATTAATTGTTTCTTGGCTGTTTACAAGTGATGCCTTACCCCAGAGGACTACATCCAGCAATGCTCTCTTTTAGTTAAGGTATTAACTTTGATTAAAGCTTTCCTTCCCTACCATCACAAACGTCCAATTCTTGACAAGACTTAGAACAACGGTTGTGTGTGATTTAATCTTTTCATCCGTTTCTTTGCATAAAAGGTATTTGTAATTTCACTACAATGAATAGGTCCATCAATCATTAATGCCTCTCTGCAGAGGAGGAAGAATATTCCTGCTGACCCTGGTCTACCCTTATGCCGTAACTGCTTATCTGAAGTGCAAACTTTAAGACGCGAGAAGATTCTTTGATAACCTGAGGGGGTAATAAAGCGTGGGCTTGTCAAGGAGAGAGTTAGGAGTTCCGAGTAAAATCCTGCAGAAAGTTACCTAAAGATGGGTGCGGCCAGCACGCAGAGGAGCCCAGCAGCGAGCGAGCGTTGCGGGTGCAGACGGGTGACGGACTCCAGCCGCCGCCCTCCTTCCTCCTCCTCCTCCTCCTCCTCGCAGGCGCTCGAGGAGGACGGGGCAGCGCCTGTCCCGCACCCGGAGCGGAGGGTGCCTGCCTGGCAGAAGGCTCGCGTTGGCCGCCGGCCGCCTCTCCAACGGGCTCTGGCGGGCGCAGCAGCCCCTTCCCGGCCCAGGGCCGGCACAGCCCCGAGCGGCACCGGCCGGGCCCCTCCGCCCCGGCGGCGGATAAAGCACTCCTCTTCCGCCCGGCGGAGGCGGAGCGGGAGCCTCCCCCGGCCCTCCCGCCTTCCCTCCTGGGTTTCCCTGCCCGCCGGCGGGGTGAGCGGGCGCCATGGAGGCGGCTCACCGCGCGGCGCTGCTGGCCGCCTCCTGCCTCCGCACCCCGCTCGACCCGCGCACCCGGGCGCCCGCCGCGCTGTACGAGCGGGGGCCGCCGCCCGCCGCCGCCGCGCAGGTACCGCCGGGGTGGGGGGGTCTGCCGGGCCGCCGCGCCGGTCCGGGGGCGGGTAGGAAGCGGGAAGCGCCCTTGGCGGTTGTTAGGCGAGCGGGGGACGCGCGGGAGGCCTGAGGCGGGGGGACGGGCTCGCCTTAACCCGGCCGTACCGGCTCCGCAGCCTGCGTGCCCTCGCACCGCAAACCTGCCCTGGAGAGGCAGGCCTCCGCTCTCCGGCGGCCCCGGGAGCCGAAGCAGCCTTGTGCCGGTAGGTTTTCGCACCTCTTGGCGGTGACCCGCGGCCCAAGCGCGCACACACGCAGACGGGGGAGAAGCTGACAGCTGGTCCTGCTGCAGCGCCTGGGCGACAGCAATCTCTTAATGAGCTTCTTACGCCCCGGTGGTCGAAGCGCGACTGTAAGAACTGGCGGTGCCCAAGTCCAGGGAAGAGGCCCGGATCGTTCTGCGGATCGAGAACGGAAAACGGGAGGTTTATGCACAATGTCAGAAGCGGCAGGTTCGGAAGGAGGTGGACGGTGCCTTTCGCTGGGCGTCCCGTAGCGGCGTTTTAAGTTTGCTGCTTTGATCATGTAATTCATGTGGCATTAGGTCACTATGCTATGGAAGAAAGGAGTTACAGATTTTTGCAGTCAAAAGCTGACAAAACATGAACACAACTTTTTGTTGGAATGTCAGAGCTTGTTAAAATACCTCTGTGTGGAAAAGTATTACTCTAATTTTTGGATAAAGAAAGTGTCCTGTAATTTTTTAAAACGTGGTGGTTAAAAATAACGTAAAGGAAGCCTTTGTAATGCCGACTGACCTGGTTTTAGTAACTTCTCTAACTTGTGTAAGCTTTAAAAATATTTAAAGAGTGTGCTTACCTGCACACAGCTGCAAGCTGCCAGACAGTATTGGAACTATAAGCTGTGCAGAATTCCTGTCACTTCACAGTAAGTTATGGAAATGGGAATAAACATTTTTACACAAGATATCTAATGACTTATTTTTAGAATGCTTACGGAAATGGGAGGCAGAGAAGGTTCTGTTGTGGTTTTGTTTGCTTTTAAAGAAAGGCTTTTTTAGAGGTGCATAGCAATCAAGGAAAAATTACACTTTACAAAATAGTTAAACTGTTTTCTTTTGGTAAGTCCTTTTGATCATATTTCCTGGTATAAATGTATTGATTACAGGGACAGACTTAGGAACTTCACATGCTTTAAATAGGACCCTTAGGATATAAATCATTATGCAATAAGATTATTCCATGTAACTGCGCTAACGTTTGTATACAGGTACCTCTGTTTGGTGTTACTGTATCGTTCATTAGACTTGATTAGGATAAAGCAATATTAAGAACCTTGTTCCCCTTTCTTTCAACAGTCAAAAAGCTTTACAAACATCTCTTCTAGGATGGTTTTGATTTGGATTCCAATACCGACAGAGAGCAGACACTCTCTCTAAATAGGGACTGTGACAAGTGGATAGACTTTTCCAAAATGTGCAATTCAAATCAAGAATATTACTTGAAGTTAGAAGAGTTGAAGAATGCCCACTTGGAGACCATGGCAAAATTAGAAAGCATGTATCGGAATAAACTGTATTTAAAAGGAGTACAGCCCTTGGACAAGAAAAATGCTTCTTTTAACATGTGTTGTAGGTAAGTTTGGTGGTACCTTTTATCTGAAGATTCTCAAATGCTTTGCAGACATCTGTAAAACAGCAGGTTTTTTTCTGGGACTGGAAAGCGTTACTCTCCCCATTTCCTATAAGCAGGTAATTGCAGAAAAGTTAGTTTTAATAACAAAAATGCTTATTCACCTTGCTAACGGACCGTGAGATTTACGAGTGTGTGCACAGCAGAGACTGGGCAAGAGGTTTAGTAAAGCATGGTGCCTTTCTTTAAGAAGTACTGACTTGTTCAGGATTGGCACTTACTTAAAACTATGATCTGGTGTGAGTGCTCAGTGTGCTTCTCTTTTCCCTTCACCTCTTCCGTGCCAGTGCTGTTCATTTTTGTTTCCAATGCTGAT
This sequence comes from Aquila chrysaetos chrysaetos, assembly GCF_900496995.4. Taxonomy (NCBI): domain Eukaryota; kingdom Metazoa; phylum Chordata; class Aves; order Accipitriformes; family Accipitridae; genus Aquila; species Aquila chrysaetos. The sequence goes on from NC_044011.1 coordinate 33,780,392, forward strand.
ACCTTAAAGTGGAAGTTACTGGCTTTGCATCAATGTTGGACTGGACCCAAACCAACTTTTTTTTTCCTTTTTTAAAGGCCAACTTGGGAGAAGAGCTCGTATCAGCCTCTAAATTTACACAAATCCTTTTCAGACTCTGACTTAAGTGATCCCTTAGGCTCTAGTATATCTGATAAGTCTGACAGAGAATTAGCATTTGAAGAAAATGGTAGTGAAACTGGATCATCTGCATTTGCTAAGCAACGGATCGAAAAAATGTGGGACGGGTTTTCTGTGGAAGACTACATCTCTCACACCAAACACAGCTTACCAAGCTCACCAGCCTTCAGAATGATATGGAAGAAACAGAAAGCATGGTCACCAAAAGTTACTGTGCCCAGGCCTTTCCAGATGACTATCAGAGAAGCTAGAAAAAAAGAACAGAATGTCAAATCAAAGTCACAGATTGAAATGGAAAACAACATACTGAAGAAGCAACTAGAGGAAGAAGCAGAGTGTCAGAAGAAATTCCGAGCCAATCCAGTGCCTGCTGCTGTTTTCCTTCCACTCTACCATGAAATCCTGCAACGAAACGAAGAACGCAGGAGGTCTGTGAAAGAGAGAAGCAAACTCAAGCTCTTGGCTTCTCAGAAGCCATTTAAATTCCTTGAACGAGAGAAGCAAAGGAATGAAATTAGGAAAATGCAATTAAGAGACCTTTCCGCACCTGAAAAGAAAACAAACCTGTTCAAAGCAAAACCAGTTCCTAAATGTGTTTATAATCCAGCTGTTAACGACAAGCTAAGGGAGGAAGAGCTCTGCAGAGAAATCAGAATCAGAATGAGAGCTGAAGAGTTGCTACGTAATTCATCTCTACCTAGCAGCAGACTGGCTTTAAAAGATACCAATAAAAAGAAGAAACACAAGTGCGTTGAACCAAAGGAAACAGAACATAAACCCAAGATCAAATCAAGTGTTCCAGATTTTGAACTACTACACCAGAAGTTTCAGAAACGGCTCCTGCAACAAAAACAAGTGAAACACCTTACAGTCTGTGAACCTTTTGATCTTCGTACTCCATATATTCCCTCAAACAAGGGGAAGATTTTGAAGGACATTCAAGGGGATGAAGAAAAGTTGAAAGAAACACGCTGGCCGTATGCCTCTCCAAGACATAAACCTCAAATGAGACATTCAAGTGCTAATTCGCATCTCTCAGGATTTGGAGAATCTAAATCACCAAGAATCACAGAATCCACAAGACGGCGGCTACAAGCCTTAAGGTGACTACTTCAGTGGTGCTCTGCATTTTATATATACTTTAAGAGTAGACCTCTTTTGTATTTCTAACTATGTAGTCAGTTCTTCCATATATGACTTAATACATTAATATAAGGGCTTAATTATAATGTAAAACTTAAAGTATTTAAATATAGGACTTAATTAGTATTTATGATTGTTAAACAGTAGAATGTTCGTAGGAAAGGGACAAGTGACTGTCGTTTCCCAGGATATGCCTGAATCCCTTAAAATGGCACATACCTCGTGTCCTCTTATGCCAACCCTGTTTCCACCCTGTTTTTCTCTTTTGAATCTCCTTTGCCAAAGTTTCCTTTGAAGTCTTGCTCTTGACTTAAAATGAATTCAGCCTTAGTTTATTTTTCCACCAGGGATTCACTTGAGGAAAAGAGAAAGCTGGAAGAACAACAAAAAAGGAACAGAACAAAGCAGAAACAAAGAACGAAAAAACTCCAGAAAATTGTAACAGCTCGGGCTGAGGCCAATGACCCACATCAGAGCCTAGCTCAGATGTCTAAATCCAAATTAAAAACATTCAGGTATTTTGTTGCATTCCCCTGAATCCTGAACCTCTCATTCTACGTTGTATGTTAAACATACAACATAAAAAATAGCATAGTCTAAGTTCACATAATTACACATTTGATAAATTATACACTGTACAAGAAGCTAGTAAAAAAGGTGGCCAAGTTTACTATTTCAACTGGGAAATTGTTGCCTGTTCTAATGATTTCAATCTGTAAGTTCTACCTTACAGTATTATAGATTAGCTAACAGGAGACTCCTGTGTTTTCTCAATTGACATACCAACTAAAGAGGAAAAGTTTCAAAAAATCAAAAGGAAAAGGAATAGTGTAGTTACAGAATATCCTTGCACTGCTGGATTGATAAGGTATTGGTACAACTTTGGTGCTAGCTGTCTCCTACAGTAGTAAACATTTCACAATTCAATTCTTTGTCCCAGCAGGTCCCCACTTAAGAGGGAAAATTAGAGCAGGAATATTATTTTAACTAAGCACACATATCAGCAGCTAACGAGGAAGCTGCTGGTGCTTAGGAGGAATGGAATCCAAAGTTGCGTTTAGTAGAGATACAAATTCAAAGACTGTTTCTATATGACTGAGGAAAGCGGTACACATGGAAAAACATCAGAGCCTGCTGTAAGCTCAAAGTCCAGATGGCTCCAGCTTTCTGATGCTAATCTGACTCCAGAATTGCTGCTTGACCTTGTGTTTGTGGCTAATTTAACCATTTCTGCGTCTTGTTCTTTATAATCCTAGGGAAAAAAAATTAGTCCTGTTTGAATAAGTCTTTAGTGAGGTTTATAATCTGTCTTCACATGATGGCACTGCAGCAGTATCGTCCATTTATGGTGCTGTTGACGTGGAGATGGTGAGAGGTACTGACCGCTCTGCCCCTGCTGCTTCATGCACAGGCAGGATTCTTGGGCAGTGAATATGAATCCTAATTTCCAGTACCCAGGCAAATTATCAGTAACTGACAGTAGTAGAACAAAACAATACAAGGGTGAACTATCATGAGATACGCCTGATTACAAGATTCATAGCTTGGACTAGCAACTTTAAGTTACCATACTAAACTTTAAGGTGTTTGGAATATGGTCCAGGATAGAGATTTTTCTGAAAGGAGGGTGGAAGCTAGGGCTGTCTTTATGGCTGAGTTGAAAGGTAACTAATAAGGTTTCCTCATTCTTTTTTTGGTTTGCGCGGATCTCTTCTTTCTTTATAGCTAAAATAGAAAACTGTGGATTTACTCTTAATAGACTTTAAACTCTGGGCTGTTACAAGCAAATTTGCTAAAATAGTGCAGCACCACCTGCAAGACAATACTGCACGTTGTTCCACCAGCAAACTTTGTAATGGTTATTCAGCACCAATGTTGCTTCCCTGTGACCAGAAAGAGAAAATGCAGCAGAAACTGAAGCACGTACATTCTCCCATGCTTGAAAGCATGAAGTGCAGTGGCTCAGCCGGGATATGCTAGAAGCAGCAGTACAACAAGCATTTTGCTTGGCCATGTGGGCAGTCAGTGACTATCCAGCATACATCTACGCACACCCACCGCCTCCCCCAAAGACAGCTGAAGCCAATGCACGCGTAGGAGGAAGCAGGAGTCTAGGAGAAGCAGGGCTTATGCAGGGTCCCGGAGAGCAGAGCTGCAGTGGTAGAGATGCAGGTCAAAGAGGGCAGTCCCTTCTAACTATTTTGCTGGAGTCAGAGCTGAAGCGCAATTGCTTTTTTAACACGACCACCAAATACTGTTAAGAACAGGAGCTTTATAATGTAAGTATCCTTGGGCAGATGATCTGCTGACTGTAGGACAGAAGCAGAAAACAATTTGAGTTACAGCAGCAAGGAGGAGAATTAAGAGAGACAGTGGGTGTGTTTACAGATTTGATTTGAGTTCATTCAACAGCGAACTTCACATTACAGTACTTAGCTTAATCAGATTTCAGGAGTATTGTAAAACACTCATGCTTAATTCTTGTCTGCGCATAAAATTATGCTATTACAAAGCAAGATTACTTCCCTAGTGCTGATGCATTAAGGCTGGTAGAAGTGCTTAACTTGATACTGCTTATTTCAGCGTAGGCTGGGTAATAAGGTATATTAATTTAAGTGCTCTTCTAACAGCTAATTAGGTTTGTAGAAAGCTGCCCGAGAGAGCAAGCAAGTAGCAACAATGAAGTTCACTCCCTCAAAATGGTGAATAACTTGCCTTAATACACAGCCATATTGCAGAAATTCAGAGGATGGTAAGGGAAAGAGGCAGGAGGAGACAGAAGTGTAAAATGATCTCTAGCTCTCATACTCGCCCTTAAGTGTCTGACTTAGTAATGCTAGAGCTGGCCCAGTACAGAGGCAGCATCACAAAGAGGTGTCTTTCTTCACACACTGAGGATTACAGCCCATGCTACCTGGATTATCTAGCATTATGCTTGCTATGATCTGAGATACCATTTCAGTTGATGAATCAACAGTTTCATCATCCTGCTCTATTGACTGGGCCCTTGACAAACCAACTAGGGAAAAAAGTGCACCGTGATCCAGAATGTGGCCACCCCTCTTGTCAGACAGACTGGTAAAGTGGCAAGATTCTTATTGTCAAACTTTACCTTAAAGTACTGATTTTTATTTAATCATACTAATCTCCTATGGTGTATTCTGTTTAATTTTGCTTAGAACAACTGGAATACCTGTATTAAATCAGCATTTAAAAAAAACCCTAAGTATCCAAAAAACCCCTAAGAATCCAAACTCGGATAACCTCTACTTAACCTCGCTAGCCAGGACCCCTCTCTGCTTATCCAAAGTGACTACTTCAGAGACAGTTTTGTTCAGTACTTACAGGCAAGCAATTGCTGTGAAAATGAGACAACATACCTCAGACCCTATAACCACCATAATTTACCTTTTATGTATCTTTAAGTATAGTATTTAGTTTGTTATGAGCAATTTAGCTGCTGTAGAAAATTACTTCTTGTATTATAAATTAATAATAATTTTCCTTGTACTCTATTTCCCTTAGGAATTATGAGAAGCAGAGAATGCAAGAATATTTGCAAGAGTTGCAAGAAATGGAAGAAAGAGTAAAACAAAGGCCATTGCTTTTTGAAAGAGTCACTCAGGTTGTCTTACTTCTCTATTACTTCTTAATCTTCTCTTCAAATACTGCATAAGACATTTGTAGTCAAACATTCTTAGAAGATATCTGAAAAAGACTTTTGAGACCAGTATTTGGCTGTTTTAATCTTTGTTGCCCCATCTCCATATAAATATTACGAATTTTTGTGACTAAGCATTCATGTCATGCTTGCACAGGGAACCGAGATGGCTGTTGTAAACATGTTGTCTGATTCGGTTACAGCATGAGTAATTCTAAACACAACAAAAAATTACAGCAAAAAATGTGAGAGGTTTAAGTTGGAAAGAAGTGGTAAGAAAATTCAAGTATTCTTAGTGTCTACTGTAAAGCTCAGGTACAGTATATTTTTATCTGTCCATTTCAGTACAGCTGGTAGTGTGGTCCCTGACCTCTTTCCAGACCCAGAGAGGCAGCAGGTCATAGATCACTGGTTCCCTTGTCCCTTCTCTCCACGTGGGTTTCCTGATCTGCCATCGCTGCGTGGCAGGAGCATCTGTGTAGATTGGAGGACAAGTCCTCCTCACTCAGATATTACATGGAGGAACAGAATTTACACCCTCAGTTTCAGAAGCAGAGACACACATCTGTGTAATTAGTTAAACAGCACTGTAAGAAGGTGAATCAATACTACATTTTAGGGCAGCAGCTCCCAGAGAGGGAAGACAGAGGAGGAGGAGAGGGAATAAGGGAGAAGCCCTAGAAAGACTACATCTGATTTTCCACATGTCCACATCTTCCCCCTCCTCCCTCAATAGCTATATACAAAATATATAGCTCTTCATTAGCCAGTGGGCGCAGGGAGCAAACTGTATTTAAACTAGTACAGAAAAGGAAAATCTAGGGTAAAGTTTTCAAGTATTGTTTTGCCATTCTTACCTGCAACGAATAATCATTCAACTTGTCAGATGCAATTAATGAAAGAGTATTAATACAAACAAATGAAAGTATCAAAAGACAGGCATTTAATGCATTTAGATAACACATAACCATTGTGATTTTCCTACAGAAAAATGCCAGAATAGCTGCAGAAAAGCATTATTCTAGCAGACTGAGAGCGCTGGGCATTTGCCCAGAGTTTGTTTCAAAGAAAGGAAAAACAACTAAATTGCTACAATGCTCCAGTGCTGAAGATTTTAATAACTCCACTAATGCCAGAGAAAGGTAGAGATTTCTAAAGGCTTTTTTTTTTTTTTTTGTCACTATGTACCTAGTAATTAGAAACTAATTTTTTATGTGTAAGTTTAGGGTTTTTGGTGGGTTTTTTTAATTATTTGTACTATTTCCCAGGTAAATATTTGACTATGTAGTTAGCTTTACTAATGTTAGCATTAGTATGTATTTTTAATGTTTTTTCCTTAATTAAGTATTATTTCATAAATCAGAGGAGAGCACTGGATATGTTATGCAATTCACGTCAAAGAAAAATGAAGAAAAACTTTTTATTTGTTCCTTTCACCAAAAATTCTGGCGGGTTGCTAGTAAGTCAGTTAATTCTGCATTACCTTTACTGAATTTTTAAAATAAGCCGTATAAAAAATAATTTTCAATATCCATTAGGTGTTACAATTTAAAAAGAAGCAGAAATAAAAAAATTGAAATATATAAGCAATACTGTTGAGTTACTTTCTAGCATAAAAGGAGACTCTAGTGTCCCCCCTTCCCTTTTCCTTCCCCAGTTCCACCCCAGCCAAGTCTACCATGTTTGTCCTAGAGTACCTGAAGGTAGTTTAAAACTTACTAGAAAGCATCTTACCTGAAAATAAAATCACACATAGAAATTGTCTTTTCAGAGTCATCGAGGATAAAGTGAAAGAAAGGGAATCCTTTGAGGAAGCAGCTGACAGCAGTCCTCGGTCTGAGCAGTCCTGTGAGGAGGAGGAGGGAGAGGAGAGAAAAGGTGTCAAAACCTCCACCCAGGATGGCCAATCCAGTGAGCTGGAGGATGAAGAAGAGGCAAGAGCCAGCCCTTATGCTCATCAGCCTTGCCACGCAGGGGAGGCTGGGTCCAGCCCCTCCTCTGACCAGCACCGTGAAGAGGAGGAGGAGGAAGAGGAAGCAAAGGCAGGCCTGTCGCTTGGCCATTCCCAGGAGGAGGAGGAGGATCATTCAAGACCCAGCTCTCAGTCTGGCCAGTCCCATGAGTGTGAAGAGGAAGGTCAGTCTGACCCTGAAGCTGAGGGTGCCTTCAGATATGAGGATGAGGAATATGAACATGATGATTCAGAAGAGAAACCTAGCGATGATGAAGCTGACTGAAAGGAAGGCAGACAGGATGGCCTGGGGCTCAGGAATTTATTTCATTGCTGGCAGTGATATGGACACGAAAGAAAAACTTGGCGCTTTGCTACTGATACAAAATTCTGTCAATTTAAACCGCTTCGCTTAACAGTCTTGCCCGCGCAGAAATTTTGTCTGTTTTCCAGTAAGAGAGATCAAGTTACTAATTTCCACCAAGAATTTAATTTTATATTAATCTTTATTCTAATCTTCGGTGATATTAGTGCACCTCTGTTCATAAAATGAATTGCAACCACTATTTAATAATAAAGTCTTGCATGCTGTGTTGGTAAGTACTGAGGTCTTAACATGTCCAGCTCTTTCTGCATGCTAGCGAAGCCAGAGGAAATTCTGGAGTAGTAATTTACCATTATCAGCACCTCCCAGTCTCAAACATTTCAGTACTTCTGGGGTCTCTTCCTGCAATAGCTTCTAGGACAGCAGTGAATAGACCAGGGTTCGTTGTGCAAGACCTCTGACTGTTTTTAGCAGAGCAGCTGCCAGGAAGACAACTTGCTGTGCAGTTAGACAATATGGCCAAATTAATCTGTTCAGTTCCTCCCTCCTCTTCCCATGGAGTCCATCTTCTGCCCACTTAAGTGAGCTGAATCGGCTCAGAGATGGGTCAGATGAGTGCCTGGGCCAGAAAAGATTACTACTTTTGGAGGAAACAAGCTGTTGTATCAACTCAACTACTTTGTCCAGCTAAAATATTAACAGTATTGCCATCACTGAAGGCTCTCCCTGCAGAGGAGAAAATGCCTAGGATACAATGAGAGCAGGCACTTAAACTTTCACAGAGATTTTTTAATGCTTACAGACAAGTAAGGTAGAAGAGTAGGTCAGTAGAATAGCATGTTACAGTGCAGACCTTGCATTACTGTCTAACCAAGCCCCAAAACTGTTCTTTCATCTCCATTTTGTTTTGAAGAGCTCATCCCATGGTCATGTAAAATCATTCTTCCTAACATAGTGACAAATGCAGACATTAATCTTCAAATTTCTTTATTGAGACAGTAAACATACACTGTAAAGCAAGAATCTTACTACATCAGATAAAAATGTAGCCCAGCAACTCTAGGTGCATGAAAGTATGGAAAGAAGTGCTTTACTGCCTTTTTGTACACGCTTGCTACTCAGGACTTCTGCTACTACACAACAAAGAATGCAAATGGAAGGTTTGGGTTTGTTTGTTTGGGTTTTTTCTTCTTTATATCAGTAGTACCTTCTCCTACTATTACAAGCTTTCTTGCTAACCTGTCATATGCAATGTTAGGAGAGATAATAAGTAAAAGAATGCATCCATATAATAACAGACCACAAACAAGGATTTCAAACAAGCTTTGTCTGGACAGTACAATGCAACGTTGCACGGGTACTCAAAACATATTCATTGAATAGTAAATGCATTTGTTAAAACTATCAGGTTTGCAAAAGCATCTGCAATGACTAACAATAAGGATTTTTATTTTTTTATTATTTTCTTCCATGCCGCATGCAAGAGCATGAACTAAATCTGTTACTATTTCTTCCTCCTGACTTTGAGAAACTGTGTAACAATGTTTGGAAGATTTTTATCATTATTACTTTTATTTATTTTTGAAGTGTGAGCATAACTAATATGAACTTGAAACTTATTTTTTTACTTAAATAAAATATCCATTGTATATATGTCATAAACAACTAATCATAATCATTACTTAATAAGGAAAATCAGTTTACAATCTCCAGTAATACCTGACAACCTCACAGTACAAAGTCAAGGTTGGTTTGCTTGTGCTTGTCAGTATTCTATAATTCTGAAGAGTTGTACAATGTTACTGAATTCATAGTCACATGTTGCTGTTATTTGTCTCTTTAGTAAATCAAATTTGCTTTGAAAGAAGGCAGAGGAGCTCTAAATTATGTTTTTCTTAAAGATTATTTGAAGAGGTTTCAAATCAGAAAAAATTCACATCCGTTTTTAAGATCTGACAGCACTCAACTAAGTGTTCTTAAAAGAACAAATAAATAATTGTTGAACTATTAAAGTAAAAATATTGCTAAAGCTCCATTGAACTGGAAGGAAGTAGCAAAAACAATGCTTTTTTTTTTTTTTTTTCCTTCAAGGTTTTAGAAGAAGGCATTTAGGACCTGCGTATAACTTAGATCGAGTTTTTCACTGAATTTTTACTATATTAACCGTACTAAGAACAGAATTAATGAACATGAATAAATATGTTATAACAAGGAAGAGTTAGTACAGCTTTTGGAGGTTAGGCCTCAACTTTTTTAGCATTTCTGAAAAAGCCAAGCAGAATCATGTGGACTAAGGGGATCCAACTGATATGGTTTACGTAGATTTCCAGGAAGCATTTGACAAAATTTGCTATCAAAGGATCTTAAAGAAACCAATCTCATTGTAGGAAAAGAAAGGTCTTCATGAATTAGTAATCAATTAAAAGTTCAGGAAGGAAAACATCAGTTTTCACAGTGTAAATGTGGTTACTGGCAGACATTCAGTGAGATTAAAACTGTTCAGTATACTCAGAAGGGAGCTGTAGTATCCATTGCAAAGAGTTTGCTGAGGCCACAGAGTTATTCAATGCTGTGAAAAAATGAAACTGACTGCAAAGAACATGCTGAAGGATCTTGTGACAATGATAGAAGAAGAACAGATATACTTCAGTTTTAATAAGTGCAAATAAATGCATGTGAGGGTAAAAAATATTCCTAAACTATACAATACTATGCACTGAAAAAAAGCAATTCCATCTTGAATACTGTATGCGGTCCTGGTCCTCCCATCTTAAAAGGGATTTATTATGCAACTGGAAGAAGGCAATAAGAATGATCAAAGAAAGAATGGTTTTCATATGACAAGAAGGTAGTTTCGTTTTCATATGACAATATATACTAGGATTCTTTAATTTGGAAAAGGTAGGAGAGATCAAACTTTCAGATATTAAAGGAACCAGTTATGGAAATTACTTTGAGCAGCACAGATTTTCAAAGTGGAAGAACCATGAAATTTAAGTAAAAAAAACTGTTCAAAAATTGTATTACAAACAAGAAAGAGATAAGGATTCCAATAAGGAATTAAAAATGAAATAAATAGCAAAGAAAAATCACAGACAACAGAACAAAAATCGGGAGAGACAGGTCAGGATGAATTAAACCTCACGAAGCAAAGTACAGCAGTGAAAAATTCTTCAAACAAAGAATAAGAGGCATGGACACCATGCTGTCATGAGATGAACAATAGGCTGGCCTAAAAACCAAGTCATTATTTGACTTTTTTTTTTTTGTCAGGAGGATGATTTAAAATGTAGACAAAGTGGGAAGAAACTAATAGGATGATGGCACTGAAATGAAAATTACTATATTTAAAGAAAAAACCTCAATAACCTCAACAACCTCAACATGAAAATCCAAATCCAGGTGAAAGATTTTGGTAAATTACCAAGATGCAGACTAGTACCATAGGAAAGGAGAATAGAGTATGTAGTACTTTGTCAGAACTCAAAACATTTCGATGCAATTGACATGGAGGGGAAAAAAGGTAATTTGATTCACAAAAGATGATATAATAGAAGCATTTTAAGGTAAGAAGCTCATTAAAGGAGAACTGATGATGAGTTATGCTTTCAGGGAAGCTACCTAGCAGGAATGAGATGAACAGAAAAGTTTCTCACAGGTTATTGAATATTCTGTCTTTAATATTTTAATTAATGGTAAAAGCACAAAAGTAGAAACATGTTCAAAAATTTGCAAAGAAAATGAGGAAGGTGTATCCAAAAAAAGGATTTAAAATACCACGTGGGAAGAAGAGGATAACTTTGCATGTAGACTGTAGTATTAAATATGAATTTTAAAAGTGCAAGAATAACATCTCATTAATGGGAATTTATCACCTGAAGCTGTAAGGAGAGAGACCCAGATTACTTGTTGAGCAACAGCTATCGAACCACAAAATGTGATCATAAAAAAAGGCAATGGAATCAAAGGATGTGCCAAGCACAATATTTCCAGCAGGATTGGAAGAATGGTACTTTTAAGTCCACAAACACTACAGATCTCATTCTGGGTTTCTAAGTGATTGTCATGGTACTGAATGTGAGCAATAGCCTTGGTTGGAAATTCTGTACTAAACTTCCCCCCCTGTGTATCTGCTCACATCTGCCACAGGTTCCCACTGAGATAAGCTGTAGCCATATCCACCACGCTGGAGAAGGTTGATGTTACAGGCAGTCTGAAGGGTCAGGATTATCGCTTGGCTGCAAGGCACTGGCTTGCAAGTGTATATAATTTGTAGGGGATACACATTCCAGGAAAGCGAAGCAGATTCTGGAAGTTTAGTGCTCGCAGGCAGTGCCGTTGCTATAGAAAGGCTCTAATATCTGGTGAGCTCAAGCTGAAAATGGTCATAAGGTCACAGGACCTACACTGTAACAAGCCATCTGCATTTACTGAAGTTTAGAGACATCAGAAATGATATGTTTTTAGCAGTAGCAAATTCCACAGGAAAAGGAGTATCATTGCCAAGTAAACCAAATAGAAGTACAAGGCCCACAGAGAAATAAAAATTAAGTAACAGCCAGATGCAGTGCTCCATGTGACTGTTCAGCACCCATGACCATCTAACTTGCACTGAATACAGTGTTAATATTGACAGGTTGTACATAAAGCCTGTTTATATATATTTCTAACTCTCTCTATGTTTATCTGTATCATTATATATATTTCTATGTTTTGAAGAAAGAAACCAGAAGTTTTGGATATCATGCTTTTTCTGGGTGCAATGCAATGTTGTTGTATTGTTCTGAGGGAAGTCAGTAACAATTTTGAAAGCTAACATAAAAGTGCCACTTGAACACTTCTTCTAAAAACAAAGTGTCCACCTTTGAGAAATAAGGCTCCAAAAGCACCATACCCAGCTGGACTCCAGTGAGGCTATGGGTGGCAAGAAGAGTTGCTACTGTGGACTGTTAAAAAACATCTTGAGCTTTGGCCAGACAGCCTCCCCTTTTCAGGGGGTGTTTCTATCTTTTGGTTTGCCTTCCAAATTTACCTGCATTTCTCAAGCATTCTTTGTATATACGGTACCACTTCCTCTAGAAATCATCTTCTTGTGTACATAATTACCAACAACATCAAGCAGGAGGTTGCATTCTCTTTCCCTTTGAGGAAAAAACTATTACATCATTACCTTTTACAGCTGTTCCAAATGAAGAGAATAACAAAAGAATTCAACTTTTTGAAGAAAATGTTTAAAGTCATCACTATTTTGAAATTTAATCATGGTCTCATTTAGAATCATCAGGCTTCTGGAATGGCAGAAAGCAAAATACTTGCCTGAGTTTAGCAGATAATAGGCACTCTAAAGATCAAAATATATGTTAATTATTTCTAAAAGTATGTCCATACAGTTGTCCACAAATTTAAGTCAAACATCAGTTTTGTATGCAGAATACATTTGTCTAGGAATACTAACTAGTCCATTATTACAAGATATGGCAAATGCATGCTTACAAACGTTAACATGCAGAAAAAATTAGAAACAGTCTGATGTCTGTCCTCCTCACCCTTCAGTGGAATTTCAGTCTTACATCTCTGGTAGTATAATATTTTGGTAATTACTTGGCTTTAGGGAAAAAAAAAAAAAAAAAAGAAAAAAAAAAGAAAAAGCCCTTGCATACTCCAGCAAAACTCAAAATTGCTTCTTTCTTCAACAGGAACTTCAGGTATTTGAGGAATGCCAGATCAGAACTAAGACTTAAAATGGTATCAGAAAATTCCGGTCCCTATTGTATACTAAAAAAACCTAGCAGTCAGATGAAGCAGCAGAGAAATCGGGGATCACATGAATAAGGCAAACTGCACAAAGTTGTAGGACCTGATGCACTGCTTTAGATACTAGTTTTGTATTAAGGAATAACAGCTTTAAGAGGCTTCCACTGCACTAAGTGTGCACAAAGACACAGAAATAAATCCCCAATCCAGTCTTACCAGGCATCTCTGCATATTTCAGAGGAAGTACATCACGTTTACTCACAGAGTAAATCCTTTCATAGACAGCTGAGCATATAAAACAGCTTGCTTGTGCCCAAAGAGCACAAGCTCTGTCCTCCCCATCCTTTCTTTTCCTCCTTGTTTTTCAGACCCTTTCATTGAGTCAAATTAACTCGCTAAAATAGCCCAGCCAAAAGAAGGGGGTGAGGTTAGGAGATGACAGGGACAAGCAGGACTTCAGCCTTTTAGTGCTGGCCAGTTATGATCAGCGTCTCACAGAACTACATCTCAGGATTAGCCACATGAGAAAATCCCTCACGTGCTTAAGTGGCTGTAGTACAGAGAAGACATATGTTTATGGGCAAGAAATACACTGCTTTTCTGATAATTAAGACTGTAAATGAGACCATGTTTAATGTCGTGAACACAAATGGTACCATGGAAGCCAGTTGTTAACAGGACTGAAAACAAGCATATTTGCATTTGCACAGCTCAAAGCTTGCTACTAGTAATTAGGGCTTACTAACAATAAGCTGATTACTAACAATAGTTAGGCAGGTTAACAATAAGAAGGTTAGTAAGAGTAAGCAGGTTACTGATTACTAATAAGTAACCACACTACCAACACAGCTAGGAATTTCTAGTTGCCACCACAGTGAGTTGTTACAAAACATCCTGTTACCCCACGTTATTCAGGTCATCACTCTGTTTTCAAACACAGCCTTCCACTTACAGATGTACATGGTTCTCATGCAGGGCTTCTGTTAACTTGCTATACTTTTTAATGCATATTTCACACCATGCTACATTTTCTAAGATGGATAAAAGATACACAAATTACATTTGTAATAGATAGTAAAAGCAAACAAACAAAAAATCGGCTCTTAGAGCTGTTAATGTGTGTGTCTCATTCTGATTAAGTTCTGCTCTGGGAAGCTCAGTCCAGTAACACCTTTATCCCTGAAGGTACTGGAATTGCCAAGGGCACCATCACAGATAGTCAAGCAATGAGCTTTCAGATCTGACACTGAAGGGGCCACACAAACAGCTCGGTGTGAGTTAACACATTCCTTGATGATGACCAATCTAGGGTTTTGAATTCAAAGAGTTTTCTAAGGAAAAAAAGCAACTCCAAATATTACACAGCAGAATCTCAGCACAAAGTGCTAAGGCTAGTCTGACCAACACAAAGGGCCTGCTTATCATGCCACTGCAAAATATCCATTATTAAGAAACGCCTCCAATGGGTTCATAATGTTTTTGATATTGCAAAACTGTGATACTGCCTGAGGCAGTCAGACCAGAAGCACGTAAATGCCAGAGCTGAGATATTAAGCAATTAAGACTTAAAATAAAAACTAAAAAATAAATTTGCAGAGTTGCCCACTTTGAAGACTAGAAAAAACTATTACTTCCTGAAAACCCCTGTCCATTTCATTTCCTCAGTGAGAATTTCCCATATCCCTTGCTTGTTAACTAGATGCACAGTCTATTCCCGGATGAAACCTTCCTTCTCCTCATATTCTGTTAATGCTGATTTTATTCAGGCCTAGCAAGCTGAGGCTGAGTTTAACTCTCCTCGTGTAGCTGGTTGGGTACCTGTTTGCCTGCTCCAGCTTGTTTCTAACCCTGAGAACTTGCATGCTACCCTTGCAGTATGCAGGCGCTCCTGTTCACACAGCTCCCTTTCCTCCCTTTGCCACTGAAAGGCAGCTCAATGTTGCACAGAAATAGCCTTCAGCTTCAAACCAGCCATGCAACTTCACTTGTGGGGCAGAGTGACTTCTGACAGGAGTATCTAGACTTTTCTAATTGATTATAATAGCTAGAGCTATTGTGTACACCCATTCCTCACTGGATAATGTAAGTGCATGCATGAAATAATGAAACAGTTTAAAACAAGCAGCCAAGTTGCACTGCTCCTTTCAGAAGCCAATAATCACCAACCACATGCTATCAGTTTTTAGTCTGGGGAAGAACGAAGCTACCTCGGTGATTGTACATATTTCTGAACACAGACAACAATGCCTCTACCATTTGCATACCTGACCCAACATCAAGTGGTCCGTGCTGGGAAGTTGGTAACATCTCTGCATTCTTATGAACAGCTGAGGCCAAGCTACACAAGGGAGACTCTTTCTCAAGGGCTTTCTGTAGTTCTTCATCTTCTCCAGAAGTGAACTATTTTCTGTTCTTATCTATAAACCAGAGATACTAATACATTAAAGAAAACACTATCTACTGAGCTTGTTACATTTCTGAAGTTACAACACAGGGATATTGCACAATTATGCCACTTCATATTGGATGGAGACATCCTCGTTTCCAAATGGGATTAGCTGGAGAAGCCCCATAGTCATTAACACATTTAGCATTAGTGGGGCAGTAAATATACTGGGTAATATTCAACTTGGTATAAAGAGTAACTAGGAAAAAGTTCCTCAGTTTTATTCAACAACTAGTTCTCTTGTAGACACCTCACAGACAGTACAATACTAAAGTCTACTGTCTGCCCCCCTCACCCTAACAGAGAGCCAGCATCTCTAAAATGCAGGCCAAACTCCATTTTAGGCCACACAGCTGAGCTCAGCAGTGTTTACCTGTGAAACAAACTCAGTTTAACACTAAATCAAAATGTTTCTGTGAAATGAATACCACGTAACTCCTGTATCCAGGACAGAGTTGCCACATCCCAAAGGAATTTCCATCCCTTGCTATGGCTGGCAGCTGAAGGGGCAGGAAACCCAAGTGGGGAACATCCAGGTACACTGACGACCTTCCAACATGCAGCCTATAGAGCACCTTCCACACCGTTCTCACAAGGCCTGTGTCTTGACACAGAAAACTCCTGCAATACCTGTAAAAAGCTTTGAATTTCTCAGGCAGAAGAAATTCTGGAAGGGATAAGTATTCAGAAAAAAGAGCAAAGTCTGTCTTCACAGCAATTAACCTGTAGGTGAGATTCCTAATGGTTTCTCAAAAGGGACCACAAAACAATCCAAAGAAACTGCACAGCAGAATTTTTTGTCTACGTTCATGTATCACCTTGCAGGAACCAAGTAGTTTCCATGATGTGGTAAGATTTGGGTTTTTTTTTTTTAATAATAGTTTTATCAAAACTTCAGTAAAACACATCTAAACAATAGCCTAGAGATGCTGAAAATATGCTTCCCTTTTCTGCTGTGAATTGTATTCCAACCTAACTCACCACCAAGACAGCCCCTTTCATATATGACCCATTCAACACAGGCCTTCAGCTCTGCTATTTCCTTCAGGCAGGCATCCTGTAAAATAATGGAAATGATCAAAACTCGGTAAATTATTTGTTACTTGTGCATAGATGTCTGTGGATACCATTTACTTACCATAAATGAGAACAAAGGGCTAAGGCAGCATGACATCCTTGGTAAACTACTTGTGAAATTTTTTTTCTTAACCAATGTATGGTTTCACAGAACAGTTTGAAATGAATTAGAAATTTGCTTCAAGTGAAAGGGAGCAGTCCCTCTCCTCTTTCCTGGCCTCTTACTATTGAACAGGGTCCAAGGCTTGTAAAGTCCAGATCAAAAAGTCCTTCTGAGCACCCAAGTAAGCCTACTCAACTTGCTAAAATAGTAGAAATAATCTCAGCAAAACACTCCATGCAACAACAAAAGCCCTTTCCAGCCATTTTGGTGAGCATCAGCGCAAGCACAAGGGGAGGGAAGATCAGATGACTGCTAGTAAAGGTGGCGGAAGTAAACAACAAGATGAGCTATTAATTTGTCTCAGCTGTAATATACAAGGACATCCTAAGTGTTTCTTATTTTTTGTTTACTGTACAAAAACCACTTCTCAAATATACTGAGGGATCTGACTGTTGTTTTTCCTAGACTTCTGATATAAGCCTAGCACAGATTTTTTTTTTTTTTACAGTATTTTGAAAATCCCACCTTTGGAGTTCATTACAGACTTCTCCCTTAAACATAGATCAGCTGAGAGGCGTGAGTCAAAATAGGATCTGTTACTCACATAACTGTGCATGCAATAACAACTTTTTCACCAGCAACACTGTGTTGCTGGAAGACATACTTGGTTATAACTTTGGGGGTTTTTTTTACTAGACTAGTGTGAAAGGCAATTTTGCCAGTAGCCACATAAGGTACACTGAGCTATGCCAGCGTGCCCCTGGAATTCCTCATCTGGATGCAGCCTTAGTACCCACAGAAGAGGCTGAACAGACAATATTTGTGTTTCTGCAACATCTACAGTATATCATCTCATCTACAGTAGGACTGTAACCTCCTTACATTGTCCTGCCACAAAGCCTTGGATGAAGTGATTTTTGAGGTACAAGCAAGCAGCTCAGCCTCCCCTCTAGCATTGGTTAAAACCCTTTGAAATTTAGAGAGAATGAGACAACAATCCCCCCGCAAATGCACTTTTGCTTCCCAGAAAGGTGGGGGAGAGGAGGTGGACAGAGAATGAGAGATTTTCCATTTTCCCCTGCTCTTCAATTCAGTTTAATTCTTCCAAATTTCTACAAATTTTCACTCAGTTTAGTTTTCTGATCTGTTCCCTTGCCAGCCATGCTGCTTGTGCCATCACAAGGGAGAGATGAGAATAATAGCAAAGAGGAAAAAAACAACCAAATTCAATGCTCTGCAGCCACAGGGGTCTGGTTGGATCCACTGGCTGTACAGAAGAACAGGAGAACAGACAGAAACAGAAACCCTGCCAACCATTCAACACCAAAAAAGCAAAAACATTGCCAATGGCAGACTTCCTTTTAGCAATCAAAATCAATACCCTCAATTCTGGAGCAAATCTGATTTTCCATAAAGGAAGTACCCCATTTTAAAAAAAGAATCCTAACAGAATAGATACAAAAGCTACATTCCAAAGGATATAATA
Organism: Aquila chrysaetos chrysaetos; assembly: GCF_900496995.4. NCBI lineage: Eukaryota > Metazoa > Chordata > Aves > Accipitriformes > Accipitridae > Aquila > Aquila chrysaetos. The sequence goes on from NC_044011.1 coordinate 33,798,497, forward strand.
ATTTTTCACATGGGAACTACGAAAACATTTTAGGTTTTTTTGTTTGTTTTGTCTGGGTTTGGGGTTTTTTGGGGGTAGGTGGGTAGGAGGGGATTGTGTGGGGTTTTTTTAGAACTTCCTGCAGCACAAGCTCTTTGGACTCTGTATCCCAGACATTTTGCTGCAGAATGTCTACTTACGTTGCAGTCACACAAAGAACAATCATAACAAGTAGTATAGTACTCTGTACTATAAACACTGGTAGAATGAAATAGAAAGATTAAGGAAAAAAATAACTAAAAATAGAACTCTTTTCTTTCCAAAGGAAATAACATGATTTTTACCCCAGCGTCTTTTGTCATTGTTATAACAATGGTTCATTTTAGGCCACATCTCACTGCCCTTAGAATCAGGAAACCCTGGTACAAATGTACTACAGCAACTTGTGCTTTGTTTGCACTGTATGTCTGGGACAGCATCACAGATTTCAAGGGACTTGCTAGAGGTTAACATAGCTGTTTCAGGGAGTATGTTTTCCTAGAGCACAACTCTGACAATACCTGCAGCACTGGAGAGCTCTGCAGGTTTTGAAAGTGAAGGTGACTTGTCGGAACATCTCAACTCTCTAGATAAAGTCGTCCATTTTGCAATGGGGCATGTTCAGTGACCAACTGCTGATCAGCCCCAGATCCCAGCTTGATCAAAGAGGGATGCCTGGCAGAAAAGTGCTCAGCAGCACATTTCCAAGCACTCTTATTCACAGTGAGACCCCTACCTTTGACTTTACAGGAACTGCAAGAATTCAGTGCTCAGGATTTTACTTGCTAGAGGAAAAAAAATTATCCCACTCCCCTTAGTCACAGAGCAGCATTATGACCTGCAAACTCACAGCTCTGGATAACATGGAAGTGTTTGGATGTCTTAACTGCTTCCCCCAGTGTTTTGCCAGGAAGAATACATCTTCACTATCAACAACAACATAGTGTTTCTCTTTACACTGTAGCAAATACAAAGTTCACGCTGAGGTTGTACACCTCTTTCCTAACAGGAATGCCAAAAGATCACATCAGTTATTTTCTACTGTACAAAGCTAAAAAGCTGTTTCTCTCTCTATTCAATACCAATGGACATTAAGGGAAACCCTCTACCCCCCACAACTTCAATGGTGCAAAACCTGCCCCCTCTTCTTTTTTCATCTCTCCCAATATAGGAAACAAGCAACAAGCCACCTTTCTTTTATATATTTCAAAAGTCAAAACACTTCAGAGTAAGCATAGAACTGGAAAGAAAACTGCTGTACACTGGCATTCATATATCAACACATCCACATTTCCTCTGATAAGCACCTTCTCATTTTCCAGAATCAAGATTTTTCTTTTTCCCTTTCTTCATCCTTTTGAGCTTGGACTTTAACTCTTCCATTTTAAAAAAAAAAAAACAGTTTGCTGTGTTTCCTGTTGGTCCTCTGGGTTTGTACCTCCTCTCCATCCTGAGTTCCTTCCAGACAGGCTCTTGAGTACTCCATTTTAATTAACAAGCTGCCCTGGGTAGGGGGAAAAGACACCACATGCTCCATCTTCATTTTGAATAACAGCTCAAATGTTCTCTGCTCAGCCTCAAGAGTCTGAACACTTATTTGAAAAAGTGAGGTGGAAGGCCAGGTCCTAGTAAGAGAAGTGGGTGCTTTGACTGAAACAGGGACTAGGATTTCACCTGCAACTCCCTCAGGAGTCATTTTAAACACTGAAAATAAATGTTATATAGCTGGGCATTTTCCACAAGGAAGACATCAGAATCCCTGCCAGCTCTAGAAGTTGGATATATTATCTATGTGCATTATCTTGTCAACATGTAGAACTCTTCTTTAGCAAGTCCATTAATATTAACAAAATCATGTGTATGTTTGCCCATTCCTGGATCTGTCCAAGTCCAATGCTAATTACATTCCGAAGAAGGAAGCTTTTGGCAGACACAGCATGCATCATGCCATAAGGCTGAGTGATTCCCCTCTTTTCCAGCTGTGCAGAATACAAGAGAGACCTATCTTTCTCCAGATATGCAGTAAAGTTTCATGCCCAGGGTCCTCTAGATCTCAGCTGCAGGCTGCTGGAGACTGTAGCTCTTCACTAGCTCTCTTGCTGACTCTCCACTTGCCAACTTCCCTATTCCCCAGCACTGTAGGGGAATACTCTGACCAAGAGGTGTACTCATTACCTGTATCATCTTAAGACTATGATGCTGGATCTTCCTGCTGTGATGATTTAAAAGTATCTTCAAACCTCTGAATTCCTTTAAAATAAAAAGTTGTAAGCCTACGTTTAAAAATCCAAGACTGACTTTACACTTGCTGATACCACTTCCTTAAGGAGCAACAGAGGCTAGAGTTCACCTGCACTTGAATTCCTCCCAGCTACTTAATGGCATTATCAGTTCTGGCAAATGCCTCCTAAACAAGGAGAGGCTGGAGTTCATTCTAGTGTGTGGGTCACCACAAAGACATAAAGCTCATCAGCTTTTGAACAAATTAAATTTGTGGTCAGAGGCAAAAATAACATTGGTGAATATCCAAGACAGACTGCCTTCATTTTCATAATATATTTGGCCCACAGAAAAAATAGAATATGGAGTGGTGTGCTATTTAAGTGAACAGATATCAGGGAACTTTTAGGATGATGAAAAAAACCGGTTGTTTCAAAGCATCAATGTGCAGTGGCTGCACACTGACAGCATTGTGAACAAAACAGTTTTCTTCATCCCTTTTATCAAAGATGTAAAATTATATGTCAGAGTCATCTTATCAGGAGGTGCAGGATAGTAGATGCATTAGCAGAGGAAGGAATCAATTCAGTCAATAAAGGAATTGATACCTGTCTATAGTTAGAAAACTCCCTTTACAGAACAAGCTGTTCCTTTGCATCATTGAGAAATAAAAGAGTTTTACCGAGTTTCTAAATACACAGATACATGTATAATTAATATTGTCCAACTGCCTGACATTGAGTGTTTTAGGATTTTAAGTGTTCTCTTCTTTTGTTCTTTCCTTCTCAAAAGTGCATCTAACAGCTACGGGGAAAAGAATAGACATGTAAAAGTGTTATGAATTCCCTGTATAATGAGCAGGGGGCTGGTATACAAAGCTTAAAGTAGTGAATACAGAGACTCACAGAATCTATTGAGCCCGTAAACAGGATTCAGCCTTCTCTTTCTGACCCACTGGTGGGTGGCAGCATGGTGGCTTTCTGGCTTCTCCATCCATAAAGTGCAAATAATATTCATCCACATTCCCAATACTCAATGAGATTACTGGGCAGAAAGGCCTCGCACATGCAGAAGTACTAGCTAGGACATTCTGGGCGAGAGACAGGGAGATTTTTATTGCTGCCCAGAAAACTAGCTTCTGCCCAGGACAGCCAGTGAGGCAAGAATGCACATATTCACAGACAGGATTGTCTGCATCAGACCTCCCTGGAAGTGTTAGCAGAGTCTCACTGGGCTGGAAGACTGTCTGCCTTCAGAGCTCAGAGCAGTCTTCACAAGACAGGCCTGGAACACGCTGGCAGCACAGGCTCTCCTGCCAGAGGCTGTTCCATACTTGCAGGTCATCCACTGAACAACGGTCAGCAGGCATGCTTCAGGAGAACTAAACTGACCTTCAAGTTTTTGAAGCGTATAAAAAAGGTGAAACGAAGTAAAGGGTACTTCCACATCACCATCTCCATTTGGATGCAGAATGCACTTGATGCAAATCTCCCAGTTGTCTGTGCATCATGCACTGTGATTCATATCATCGAGTAGTCTTGAAAAAATGCAAATTGGACTCCTTTTGGATCAAATAAACCAAAAGACGCATCCCAGCCTCCACTGGGCAGCTGGTCCCGAGGACTAAAGAGCTAGTCAAAAGTGAAACCCTTGAAACACACGCAGATCAAACATCAGGTTGTTGCACTAAGAGTTCTCCTCTCCAGAGTGCCACACCTGCTAATGGAGATGCAGGTAAAGCCTCTGAGTACAGACCAATGACACTGTGGAGGGCATCCAGCAGGTGGCAATCTGCTGATAGCAGTGACAGCAAACAGTGAGCAGGACGTCCCACTTCTGGCAGAGGGCTCAAGGATGAGAATGAGGAAAGAGGAAGACAGTGCAGAAAAAGAATAATGCTTAAGCTTTACGTTATCTACTAATTTTTCTCATTTTGAGAAGTTCAAACAAAGCAGGCACCAACTGTGCAGAAAGACTTACTTGATGTTACGGATAATAATATTTTCTTAACAGTGTAAAAGCACACAATCATTCCATGAAGAAACACCTAACCTTCACTTCACCTATTCCTTGAAAAATGTTTTATTAAGATGGCATTTACAGCATAAGACAAACTTAGTGGTATTATTCCAAGTAATCAGTTTTGTCAGCAGACCAAACAAATAATGAACTGTGAGCCTTTTGTTACCACTAATGTCATCAAGAAATGAAAATATTGACAAACAGCTGAGTTTAATTCTTTAAGAGTATCCATTAGAAAACAAACCAAAATACCCAGCAGACATAATCCATACCATCAATACTACAGGTACTTATCCCTTCACCTTATCTCAGAAATAATTAGAAAAGATGTGGTTGTCATAGACTGGAGCAAGACATGACTCCTCACAGAAGGGATGAATGACTCCATATAGAACTGAATATAGCCATTTGTGTGTAGAATTGCCTCTGTCATGAAACACATTCTAAAGTACAATGACAACAAGCACAGGAAATTAAAAAGAAAAGGCACAATCCTCTAGAGCTGAAAGGCAGAAGACTTACCTTAGGAAAGCAGCAGACCTCTTCATTCTCTTGGTCTGGAGGTGTCTCATGTTTGCATCTTTTCAGTTCAGCTTCTGGTTCCACAATCCTTTTCTGCAAGGCCTCTTTGTCTCTTTTGGACTGCAAAATGAATTTCTTCTCCTTGTTTCAGTTCCTTCTATGCTCTTTGCAGTTTGGACAGTCTGAACCTTGAAGTGCTTCAGCTGTGGGTCTTTCTGAGGGGATCTCTGAAGTGGGCAACTAACTTGGATTTGTTTGCCAGTTTATTCTCTCTAGTACTATCAAAAGTAAAACTTCTAAACACTGAATTTTACAGATATTCACCTAGGTAGCAAACCTGTTTCTCTCAGAAGCATTCATAGAGTAACAGATTAAAAAACCAATCACCTTTTTTTCCTTTTATATATATATATATATATATGGAAACAGACTTGGAAGCTGCATGGCTTCTGTGGTGTGTAGATTCACAATCTATACTCCAAATCCATAGCTTAATTGGGAACAAAAGTCAGGGGCAGAGTTTTTAAAGCATTTTGAAGGCTTGTAGTCTGCAATCACCTATATGCTTTTGAAAACACCTCTCCAGCCTTCCTAACCTGCCACTAACATCTGTTTACCCAAAAGCAGATGTGTGCAACTTTACTCATTTCAGCATGCCCTCAACAATCCCTGCACAATAGCACTATGAGTATCCCTTCTGAATTCTTGAAAAAATGAAAAAAATCCACAAGGCAGGGAGTGAATTCCCCCCTCTAGGCAACTCAAATGTTCAATATGCCTCCCTTATGACTGGACATTACTTACAGCCACATAAGTGCAAATGCCTATATATCACAAAAAGCTTTAGAGAATGTGGCCAAAGATCTCCTGAAACTAGTCCACACAGAAAATAGAGTTCAAAGTACAGGCCTCCCTCTGTCCTGCTAGTCCCTCTATCAGCTGTTCTCATTTCCAGAAAAATCCACATCTTCCACATCAAGAGATGACAGGTATAAAAGCAAAAAAAGGAAAATAACCCTTATTTTTGAAGAGAAGATGAGGGAAACACTAGGATTTTTGTGACACGTGAAGATGGCCCGTAGCAGCAAAACAAAATAAGAAGCACCAACAGAATTAAGTTGGGTTTTTTATACAGTCTTGCTCCTCATGACTAACAAACAGCCTCACATTTAGCTTGGTCTTATGGAGCTTTTATAAATTTCAGTTTGTACAAGTCAGAAACAGCAGTTCGAACTGAACAGAATTACACTTTTCAAATGTAGCACAAGCAGCATGTCAGTGCGTGTCCCTGCTTGCTGTTTCTTGGAAGAACACAAAGCGTATTTACCAACCACAATTCAATTATAATTAGTCTAATGGCAAAAACTTTGGTTTTACCCTTTCTTGCATTTGGATTTTCAAGTAACCCCTTTTTTTTTCCTTGGATTCTTCTGAGCAGAAAGGGCACAGTTTGTCTTTGATTAAAACAGAAATAGCAGATGATCAATAAAGATTTTAATCGGAATAATAATAATAAAATCCAATGTGTCTCATGGAACCATAATTTATACTTTCCACAGAGGTGATTTTCTACTGGTCAAGTCAGTAAAAGACTTTCTTCATAAATAACTTTCATTTACAAATTAAAATACAGCCTCATGAAAGCATCCATCTGTAGAATTGGCCACATCACACAGACTGAGTGACACTACAAAAGTATTACTCATTAGACAGCAAGTTTTTTTTTTCAGAAAGCTTCACATCTGTTACAGAACTACAATGAATTTAACCTAAATGAAAAGTGGCCTACTATTATTTCCATACACACTGTCAGGATTATCAGAATCAAAGAGTCACTAGAGTAACACCACAGCATTGCATCAGCATTTTGCAACACTATAAATCACCATTTAAGGGCTTTAACTGATATTTAACATTCAGTCTCCAACCCAGGGTGAGAAATACGCAGTGTTACTTCCAGTTTGTCTTCAGCCTAGTCACACTTCTTGCAACATACAGGGGAAGGACAGCGTGTTATACCTAGTTCAGCATTATGCAATTACAATAACATTTCTCTCAGCTCCAAGCCTTTAAATGGCAAACTATTACTTACTAGCTATGGACCAATTAAGAGGTGAGACTGAGAAAAAGCACTGTCTTAAAATAGCACTTAGGTAAGAGACCAAACTCCTCGCAGCTATAGAGAAAAGGAAGGATGCTATGAGTCCTCCTGGCACACCATTTTTTGCCTTTCTGGTGGCTCTAGTTGGTTTTTAAATCAACAGTGAGTTAGTAGTTGTGTCATAAACATCAAACTCCTCTAGAATGGATAATTTCCCATCGAGCAGGGTAAGAAGGCTCTGATTTTTGCCACCTTTGCAGCTGCCTATGCTTAATACAAGGAAAACACAGTAGCTTTAACTGTGTGGCATCATGTGAAAACTCTAATCAACAGCAGAGGCTCTAAGGCTGCCCTTCTGCAGACTCAGGAAGAAACTACATCATATGCTTGCATACTGCCTACGTTTATACACATGAGAAATGCATTCCTAACTCACTTTTCACTTGTGACATTTTACAATCAGAAATAAAAGCAGTAGGGGTTAGAGACAGTTGGGAGGAGTATTCATTTAAACCTATTCATTTAGATCTACTCATAAGAAAATGAAATATTTTAGATTCCATAGAAGTTGAGTGAACTCACCTGGAAAAGCCACCCATCTACCACAAATATATGAGTTTTCACGATCTGCCGCAAAAACATTGCCAGGAACAGGAAAAAAATATCTACATTATACCTGACAAGCACTATCTTGAATTAGGGAGGTCTTCATAGTTTGATTTTTGATCCATCTCACTTTACAGACATAGCTTCGTACTCAAAAGAAGTGATAAAAAGCAGTTTCCAAGGGAGCTGAAAAAATAAAAGATGGGTGTAAGTTTTGATACTCACAAAGACTGTTCAACATCATTTCAGGGAATATAGAGCAGGACACCTGCACTCTTTTCACATCCCTTCCAAGGGTTTGTCTTACAGACTTCACCCATATTAAAAAAAAAAAAAAGCAATGGCAGCAGTAATGCTCACAACAGAAATGTTAGGATTAGCACACTAGGGAAACCATTTTGGAGTTGAGAATGCTAAAGTAGAGAGGTATATATTATCTTATTATTTCTGTAGTACTTACTAGAAAAGTATTAGCTAGCACAAGGAAAGGAGCACTTCTGCAGAGAAGAAAACTAGTGTTTTGCCATGATCTTCAGTGGATCATCATCCAAGAACCAAGTTCTGCTTCCTTAAATAAGATAGCCCAAAAAGGTTCTGTGTTTCTGTGGAGCTGCTCCTGACAGTACCCTGAGTGGGACTGGGCTCCTGTTCACTTCTGTCCAGAAAAGATGCCAAATGAAATGATGTTTCTGAAGTTTTAAACCAAATTATCATTGCTCTATGGGAAAGGTTTGCATATGACAAAATTACCATGATTAATTGCATCTACATAGCAGAAGTATGTTATGACCACTGAGCCTGAAGCTGTGCTAGGAACTACATAGTGTAAAAACAGTTCTCAAGAGTTCATAGTCTAAGCAATTAAGACAGAAAAAGCTACACTTATTACAAATAAGCCTTATAGGCACAGTATAATATATTTTAATAAGGACTTATCTATGATTCCAAACTTTTACCTTCTGATTCAGGAAAATACTACAGTGTGACTAATTCCTCCCAGGGAAAAAGAAAAGGAATTAAGAACAGTACCTTTTAATAGGAACAGTACCTCTTAATCATTGGTTTAGTATTTTATTAAAATTCCTGCTATTAGGGAAATGCCAAAGTCCACATTCAAAACATACCTTCAGGTCTCCTTATTGCAATATGGTTTTCAGTAAACAAATATTAATTTTTAAGGCTTCTTTTCATATATTTAAAAAATAAGTCCTTTAGGCCAGCAGTATCCTATATCAAACACTGAGGGGTACACTTCTATGCTTGTAAAACTGCATTAGTAATTTTCTGTCCAGCTGTCTGGCTTCAAAGACCTATGTGCAATTTAGGCCTTAAATGTGAAATTAAGACATCTGAATAGATAAAATGAAGGATACATTACGTACAGTTCTGCAATCAAGGAGGAAATCAATGCACCTAATGTTTTATAATATAAGGTAAAGAATTTCTACAGCCAAAAGTGGAAAGCTTAGAATTTCCTTGAATAAAGATACCTAACTATCTCAAGCTTGTATCCTCAACAAGAAGAGCATAAAAAAGTAGGAAAGTGTCCAGACCAAATGGAATAAATAACCATGTTGAAAATAATAAATATTAGGTATTCAAAAGGCACAAAAACATACTGACGATAAAGTGATCAGTCTAAGTTTTTAAAGTGATAAGGAAGTGTGATAATAAAAGACTTTCCAGTAGTAAAGATGGATTAGACCTCACAAAGCACACTAAAAAGAAGTAAATTCCTTGCACTTTTAATGGACCAACTCAAAGAAAGTAGAATTGAAACCAGGGTGGGGCAAACAAAGCTAGGTAGAGATCAAAGATAAACAATGAAAATAAAGATAAACAGGTTTCAAAATCAAGATAAAACGTTGAAATTTCACATGACCATCTATATTGATAAAGGTGGTAAGTGGGACAAAGGCCAGACTGAGAACATTACACAGAGATTACCACTTCCCAGGTAGAAGTAAAACCTGAAGATCTTAATGCTTTTAAAAGGAAGTGTGAGGCAATCTCAATCCCGAACTTCTAGAAGAACTGCCATATGAAGTTACACATCCAGAAGTGAACAGTGAAAATAATTTGGGGGTAGTATCACATGATGAGAGTTGCAAATATTGCATCTATATTTAAGAAGTGAAGGAAAACATGACACAAGTCAACTGTGGATCTGTTAACCTAGTGATGATGACCTGCAAAGTTTAAAGATACATACTTCTGTAAAAAGTTTAGTATGAAAAATGAGTTATAATGCAATACAGATTTGTAAAAGACCAGTTCTCTGCTAAGCAGGCATTTGTCTTAGATTAGATCTACTATTACCTATATTTAGAAGAATTACTTTTCTTATCAGTCTGGACTTCAGGAAAGCACTTCATATGAGGAGTTAGTTAAAATAGAGATAAGAATACTATTGTAGGATGGGACACAGCAAGCCAGGGAAGAGACAAAATGGAAAGAATTAGGCTAAGGGAAGGTTGAAATTTATTTCATTTAATAACCTTTCAAATAAATAGTGGAGAGAGGGAGGAGAAAAAAAGGAAAGAAAGAGAGTGCTAATGGCACAGGTCTGGGAAGACTAGAAGATAGAAGCCAGCAGCTTGTCTTCAAAATTCTAGTTGCTAAATTTTTTAGATTTGATACAAAGTTGCCAAGTATCACACAACTTCAAGAACAAAGTCGGGATAAAACAAAAGAAAAAACTTACACAATTTCCTGTCCCTTCTAAGTGAGATTAATAGACAGATTTTTAACAGCATGTAGACACTTAACTTCCACACCCTCAAAACACAAAGTCTAACCTTTTACAAAGCAGCTATGGGGCCAACACTCCCATTTACTCTATAGAAGCAGACATTTAAAGGGCTACAAATATCCCTTACAGGTCACGAATTACTAGGAGGTAGAAATATTTCCTATATTTTTCATGTATTGAATCTAAACACATGGGACCCTGAAGGCCAGCATTCCTAGACACCACAATGAAATAAGTTTAGTAAAAATCCCACCCCTAGAAATGAAATAGAAATTGGTGTTTTTGAAGTCCTACCCAGATTCAATTTTATAGGCAGTGTTGAAGTTATATAATTAAAGAGTTCTGTTCAACAGTTGATATTCCTGATTTAAACAGCATCACAGACAACATGAGATTTCAGTATTAATAGCAATTACCACTTTTCCAGAATGATAAAGTGTTAAAACACACACACAAACCAAACCAGCATTTTGAAGTGCCATGAGAAGAGATTACATCATTACTACAGACCATCTGCTAGAAAGAACATGGAGCAACAGATGATGAGCCAAAATCACTTCTGGCATAAAAGGATAGAGTTCCACTGACTTCAGGAAATTTATCCCAATGTTCCTGTATGTTACAGATTAATACGATGACACACATTACAGAGCAGCAGAGGTGAAACAAGGTTTAAAACCACAAAGATTGATGTAGCGTACTCACTTAGAGCAATTTATTCTTTTTACTACAAACATATTTGTAGATGCTAAAAATGAAGACTGTGACAGCTACTCCCATAAGTCAGTATGCTAAAAAAGTAGGATATTTCTGCAGAGATAAGAAAGAACATATGGTCCTTATTGCCAGCTCAGGGTCCCTTTTAAAACAATTTTCCTCAATCTGATTTGCTTTACAATTACACTAAATCCTGCCATGATTGCTCTCATAGAGCACTTACAGAATTTGGCTTCCCTTGAAGATGTATTTTTCCTTCCCCTAGTTACCGCCTTTATTATTGATTTTTAGATAATCCCTGCAGTTACTAGAAAAAGGTTTTGGCAAGTTTCCCTAGAGGCCTGCAGATGCCTATTACCCTTATCAATAGAGCATCTTTCACCCCCTTAGCTACCATCCTCAGTTACTAACTGTTTGACTATGCATATATTCTGTTCAGGGACCAGCAGGGAGAACATTTAATATCCTCTCACTAACAAACAAGAAAGGCAACAGCTGCTGGCCTCAGCAGAGGGTCTGCTCAGGGAACCTGTCCCAGAGAGAAGTCTGGCTGGACCCAGCTGCAGAGAACTAAGCAATTCCCCCTCCCCATGACAAAATGTGCAATGAGAAATTTGGCCCATTTTGTCCTCTCCTTATTGGAAGGAGATTATACTATTTGAAAAACCCTTTTAACCAATGCAGGAGAACTGTAATCAGAAAAGTACTTTCATTAACATCTCTGACACAGAGAGGTCCTATCAGAGAAGGGGAGGGGTTCTTTTGTCAGAGAAATAACAGACTAAACATTCTGTTAGCAAATAGAAATCACACCCTTGAAGACAGGGCTGCTAGCTTGTAAGCTACTTTCTGAGAACTGACTGATTGGCTAAACTGAGATGAAGAGCTTAAAGAAACTTTTTTGAGCTATTAGTTTAAAATTCAGAACTAATACCTGGCTAGGGCTGCATGTGTTGTACGGGACTCAGACATGCCTGCTGCTCCAGCAACGTGGGTAACCAGATGGGCCACTTACTACAGGGGGTTGCTACATGACTGTCACGGCCAACTTTGCTAGGTGAGCAGCCACTGTGGTTAAATTACTTATTTTAGTGTTTGGTGGGGTTTTTTGGTTTTGTTGGGGTTTTGTTTTGTTTTGGTTTTTTTGTTTTTTGTTTTTTTTTTTTAATTGAGAAAAACATCAAGTGTGGATTTTTTTTATTATTATTATTCTTTTTTTAAGACAGAGAAGGAAGATTTGGACTATAGTCCCCGAGTTTTCCTCCAAGTGAATGCCAAATCTCAGAAACCACAAAGCAAATACAAGGATGCCAAGGCCTATTAAAGATAATTCAAACATTTTTCATTTTATTTTTGGGATTGGCACTCCTGTTCAGAAGATGGGGCATTTACGCTTCAGAGTGAAGACAGGGAGAGAAAGACTGAAGGGGTACAGAACTCCTTTGAAGAAAGAAGTTGTGCCTTATCTCCCAACCGGGTAACAGGCTCCTTTAAAAAGAGCTGTGCTCTCCTTAAAGTCTCAATTGCTCCAGCTGCCACTCAGGAAACGGGACAGAAATGCTCAGGGTTAAAAGCTTCTCCCCTCCCTCCAACCCAAGCAATCAGGAGATGAGATGACATAAACTCAAACTGTGGCCCCAAGCCAGCCCCTTAAAAGGAAGCCAGAAGTGTTTAAGGAAGATCGCTGGTGCTAGGATCTGGCTGCTGCCCATCTCTCTCCGACAGCAGTCGCTGCGATCCCAGGGCTGTAGGAACTGCTCTACACTGCAGGGAAAAGGGAGTGTCGGGCTGCTCTCACATTGGGCGGATCTAACGCTCTCTATCAGTAATTTTGCTGCCTCTGTTCTTGTCCCAGCTTGCTCGGGTTCAACAAGGCTGGTACAGAGCTGGATGGGAGTTGAGCAAATACCCTTGCAAGTCAAAGCTCCTGCTTTTGTTCTGAGATGAGGAAAACTGCTATTTTTTCCACTAGCATGAGTGCAGCCAAGTGTGGGCTGCTATCTTACTGATAATGAATGATTAGAGTTGAGTGTAATGGAAAATGGAAGCCTTTTGTTCTGGGGCTAATGAAATGATTGATTTATGTCAATTCAATAGGTGCTAGAACTCCTGGGTGCTAGTCACATGCCCCTTTACTGCTACAGTAGCCCACTGTATGACAAATATTCACATTACTTAATTGTTACCACAACTGCACGTAGTTACCTGGCAATAGTATGTGCAAGTGGCCAAGGGCTGAGCAGAAGAACCCGAACTAGCTGGTCACTGAGAAGCTGTCACAAGGGACTGAGCCAGCTGACAAGATCAGTGGAATTCCTACTGCTGCTTCTCTGTGGATTCACATGAAAAACGAACTAAAAAAAAAAAAAAAAACAAACCCAAACGAAAGCCAAAAAAAGAAAATCAAACAGTCCAGGAGATCAAACAGGCATTTTCCCCCACAGTAAAAGTCTTTGTTACATTATAAAAAAAAATTTTAAGCATTTGACAAGAGACTGAAACAACAAAATAATCACTGGTGCATGGAGATGTTTTTGACTAAATCCAGTGGAGTTTTGTTTTCTACCCAAGACATAAACCTCTGGCACTCTGGGGATTAGAAACAGAAAGGCTGACAGATTTAACTCTTGCAGCACAAGTGGTTTCACTATAACATGATACCAGTACGGTAAGACTGAAACCTGATCACGGTGTGACTTTCATACATTAGAATGTGAATCCTGTTACTACCACATACTCTAACTTTAAACACCAATAGTTAAAGTGACAATTCATTTCTATAGCATATCTGTAAAAAAGTCTCATATGAGAAGGGGCTCTTGGTTTATTTATAGGCAAAACAGCTGTTTTCTGCATTCCACGACCTAGGCTGAGGTCTGCTCCAAGTCCTGCATGTATGGAGACAGCCTGGGTACAGAGTTACCTTGTGTGGAAGCAAAATGTGGAGCTCCTTTCCAAACCAGTGAACAGTGCCTTTTCAACTATATGCTGACACCTTCTATGGAACACAGCTTTACTGGTGATTTTCTTTAATCACAGGAAAAGTGGTAATTTTTTATGGTGGTGGCAGACTAACACAGCTCTGGAACTTAGGTTAGTTCATTTTAGAAAACAAAGTAAAGAGAGACCTTTCACAGCTGCTTTCCTCTCAGTTTCCCTCCTGAAATGCTCATTAAATATATAACAAGCAAAAGCAAATAATAGCCTCCAGTCAAATTAGCCCATTCATCTAGATAAGATGAAGATATGTTCCTCATCTACACACTGAAATGATTCCACTCATATCACCCATGTACCCAGATGCAGTAATTTTCTACTACTGCTCACTTCCATCTATCCTACTATATTGTTAGGTGCAGCACATCCTGCTGTGCCTCTGCCACTTTGTAACTGAAGTATAAATTATTACGTACTTTTGTTAGCTAACACTGGGTACATGACTGCGTATTAGTACAAATAGGCAACCCCCCCCCCCATATTGTTGCATATACAAGTCCCTCCTTTGTAAAGATCCACAAGCGATGAGTACTTTTTCATGTTATCTCTGTTCTCAAGTGATACTATTCATTGCAACTAGAAGTTTCCAGCTCTGTCTAAACATTTATTCTTATATGGATTCACGCTCTTAAATCATAGCCTTGAAATAGTCCACACTTCTGCCCCCTTATATTTTTAAGCTAATATCCTTTTAGAGGAGTTTTGCAGCATTTATTTAGATTCATTATTGCTTTTCTCTCTTAAAAAGCCACTTCATTTAATATAGCTACCCCTTTCTTAATTTTTTTATATATATATAAATGGGGGGGCATGTTCTGTTCTGACATCATTATCAACATTTTGCCAAGCAGCAGCCAGTATCTGCAATCTTGCCATCAGTGTCATGCTGGAGGAGAAATCAATAACATTTTCTAGATTGCTCTGCTTTATATGCACGCAGACTACAGAAAGTCAAATAAACATAAGCAAGCAATTCCTTCTCCCAAGAATTCCAGTCTAGTGTCTTTGCCTGGTTCCCAAAGGCCAAACATAAATCAAGAAAACACTCAAAGTTCAAGACAGAATAAGACCTCCTACTACTTACACAGTTTCAGACCAAAACTCTACACAGCCATGAATAATCCCAAATGAACTGTCAGCACAGTATGTCTTCCCAAAACAGAACATTTACCCACATACTAAGTAAAAGAACGTGAAAGACTGGTTGCTGGCCATGGTAATTTGGACTCTCCAAATACATTTGGCAACATTCATCAACCCAGTTAAATCTGCTCTGTAGTTTACAGGGGCACACAAAACTCATACAAAGAAGCACAAAATTATACATGCACACACTCTGGTATTAACACCAATTTAAATGATCAGTTTAATTAAACCAGGCAAGTTTAAGCACAGACAAGCCCTGCAGTGTATTTCTACTGAACAGGTATTAAAAAAAGATTGGGGGGAAAAAAAACCCACTGAGTTTTAACTTTTTCCCCCTTCATTGCCCAAACATACTCATCCTGCTGCTCAGATGGTGTGCGTGTTTTGTACCGAGCCATTCAGATATTGCAAGTAGCTGTTGGATGGGTTTGCTGTAGGCATTTTCCTACGAGATGTAGTATCTTCCTACGCGTAGCCAGTACAGCCTTTGCTACTACTCACGGCCTTCTTGCTTTGGCAGCCAGGAGGTGCTTTAACTACTGGCTGGGCTAAGCCTCTACTAAATTGAACTGTAGACTGAAGCAGTCCCCAGCTGGCTCCAGAACTGATACAGCCGGCAAACGACTGACAGCCAACTTTTCACAGCCCTCCCTTTATGTTCTAAGCGTAACTCCACTGAGCATAAGCCATGCAAAGTGTAAAACATGGCCCCAAGGTTTGTAAATCTCCATCTAATCTTACATAGTATATCCAAACAGGAGCTCTGTATGTCTTTTCTTCGCTTTGTTTTCTCTGCTTTCTCAAAAGCTGTAACCAACTACTTGGCTCTTTTTTCATGCAAGGCTGCCAACTTCTATAAACGGACTCAAAACCTGGCAATCAGTATGCAGAATTCTCGTTGCAATATCCCTGCTTTGCTGTCTATTTTTGTAGACACTTATTTCAAATACTTGCAGGCCAAGGGTATTTTCCTTTGGTTAACTATTCCATCTGAAATGGTATGTAAGGTAAATTCCTTCAGAAAAGATTCCAACCATCCCTCAGGTGATTTGTACTACATGAAAGAGACTTAAAAAGAGAGTTTTTCTCTCTGTCATTGTCAGATTTGCAAGTCAGTATTCTGCACACAAAACCCATACTAATTTATTCAGTTCTCTTATCTTCCTCCTTTCACTCCCTCAGCTGATACAAGGCATGCCAAGTCCATGGTGCTTCCCTAATGCTGCACTGCTGTTCTCTTACTCTTCCAAAGGGAACATTCTCTACATCTATTTAGCAAGATGGCTTTTAAAAATAGGAACACAAAATCCAGTGCTGAGTTCAGGATAATTATGGGAGATACAGCAGGTGCAAGTATCTCTTACACAGCATTTTCTGATGATACCACAAAGGAAAACTTTACTTGCAAACAGCTTAGAGGGACTTTTCAGGGTACTTCTGCTGTACAGCTTTTGAGAAGTATAGTAAACAGTCTCCTGTAAACAAGTTTGGCCAAGCTAGTAAGTGGAAGTGTAATTTCCCAGTGATGTTCAGCCTGCTTGATAAGCCAGCCAGCATTTTTCACTCCAAAATCTACCAGGCTCCTGTCAGACGAACAACCTAGATGTGCATCACAGAGCACTTGGCCCAGACTCAGAGCATTTAGGCTCCTCTCTTCTCCCAGGTCTAGGAGTCAGGACCCTAACCCCTTTGCTGAGGCAAGTGCTAGGCCTTTGCTACAAGATTTTCAAAAGCTACTACTTTAGTGACTGCCTGAAGGGAGACAGACAGCCAGGAGCAATGCCATAGGCTTTTTTTGTATGACAGAGCATAAGAGGGACTAAGAGTTCCCATGACAGATCTACCATTCAAAGGGAAACTATCACCATTTTGCATCAGCACCTGAAGTCTGTAAATTCATTCCAGTGTTTTCCAGATAGGGCAACCAAAATCCCTTTCACCCTGTGAGTACTAGAATATGTTTTTGATTCAGTTTCAAAAGGCCAAATTATACCAGACAAGACTGAGCTTTCTGAAGAGGGCCAGGAAGGTGTCCATGCCTCCTTACTTGCATGTTGTCCCCAGACTTCCCACTTTGATCCATTTCTTGCTGTCACAGAATTCCCAGCTGAAGACAGGGAATTTAAAGACAGCAGAAGTTCAATAAGTAGAAATACATGCAGAGAAAACACACCTCAATTTAATCTGCGATTTACTGAAATTTGGAGTTTGGACCAGACACATAGCCTTACATGCCTACATAGCCCTGTATTTTGAGTGTGTGATGATTCCAGAAATCAGCTCATGGTGTTTATACTCTAAAATACCATGGAATAACTTTTCTGGATGACAAATATGTTACGGTTTAATTTGGACTTTTTTTCCCCTCTTGCCTGATGCTGAATACATAAGAATTATTTGGAGATCAGCTTTTAATTTTCCAGCGCAAGAATTTTTCCGTATTATTGAATTCAACACATTAATGTGGGAGTTGGTTGATCCTGTTGAACCTATTTCAATTCCAACCAAAATCAGTCTGAAGATTTATCTGCTTTTCAGTTAGTTTTACACATCCATTGGATTTTTCTGTTCAGCAGCAGAAGCATTGGGGAACATGGTTCTTCTATGCAGGAGCAGACAGAAGCTTTTGACACAAGATGGGGATGCAACCTTCCCTTTTAATGAAAAGACAAGATCCAATTTTATATTTAAGTGCTGTCCATTTGATGGGTATGCAAGTTCCATCAGTAGCAGGTGCACAAACTGGGAACCCTATCTGTTTCAATCCTGACAGGATTTCTGGCATATCCCCTATCTTTATTCAGATACCCCTGCAACTCATTATTTCCAGTGCTGCAAAGCTGTAGCTCAACAAGCCATGCTTAAACCTCTCCACTTCTAACTGATGCTCTCTTGACTGGTAACTCTCCATGCCATTCATCTTTCTCAGACTGGAAGCACTCTGTCTTTGCTACAGCAAGGTGTAATCCAGTCCTTTTATACCAGCCTTTGTGCTGGCTGTACTGCTCACCTGATATCCCTTCAAGGAGCTAGTTCAGGAAACTAAGTGGTCAGAAACAAGTCCCACAAGAACTTTTCTGCCAGTTAGCTTGCTAAACTGTCCCACTCTTCTTCCAGAGCTAATGCAAGGCAGGGGATGAGCCCTCCCAGGGGCAGTTAGCTATCCGCATATTCATATACAGCTATAATGCAAAATTTAATCTCATAATGTGGAAGCACTCATACCTCAGACCACCCTTCAGAGGGTCATCTACCACCTTCAAAAGGCCATACACTAGATAAGTCACCTTGTGCATTCTCTCATGTGCATCTTACTTTTATCCTGTCTTGGTGTGCACTACAAAGAACACTAATGCTGAAAATATTTCAGTGTGCTTCATAAGTGCTATTGAATATGTTACGCTGTTCAAAAGGCTCACAGATAGCAATAAGCAGCAAAATGCTCCTGGTTGAAAAAAGAAACCTGGGAAAGAGAAAATGATTGCCTACTGAAGTGTGAAAGATTTTTACCATAAAATAATAAAGGTGTCATTTTCAAATAACAGAAGAGTACTTCAGAATATAGTATAAACACTATAAAAGACTACAGAAAGGAAAAAAAATACAAGTTTTCCCAAGTGTTGACAGTGAATATAAGTCATTCACACAGCTTTTCCTTCTAACCTCTCCCGTACAGTTTTATTTTCAAACACCTCAGAAACCTTGCTTCAACATTTTAGGAACAGGAGTCTCATCTATTATAGCACAATAAAACACCAAATCTAAATCAAGCTCAGCTCCATTTATTTTACTATCAGGTACGACATTGCTGCAAGCTAACAATTTAGAAGCAAGTTTTGGAACTAAGAAAATGCCTATTTGTAAACAATTATTAAATACAACCTAATTATGTAATTGTTTCCACAGTTTTCTGGAATGCATTCTGTCTTCCTAGACTTTTTTCCCCCCAAACCGTATCAAGTACTAGGAAGTTCTTAGTGTCATCTTTCAAGCTAAACAAAATGCACCAAAATGGTCTCAAACTACAGATTATTATTTTTTTAATTACAAAATGATTTAGGTACATCAGTAATTTTCTATTTCCTTGTGCTTAAAATATTCTGTTGAAATACCCAGAATTCAAGAAGTTTTAGACATGCCATATTTGCTAATGCTGACACAAAGGCAAAAAGCCAAAGCTGCCTCCTCTAGACTTCAGAAGGTCAAACAAGAATAAATGCAGCCAAGAATTAGCCCAGAAATTTGGAACTAGAATATGTGCAATCACATCTTAGTCTCATTATAGTCATTATAACAAAACTCCCATCAAATGTCTTCAGTGGGTTCAGGGGGAGGTCATCTTTCCTCCAAAAACATCCTGCTTCAGGCACTAAAAACTCAAATTTCCAGTGCTGCAAAACACTGGATCTCAAATCCAGCAAAGCAAATTACTACATACTTTTGCAGGACTGCTCTGCTTAATGTTGGCAGCCAGCATGCCTGGAGTATCAGACATTTCTCACTCACTCTCATTTCCTTATTTGACTTTGCTGACCCCAATTGTGATATGGTGAATCACATCTTGTCCCCAGGCACTCCAGTTCTACCCAGTCCTTACTGTCACAGACATCCCCACTGAGGCTGGGGGATTTAGAGGCACAAGAGGCCAAAGAGGTTTTGCACCTTTCTAATAAAAAGGGATTCACTGTAACCTGCAGGTAATCTCTGATCAGCAAGACAATTCTCCTAAAGTTCCTAGCCTGCTTCACAGTCTACTCGTGCTGTGAACTTGATTGATCATTTTGTTGGCAACCTGAAAAGTTTGTATAAATAGCTCTGTAGAACTGCTAAGACGACAGCCAATGGAGAGGATTGACCCCAAGAACATATTAGACTTCAGTTTCAAGAGAACTCAAAATTGTTACTGCTAGTCCATCAACAACAAATACAGACTATGAATTTAACATGCATGTTATTGAAATAACCTGTTAAGATTTAGTATACAGGCAGTAATCAGTAGCTTAAGTGATATTTTCTCCTTCTAACACATCTAGTGGAAGCTTGAAATTATTTTGCTAGCTAGACCAAGAGGCCTCTTTTGTGTTGAAAAATAGCAGTAAAAGAAAAATACTTTGATTCCTCAGCACCAAGTGCTTAAGACTGTTTACAAACAATTGATAAAGCCTAACAACCCAGCACAATACCTTCCTATTATTTCTAAGCAGTTAATGCCAACACTTTCAGAAGCAGCTTTTTTTTGGTGCATTTTTTTCATCCAGCTTTTACAATCCATTGTTGTTACTTATCCTAGATACTTAAAACAGAAGTGACATGTATGCAAAAAAGATTAGCCATGTAAATGTAGGTGTTCAGAGTGAGGGGATCCCTCTAAAATTTTGGATGTAAAGGACCAGCACATGCTCACAGAGCTATTTAGTATCCTTACTGTTGGATTTTCAAAATACTATTATTCTGCTCCTCTATTCTATAGTGCCTACTACCCCATAACACTCAAAATAACAACTGACAGTATAAAGTATTTCCCAAAACAAGTGTTATTTCAACTATTCAAAATTCCTTTAAAGACTATCCAAATGCAACTCTCCGCTTTAAAACAAAAAAAATGTTTTTCAGAAGTGCTTCAGTTAACAACAGGAGAATGATGTCCCTCTCCAAAGGGGATTCAGCCTTTCAGCAGATGGTGTTTAGTTAAAACACAGCAGGAAGGACAACATATGTAATGATCTTTACTTTGTTGCCTTTCTTCTTACAAAACATTGGTCCTATCTAAAAGGGAACAGTCAGATTTGCACAAAAGGCTTAATACCTCACATTAAACTAGGATAAATTATATTGCCTGCCAAGCAGCCACAGACAAAGGAAGTTTGCGCAATGGGTATCACCAAACAAAACCAAAAGGGTGTGCTGTCAAATTGCTGCCCTTGCTCAGGAAGGGAGAGCAGTGTGGATGGCAGTTTCCCCAAACTCACTCTAAGCAGGGGCCTGGTACAAAATACAGTGAGGCCACAGGAAAGGATCTTGAGGCTTTGGGGGCTTTCGATCAACTCTGTGAGACTCTGAATTATGGAGGAATTGTTGGACCATGGCTTCGGTTATACACCAGTGCCAGGTAAATGCTCCCAGGTCTCAGGCTGCATGGTGACTCTGCACCTGCAGCAAGCTCTGCCAGAGACCGTAAAGAGAGGACTGATATTCTTCCACAGCCACGTGATGTTAGAGGGGGACTCCCTGTGCCTGCATAGATATCCCCATAGCCTATCCTAGCGCTCAGTTAAACAGCAAACACACCTTACATATTATGCTATTTAGAAACAAAATGACAACATTCATGCAGCCTAAACTAGAGCGACATCTGTAATTTGTGGCATTTCAATACAATGGACTTACTGCCAGATTCAAAGGCACTGAGCTATGTGGCAGGGAGCAGGAGCCAAGCATCCTTGTCACTCCAGAGTGCAGCACCATGGGGGGAGGAAATCTATGCAGGACACCCCATTGCTCTGTGCCAGAGCTGCTGCGGGTGAGAGGGAGAGGGGGGAATTTTCCTTTCTAGGGCGGTCCAGGGGAATGAAGGGGTAACTTAAAAGCAGAGAGATTAAGTAGCTTGTTTGTGACTTGACAACTCAGTAGAACAGCTAGACCTACATCATACCCATTACCCTATCTGCACGTGACAAGAAGACATATATTGCAAGCTAAGACGAGCAATGTTTGCATTATGCTTGCCAAATTAAAAGAAAAAACCCAACAAACGAGACAGAGAGCAAGGCGAGTTGTCCCTGATGAGAAAAATAAATCTCTCAAAGATGGACCTTTCAAGGCCTGCATTCTCACATCACCACCCAGGTTTCTGGAATAAATGTCATGGTGTGTCAAAGAAGCATTTCCTTGAGACACTGTACCAGCAGACACCTGGATGTCTAGTATGTGAACCATGGACTCGGAGAAAGGGGAGGTATAGCAAGCAGAAGACAGTGCAACAAAGCAAGCAACAAATATATATGCTTGTCAGCAGTTTTAATGCAAAAAGACTTGAGAATGTTATGAACAACTAAACTAGATGATACAGAATTACTGCAATTACATGAAAACATGGACACTCTACCATCATTGTAAATCTCCGGATTCAGATCTTTCTATACCATAGTAAAGCCTGCCTAACAGTTAGTAATGAACCAAAAATATTTCAAGGTTTCCTCCTCCCATGTGTTGCTTTAGCAGTGGTAGACAAACATCCACTTAAGCTATATTGCTAGCAAATATATTTTCTCCAGATGCTCTGCTTATTTGCTGAATAACCTCTTAAAAACAAGCAGAAAGGACTACATTTTAAGGATGATTAAATAAGCCATTATTATTATCATACAGTGGTCTTATATCCCACTGGCGAGGTTAAAAGCCAAATAATTTCCATGGAGGAGGAAAAGAACTAATAATACACTTTCCAGCACTTACCATAAATGTAATTTTAATTGTAGTGATGGAGAAAAGCAGCAGATTTCAGAGTACATAACGGAAGACAATTTTAATATCTTTTAAACAGGGGTGATGTACACAGACATTTGTATTTGCAAGCCCTGCCACAATAGCACTGAGTCACTCCACTCAAAAAAGCAGATCCCACTTCCCTAGCTCACCTTCACTGTACTTTTGCATACTTGCTCATCAAAGGCCAGTAACCTTTCCACTGGGTGTAGAGTTGCAAGTGAAAGACATTTGTCTTACCTCTCCTAGGTTCACACAGAGTAGTGTATCTGCAGTAAGAGCTGGAGGTCAAGTGCAACTAAAACTAGTTCTAACCCACCAATTCCTCCCACGATTGTACCTTTCATGGAAGGTCCTGTGGAACGAGGAAGAAAATGGCAGAGAAAAACAGATGCCAAGAAAATAAAGACATATAGATGTATTCTTACTTTCCAACCATTCTACCACACAACATAGCTAAAAAACGTACCTCACCCCCACTGCAGCTCTTCCTACCAAACACAATCACTAGTCTTTTACCTTCACAAAGATTAATTGTGCAGCAGAGCTAGAGTCTGAACTCACAGCATCCCCACATCCAGGGGTCTCCATGCTTACCACTGAACTATGCAACAGGCTGATTGTCCCATCTCTCCTCCCGAGCAGTCTGAAGGTAGCAAAGATCTGTGTAAACTCCTACAATAAACACAACCGTCTCATTACAGGCTTGGTAAATTATAGATTGATGGAATGGTAGAGATGGCAACAAAGGTAATAGGTATGGAAAAACGTCAGGAAAACTCAATCTCAATAGCTAAAGGAAAAGTTTGGTTTTTTTTTTTAAATCTGAAATTGATCTGTGAACATGCACAATTCAAAAATTAAAGCAAATCTGAACTAATTTCAAGTTTTCTCACCCAGCAGTTTGTTACAGTTGCATCAATGAGAGCTGCGAATATTTGGAGAATGAAAATCACACAACTTTAATAGGATTTCTATGCATGGGTACTCACCAAGGAACAATCAGAAGTATGTTGAAAGTACAGGGTCTGTCTTTGACAGATCTCTTCAAATAAGGACAGCATTTAATTAAAAAATATACATCCCTTGCTGGAATAGGCATTGCTCCCTGCAAACAGAAACAGGGCTCACAGTGGACAAGAAGACCCAATTGCTGCCAGCTGCAGGGGTTTGCAGCTACTGGCAGGGCAAGGATGGCTCCCTTGCAGGCAAGAAACAAGGCTGGGACACTCTGCAGCCCCCAAGAAAAAGCAAAGACCTGGGGCTGCTGGCCTTGTATGGAGATGAGAGGGAATTCACTCAGCAAAACACAAGCCTCCCTCTCCAGTTATCACCCCCTCATTCCCCACAGGTGGTCCCCTGCCTCACCCAGCCAGGGATATCCCCAGGAAAGTGGGATAACTTCCTCTTGTACCCACCATATGCAGTGACAGGGAAAAGCACAGGGTCAGCATCAGACCCCTTGACAAAGCCCTCCCCAGGCATGCCCAGCTACTGGCACTTGGGAACCAGATCACCTTGTGTTTCTGGCTGCGGCCGAGGGGGCTGTGGGGACAGAGGAGGCAAAAGGGAATAGAGATGGAATGAGACAGAACTAGGAAAGATTGACCAAAAAAAGAAAAGGAGGAAAAAAGAAAACTTTGAAGACAAAAATGGGTGAAAGAGCAAAATCAAGAGAGTGCTCACCATAAAGCAAACAAGGAACTGAAGGGAGAGGGGAAGAAACATGAGGATGAGTGAAAAAGCAGGCTCTGGGAAAGACTAGAGCACCACAAACCAAAATAGTAGGTCAGAGAACAGAGAAAGAGCAAATGGGAGGAGGTCAACTTTTTGTTCAAATTTTACTGAAAGTTTGGTTTTCTAGAATGACCTTGACTGTTGGTTGGTTTTGCACTAGCAAAACAAAAACAAAACAGGAAATTCCACAGTTGTGTGAATCAAAAAATATACAGAAGGGAAATGACAAAAATTTTGAATGATTTTGGCAGAAATTCAAGTGGAAAAATTGAGTCCAGTTGACGTTTTCATTTTTAGGAACAATGATTTTCTTTTAAAATTTGAGAGATTTTTCTTATTGGTACTTTATTTCAATTGTTTGTTGGGAGAACATCTTGCATTTGCATACTTGATCATAACGCTAGGGCTTTTTATCACTTAAAACAGTTGTTAATACTGTAATAGTAGTTGTGTTTCAGTATTTGGTAACTTGAAACTTAAAAATCTCAGTGAACTCCATCCACACTGAATGCATGACAGCATCTGTCAACCTGAAGTAATTTAGAACCAGGCAACACTGACTTAAAAAAGTTTACACACAGGGCATGATACACACTCAGGCAAAAAGCATAGAGCATGCTTTCAAATATATTTGACTGTAAAAGCACATAAACCACCAATAACATTACAAATTTCTTTTTCCCCTTAATCTGAATCAAATACAAATGTCAACAATATTGCATCTGTGGTTTTGCAAACACAAAACCCAAGAAACTAAACATTCTGAGTTTCTCAACATCAACAATCATAATTTGTCTTTAATGCACAGATATAGAAAATAACATTTTATATGTGTGTATCTATGCATGTATGTATACATTGACTATGCATGTAAGACCTAGTCCTAAGCTACTCAAAGAAGGCAACAGCACCTTTATAAATAACAAACATTTCTTTTACTGTTTTATAAAATCTCAACTACAATGTTATCTCTCACAACTGCTAGCATTGTTTTTTATATATATGCAACTATTGTAGCAATTTGTGTGATCATGCTGACCATAATATGCTAGCAAATGCACTGAAATGCACCAAAGCAAAAGTAATGACCTCTTAATAATGAGGCCTCTTCCCATCACCAACTGTTCAGGTTTTCTTGAGGACTGGGCAGGTGGAAGCCTAATTTGGTTGCATAACATTCAAGACTGGACTTTTTGTGCAGTAAGAGTACCTATTGACTTCAAACAGGAACGACAGGACCTAAGACAGCACATAAAACATGGAGAACACAGAAGAATCAATACCTGTGCAAAACAGCATTGGTCAATTTAAATGTAAGAAGCAATGTTACTGCATAATACTTGATGACTGATGTGCTGCTTTTGGCTGGGGTAGAGTTAATTTTCTTCATAGTAGCTGGTATGGGACTCTGTTTTGGATTTGTGCTGGAAACAGTGTTAATAATGCCAAGATGTTTTTGTTATTGCTGAGCAGTGCTTACACAGCGTCAAGGCCTTTTCTGCTTCTCAACCCACCCCACCAGCAAGGAGGCTGGGGCTGCACAAGAAGTTGGGAGGGGACAGAGCCAGGACAGCTGACTCCAACTGACCAAAGGGATATTCCAGACCGTATGACATCATGCTCAGCATATAAAGTTGGGGAAAGAAGAAGAAAAGGGGGGACATTTGGAGCAATGACATTTGTCTTCCCAAGTCACCGTTACACATGATGGAGCCCTGCTGTCCTGGAGATGGCTGAACACCTGCCTGCCGATGGGAAGTGGTGAATTAATTCCTTGTTTTGCTTTGCTTGCATGCACGTCTTTTGCTTTCCCTATTAAACTGTCTTTATCTCAACCCACGAATTTTCTCACTTTTACCCTTCTGATTCTCTCCCCCCATTCCAACCAGGGGGAGTGAGTGAGCAGCTGTGTGGTGCTTAGTTGCCAGCTGGGGTTAAACAACCAGCAATAGAGAAAATATGACTGTAAGAAAGTGTCCTGTATTCCTCCTTGGTGTGTAAACTCTTCAGTACTTTAAGCACAGCCCTGAAGAAAATTATGAACTATGGATCTCTGCTCAAGTGCATACATCTGTCTTAACACTGTCATCATAGGCTTGGCTTCACATACAATAAGTCAAAAAATGTTGTTACGTGTGAGTTTCACAAGACATATGTTTCATGAGTATTATTTTTTAAGCTTGCATGATGACCAGTCTTGCATACTGTGACCCAACACTAGGGAATTGTGCCTTTTTTATTCTCGCCAATGAGATATGCAAGAGAAAACAAAAATGTTTCTCTGTATGTAAAATAAATAAGAGCAGGTAGATAGATCTAAAATATGGCAAAACAACAAAATCCTAACTGCAGCTAAATTATGAGATGAAGTTAAACAGGAAAAAAGTAGAAGAAATCTAAATCTTCCTATTTGAACAAGCAATCATGTCTCTACTTTTCACCTGCCAGCTCCAGCTGTGCACAGCAATTAAACATACTATACTCACAGGCTGGTGCTATTGTCTTGTGGGATTTTTGTTTAGTCTGTGGTAGGTGGCTGCATTTTAAAATAATAATAAAAGAGAACTTTGTATTATCAGAACTCATGCCAAGCAACTATAAAGAATTTTGATGGCTCTTTCATTTCACATGGGGCTTTAATCCGCAACAATTACCTTCTTCCAGCATGTGTGTGTTCCCTCTTTGTGACTGACAGTGAATGTAAAAACCATGATAACTGATATTGGCTACAAGCCACTTTGATATGACCTTTTCACATTAACTATTTAAAGCAGTGACCACTCCTGAGGATTAAAATCCTCAGTTCCTCACTTGGACAGAATGCTTATAGATCTGGGATTTTTTTCTACAATGGATTAATTGACCCATTTATTTCTGCTCCCTTGATTTCCTAGACACATATGAACACATCTGTAGTTGACTTGAGCACACACATTCATGAGATCAACAAAAAATAGTGAGAGTTACACTTTTTGTCTGTAGATTGCTTTCACTTCACAACCTATGAACATCAGGTACAATGTAACATCTGGAACAGAATTAACATGCTCCAGATAATGCAAGATTCTTTTCAAAAATACTCTTCCTATAGAATAAGTCGTCCCTATTTGTGTCCACCACCGGACTTGCTGCTAAAATTATTATTTTAACAAGGTGTCATTGTATTTATTGTGGTGTAACTTCTCAGTGTTTTAGATTCTTGCTTTTTTAAAATTGCATAAATAAATTAGCATAAAAGGAAAAATATTTTACTGAGACAATTCAGAGCCCACTAAACCAAAGTAAATATTCAAGAATCACTTTTAAATGACTGCTGGGTGCCATTTTCAGTTTATGAGTGATTTGTGATTTTTATACCTCTTATCCAAATGATCCTAGATATATCCTTGGCTTCTAAGGAAGCTGGAAACCACAGAATTATTTCGAAGATGGCAGTGATTCTTTCAAATCCAAGACTGAAAACAAAGTTCTCAGATCCAACCCCACAAGTTCATATATCAGTAGTTTACACCAATTCCTGCAAACACAAATTCCACATAGTTGTAGATGTAAGCAATGTCACAGCAAAACTGAAGGTCATGGATTTGTACCTTACTCCCTAAAGAACTCAAAAAAACTCCCAAATAACCAACCAGTGCTATCAATGAAAATGGCCATTGGGGAAGAAAACCTGTGTAAATGAAATGTTAGAAAAGAATTTAATCTATACATATCTACGACTGAACCAAAACCTTTCCTTGGAGCTGAGACAGATCGTTCTAGAGCAGTACTTTCTTCCAGGATACGTACAGCTACATGACCTGTTCTGTTTTGCAGGGGAAACGGATCTTTTCCGAATGGCTGCACCGAATGTAGTTTTCCATGCAGTTTTAACAGACTGCAATTACTGACATTGCTGCTGCAAGCAAAGAAGGTGAAAGTTAAGTGTTAGTTTGTAAGATGTGCTAAGCCATTAACACAATTGCCTTTTTGCAAAGGCACAGATCTTCAGTCAACAGCAAGATAGCTTGTTTAAGTTTTGCTGACCAACTAAAGTTACAACAACTAGGTAGATTACTTTTTTTAAAGATTAAAATAGAAAGCAGAATATTTGAGGTATTTTCATCCTATATAAAAGTGCTGTAACTTAATTAGATGCCTATCTCTACTAGAAGAACTATTCCCCAGCAGTGACCAGAGGGTAGTGTGTTATAAAAAAGCCAGCAGGATCAGATTAGGATAAATTTATTTAGTTCTTCAGTTTTAGAAACAACTGGTGTTTCAGCTGAAACAGTCATCAGCAGAATAATTGTCAAAGTTTAACTTTGTTAATGTCAATATAGTAAGCTACACTGCAACGAGGTGAAAAAGGACTGTTCACAGCTACCTCAGAGCTGCTGCTTGTTTGTCCCAGTCTTGACGCTTGGCAAAATACTCTCTCTGTGATAGAGACTAGCAGTTCTTTAGTGAGGCTCTCGTAGCTTTTCTGAAAAGCTTAAATAGTACAAACATTTAAAAGAAGATTTCTGAAAGCTCAGAGGTGGCTTTCCGGGGAATTTGTACTTCTGAATCACCAAGGAATCTTAAGAAACTTCCTCAGGAACTACAGAGGAATTTTTTGCTATCTTACTGGCTCAGTGTGGTTTTTAATAAGAAAACTGTTCTAATTATAAATCAGGTTTACAGATTCAAAACACTACTCAGTGTGACATCACCCAACTTTACAGCAGCTGTTACAACCTTAAACCTTTGTAGTCATTCAAATCTATTTGAACTCCTACAGTTCACTGAAGGTGACAGCTTTGCACAAAGGCTTTACTATACCATACTAATACAATTAAGCCTTAAAGCCCAAATCCTTTAAATTATTTCAGATGGACAGGCTGTCAGTCTGTATGAACATCTGTCACAAGGGGCCTCCAATGCTGCAAGGTCTTATTGACAAGAAACAGTTTACAGGACCAGAGCCTACCTTTGTATTGTAGCAAATAGGTACTTAGGATGTTTTACATGTAACAAAACATTAGTGGGCTAATTGCTGAGCAATTATTTATTCAAACCTGAATCTTGGAATTTCTCAAAATTCCTGTCTTCTGATGTTTTTCTATTGTTACTATGGGAGAAGCAGAGCAACTATCCTCAACAAAAGCCCTCCCTCAACAAAATACCATGAAGTCTTCATTACCTTTAATCAACCATTCTTGCCCGCACCTTTCTGCTGACTTATGCAGTTGTGTGCCTATTAGACAGGCTGGCCTATTAATTCAGCTGAAAAATAAGCCCTCCTTAAGAAAAGTACTTTCCAGGGGACTCAGTCCAAGGGGTGGTCCAAATTACTGCACAGCTGCACATGAATCAGTATCTCTAGAAGTGAAGGAATGAGAACACCTAACCAGAGAAGAAAGAGAATCAGTCTGAGATCAGTGTCTGTTGACCATAAAAATCACACCCTCAAGTTAATGATAGTGCTAAATGGGCCATTTTGTAGGTAGTTCTCAGCCCATGTAAGGCCTCATCTTCCAAAGAGATTCTGTGGTCTACTGTCAAATTTATTCTAGTGTTGACTTAGAAAAGAGTTGGAAGGCTGACAATGCTCCATGAATTATTGATAGTGCACATTTTTGTACAGATGCATTATTGTTTACAAATATTGTCAATATAAAAGGACAAGATGTATTTCTTAATGCACCAGTTCCTAGCTCCTAGTCAGTCAACAAGCCACATGAAAAGAGCAAGATAAATTCAATTAAAGCATAACTCAATGTTTTATAAAACAGAACACTTATGGAAGAACTCATTTAACCTACTGTGTTTTTAGAAGCAGAAATAATTTTTAAAAATTTGAACATACTTACATGTATTTTTTGTTTGTGTTATTATAGTTACATGCCTAGAAAACTGAAGATTTTATGATAGCAGACTAATAATTAAATATTTGGTCTGATACCTTGAATACATCAATTCAGCTTCTCTCTAGCTCCCTCCAAAATTCAACAAATCTATCAGTTCTGTCCAATTAATCCATTTTCAATCATTCCTCTAAAGTCCCCCCACATTATGAGATTTCCTTCATAAAAGCTCACATTCACATTACTGTCCCGTTCTCAGATATCCCCCATCCTTCTCACTCCCACTTCTACAGTTTTCTCTATGACAAATGCCAGATACACAGTTTGGGGGGAAAAAAAAAAAAAAAAAAAAAATCACCAAATTCCAGGAACTGCAGCTTTAATATGAACTCTTAATATTGTTAGCCTAATAATAATAAAAACCCTCACAAAACTTGGTAATATTTACCAAGACTTACTGTCTCTGGTCACACTAGAATTCGTCAAAACTCCGTAATTAATCATCTTGATGGGTATGATTATGGCAAATGTGCATACTGTCAGACACACCCACCTACACAGTGAAAGGAAACTTCTGCCAGTATTTTCTTTACTTCTATAAACAATCTTTCACTTCAAGTATTTAACTGCTTTGGCTTGTAAATGTAAGATACTGTAGTAACGTAGCAGCAAGCAAATTTACACTGTAAATCAGAGCCTTCGTTTTTTTCTCATCAGTAAGCTATATGGCGTATGTAATCGGAAACCTAAAATGTCACACCCTAAAAGGTCTGTCAAATATTTAAATTAACTAAATGTGATCTGTACAGTAAATAAAGTTACCTCCCAATTCTAAACATAACACAGTGGGAGACCTCAGGTTCGCATTTATCACAGACAAATTTCATTTTTTCTGCAAACAATTTATTCTGATGCTCAGAAACTCAAAGTGCTACTAAATAAATGCAGGGAGTATACCTGCATGGCAGCTTAAATGAATTTGAGCGCTCCTCCATGATCTAAATAGCAGTTTTCTTGTCAATCTGGCTATAAAGAGTAGGACTTAAGAGTGGTACTCAAATTACAAACATATGTATGTACTCCTCATGATCCTAGAGACCCAGGGAAGAAAACAATGAATTAGAGCTGAAATTGAGAACAAGTTTTAACAGCCTCACATACTTGAGCTAAACATCTGCTAAAGAGTGAGAGTGTCACTGGTATAAAGCACTTGAATCCATCTCCTCTCTTCTCTCAGCAGGGGTTGTTTTATGTGGCATAGAGAAGAGACTTGGATGTGGGAAAACATCATATTCTAAATATTAAGTGCTTCTGAAAGCTGAGGTGTCTTTCTGTGCCTAAATACATCTCAAAATGTGACCACTGAATGCCACTTTTAATTGGGCCTTCGACAAAGTAAAACAGAAGAAATAAAGATTCTTTTTAAAAAAGTGATATGGAATCTACAGTTACACACAATAGGTATTTAAAGGGTTAAGCACAGAAAAAGACCACAGGCATGTCCTGCAATGCTCTTTGCCCAGCAGGAGCCATTGTAAGATCCCATACTGACCACATACAACTTTAAAATAGTCCCCCAATTCTAAATTACAGCATTATATTTTAATACACTTTGTTATATATTAAGTAATATACTTCTTTGCAAACATATTACATAAAATCTCTGGTTAGTATTTTTTTGGGGAAAAAAAAAAGTTTTCCTGCAAAAATCTGTCAGTCAGAAAGAAGGGCAAGTGAAGGAGCCTCCTTGCAAGGCTGGCACAGGTGAGCACGTCTCTGGGGAGCAGGGCCTTGCCATGCAACATGCAGACAGGCTGCAGCCCAGGGCTGTGCCTCATCTCCCCTCTGGGGCAGGCACACTGATGGGTGGCTCACATGGGGGTTAGCCTGGCCACCTGGGAGACCCAGCCTTGGACAGAGACCATGGCAGCCCTGTAAACTGCTCTGCAGGCTTCTCAGGTGCCGGGGCACCCGCATGGGAGTCTGAGCTGGGACCCAGGCAAGAGAACCAGTGCTTTTTCATGAATTAGAGCAGTGCTCATCCAGCCTCCAGTCCTGCAAGGCCATTGGCTTCATGGAGAAACACAGATGCTCAACACCTGAGTGAGGCACTTGATACCTTATAACATAGGGCCTCAACCTCCGAGTGATTATTCAAACAAATATCCTTACTTACACGTGCAGTCTCTGCAACAACAGTGGAACTTCTTGTGTGAATATGTTCCTTTAACTGGTGTTTAACTAAAAGATATTAGGAATGGGAAATATTAAAAAATTTAAATCCAGTTCTGGTCACAGTAAAAAGAAGGGCAACCAGGTTGGTGAGGGGCCTGGAACACAAGTCTTATGAGGAGCAGCTGAGGGAGCTGGGGCTGTTTAGTCTACAGAAGAGGAGGCTGAGGGGAGACCTTATCGCTCTCTACAACTACCTGAAAGGGGGTTGTAGTGAGGTGGGTGCTGGTCTCTTCTGTCAGGTGGCTGGAGATAGGACGAGAGGAAATGGCCTCAAGTTGCGGCAAGGGAGATTTAGGTTAGATATTAGGAAAAATTTCTTTACTGAGAGGGTTGTCACACATTGGAACAGGCTGCCCAGGGAAGTGGTTGAGTCACCATCCCTGGAGGTATTCAAAAAGCAAGTAGACGGGGTACTCCAGAACATGGTTTAGTGGGCATGGATGATGGTTGGACTCGATGACCTTGAAGGTCTTTTCCAACCTAAATGATTCTATGATTCTATGAAAAGTGTTGGAAACAATACCCTGTCTCCGAGTATATTCTGAAGAGCAATGCCCTGTATATAATGATCACAAATATGCAACACTGGGTATGACTGCTCATACTTCTTTTGTTTTGATTTGTCCTTGGCTGTCTGGGAAAAAACACTCTAGTATTCTGTGCTGTTAGTCATCTCAGAAGTGACGTATCTGTTACCACAAGAAAACACGAGCCATGCAAAACCTACTACGAATAAAAAGACCTGGAGTGAACCTACAGTTCATGTTATGAAATATGTTTACAAATTACATACGCTCCAGTTCTCAATGTGAAAGTAAATTTATCATTAGGTTTGCAGGCCAACTTTCAAAATCACAGAAAAGGTAAACCAATAAGCAGTTAATACAGTCATACATAGGTATAATGGACACGTCATGCCATCAGTATTTTTTTCCCTCCATTGAACTTTCTTCTCTTATATCCTTTTGCCTGCTGTATGAAGAGAACTAAAATAGAAGGATTTAGAATTGACGTGCACACAAAATCGTTTGTTCTTTCACCATAGACTTGTGTATAAATGAAGAGCTAGCAACAGACAGCACCTATTTTGACAAAAATAATGGCATATTTCCTATGTTTATAATAATCTATTTCAAGAGAAGGCTCAAACAACCCCCACAAACCTACAAAAAGCAGACATTTTCAATGTGTCCTCTAATGTAAGTGGAATTTCTGCAGTTATGTCCTTACCATGAATGCACTTATTTCCTTGTGCCATCACCACTCCTGTGGATATCAGTAATCTTCATTGCAACACCCCATTTTCAAGTCCGAAAAAGTCTACACTTTTTCCCCTCACAGCATGCAAAACATAACAGGGTAACAGCTATCAGAATTGCCCTTATCACCAGCAGAGAGATCTGTGAAGGGACTGAGTTAAGATTTGTATGAACTAATGTGCTAGTTGGTGACATCTGAAAATACTTTTTTCTTATCCTGGCTGAGATGCAACCAATTATGTCAGAACTATGCTGCAGTCTGAGTCAAGCAAAAGAACAAAATAAATGAATTGCAGGATAATATGAACAAGCAGCAACATTTAAAGCTGGGTGACATAAGCACTGTAGCACTACCACAGATCACAATAGTTATTACTCATCTGTATTCTCAATGCTCTGCAAGGCCCCAACCTTATAACAAATAATTTACCAAAGCAGGAAGATCCAAGCAGCTGATCATATTAAGTACATCCATTCCACAAGAAATACATGGAATCACACAATCGCCTCAAAACCCACTTCTTTACCCTACTAGGTCACAACATTACTTTGATGTTTATGTATCAGACAACCCTCTCACCTACTTTGAAAGTAGCTAGCGGAGCATGTGCTCCAATTCTACAGGGAGTAGAAAAGAAAGGAAATCAAAGGTCTGCTTTACCCCAAAAATGGATGTCGTCAAAGGTAGCATGCAGCAAGAAATAAAAATAAGGCCACACATCTTGCATGCTCCAAGAGCATTCATGTAACCATAGCTCCAGCCTTGTGTACATCTGCAGCTCATACCAAGCAGCATAATGCTACTCACCTTCCTTACTGCTGGAGAAAAGGTACTTCTCTAATATTTTTTGAACCCAGGGGAAGAGTCAGGAGATCCTTAGGACTCTGGATTCCCCTCCACTTCCCAGTCCTATCCCAGTGCTAGGACTAACAGCTCCTCTCTGAGCAGCGACTGCAACATCATCAAACCCATCACTTGGCAAAAACAAATCTCACAGGATTTGGAGCCCTGAGGCCTAAGAAGATGTTGAAAATTTTATTGTGCTCTGCTTCTTTCTGCATTAAAAAATGGGCCCCAACCTCCCAGTCATTTTCCCTGAAGGGTGAATTTAGCATCATGTAATCATTTTTTAAGGTTTAATGCCAATGATGGCTCTCAGATCCTAGGTCAGATGTAAGCATATTTCAGCTTGGTCAGCACTTTCCACAGCAAATTTGATAGAAGTTTGCCTCATGCTAAAAAACAAGAAATCCTTTTTTTCCTCTTCTTTCCAGTAATATCCACAACATGCCAGGCAGTTTCCAAACACCCTGTTCTTGCCTTGAAAAGTTCACAATGCATGCAGTAAAAGGACATGGGATAGGCACACCCATACCACTGGCCTAGACAATAAACACACACAGAAGAAGCTTGTCTGGATCTTGTGGAATTCTTTTCTACTGCATGGAATGATACCACTGTCGTATCCCACTCCCCTGAGCAGAGGGATTCTCATCTCTCATAGATGCCGAAGTAAGATGGGACAATTCTGTTGTGATTAACTTTCACAAAGATTATAATTATTCACAAGTTTCAGTCATCATGAGTCAGGTCCCTCACCTTCAATATCTCCACTAAAATATTCTTCATTGTGGTCTATCATCCAGACAAAGAAATTAAGAGAGACAAAATAGGCTAATCAAACAACACGACACAACGTGAAGTAGTAACTACTCACACAAGTCATCATTAGAAATCGTGCTAACCTCCACTTCATCTTTTCAAGATGAAGTTAAAGTAGTTTTGATCCCTTCCCTACTCCAAATATTATTTATGTTTGTGTTGCAGAGGGACCTAAATTAAAATGTCTGTCACTTATCTAAGGTACAAAACCAAATCTTTTCTTTAAACCAGCTTAAATATATT
Organism: Aquila chrysaetos chrysaetos; assembly: GCF_900496995.4. Classification (NCBI taxonomy): domain Eukaryota; kingdom Metazoa; phylum Chordata; class Aves; order Accipitriformes; family Accipitridae; genus Aquila; species Aquila chrysaetos. The sequence goes on from NC_044011.1 coordinate 33,834,048, forward strand.
ACATAAAATTTGTAAAGTAAACACAATCTTTCCTAGAAAAAATAAACGTCAAAATTCAGACACCAACCCTTTCTCTCCAATAGCACAGGTAAGTTTATACAGTGAATTGAGACTGAGCTGCAGAGTCTTGTCATAATTCCATCATTCATGACAGTTTGTAAAGAAAGAGGATGAGAAATTTCCCAAGAAAAACATTCTTATTGCACTGTGGAGATGATGTGAAATGTTATATGTTTATCCAAATTAAATAGAACCTCTGAGCCTTTAGAAAGAGCTTTCTTGCTAGTGAAGTATTAATAATGCTGAAATAGAGGATCAAATAGCTGTCCAAATAACTATATCAAAATGCATTCACATTTACTTACTGCACAAAAACCTGAATGAAAACACCATGAGGCAAGAACCTGTCACAAATCTCTCCTATGAAGGTAATAAAATATAAAACAATGCCTCAGTTCTAATCAGATTGTCATATGAAAAGGGAAAGTTTTTAATTTCACACTATCTGTATTCCCCTTTCAGAATTATACTAGGATTCCAGGAGTGAGGGTAAGACCCATGACAATCCCAGAAGCTCAAATTTTCTAAAAGCTGAGCATCAACAGTTTCATAGTAAAATGCTGATGGTTTCTTCATCCGTTTGAATGAAAGAGGTGGATCACAATGTGACTTCATCAGAAACTGTCAGGCGATTTTAGGCCACGAATAACAATTCGTTTCAAGGAAATTCTTTTCCTTATTTAAGAGGAAAAATGCATCAAATGACAATAGCAGGGTAGAGCTAGGACTTTGCAGCCTGCTAGAAGATAGATCACAGCTGTAACTAAAGGGAAAGTCACCTTGAAGTGTAATGCAATTCCCAGACCATTCAAGGTCCAGAAGAAATCCATTTACAGCTAAGAACTATATAAATATCACATGCAGGAGAATGCCAGGACAGTAACATGAGAAGGTGAGAAAGGAAAATGGACTATTAAGAAAAGGGAAATGAGGAAATACAGCTCAGGGATTCTTTGGTTAGAAGAAAAAGAAGTCATGAATGAAGCCTGATGGGGGGGCACTGTATTTTGGGATGTTCCTCAGAGGGCCAGGAAGACTGCAGCATTGCCCGAAACCAAAAAAGAGATTTTCTTGCTTTTGGCTCTTTATGATTTCAAATGGAAGCTGGATCTAATAGAAGGTATAGTAAATATAATCTCAAAAATGGGACTCAGCAGGGAAGATTATAAATGGTGGTATAAATAAGAACTTCAATAACTAGACATTTAGCTGGATAATCCCTGAGGACTCCTCAAATCCCAGATAAATTCCTGCCTGGCCCAAATGAGAGTACACTTCAAGCCTTATTTGTACCCCTCCAAGAAGTGCTAAAGGGCCACTGCTGCTGCTAGAGGTTTCAGGGATCTTCATTGGTGCTCTGTTTCAAATGAGCCTCAGCTGGCACTCATGAAATAGGGGAAAACAAGAACAGGAAAAAGGAGAGAAATACAGGATACTCTGAGAACACATTGCATTAGCTCCTACACTACCTCAAGACTTGCTCTGTCCTAATTACTGAAGGCTTTTGCCTACTTCCAGAAGTGGATGCAAACCCAGATGTCAGCTGAGGACTGGATGTGTACAGCAATCCACAAAACTACAGCATGCAAAAAACATCCTCCAAAGTCAAGGTAGAACAGCATTATCAAGAATTGTCATATGGAGGGGCACCTCTTAGTAGAACTTCTCATGAGCCACTTCTAAACCTGTGTGTAGGCATTTGTGATTCTTCAGTACTCCTGGGCCAACATCTCTGGTTCCTCCAGTGGAAAAGTGATGTGAGGTAGTCAGGCACCTTCACTTAACATTCTAGAGGAAGCCAAAGCAAGGTATGATTGGCTGATTTGGTACAGACTGCTAGCAAGTGCTTCTCTGACTACCTGTGAGCCACAAAAACACATTATGTGGTAATATGAGACCTCCTCCGTGGTTGGAATTTGTTAGCAAAAGTTGTAGTGAACTAAAACTAAGTTTTAAAATTGCCATAAGGAATTATCAAACTGGATGAAAATTCTTGCATCCCCTTCCATAATGTACCAATTTTCAGTCAATTCTGTGGCCCTCCAAGCATTCGTACATTAATATTTTAACCTGGTTGTAGGAAACTTGAGTTACAAAATTCTGTATGAGATCTTATGAAAGGGAAGATGGCATTTATTTAAAAAAAATCTCTGGCTACACTGACTTTACTCACTCATACTCTCACACTCATATACCCACAAGTACCAAGTTTTCTTCATCAGAATATTTTATGGCTCAAGTTCAGTTCCCCATCTTCTTGGCACCTTATCTTCAGTTATTTCCTCTTCTTCATTTGAATGAAATCACACATCTGGCATTCTATGCCCATTAACAACATACCTTTCCTTTTAACCCTTGTTCTACTGTTTTCTTTGGAGCCACCACAAACTTCCCCCCCCCCCCCATCTTAATACAGCTTTACATATTTTTAATAGAAAAAAATCTCTACATGTTAAGTTGCAGAAGCAATTACAGTATTAGAGCTACAAGCAATTGTAGCTACAAACAATTAGAAATCGGGATATAAAAAAATGAGCAAATTTTTACAGTAGTATTGTGATGTGATCACAAAAAGCACCAAACTGTTGGGAAAAAAACCCAACTTATCTGCTAAACACATTTGTCCCCGAACAATTCCGGACATGTAACATTGTGCAAAGAAAAAAACATGAATAGTATCTACCAAGCCTGATCTCAATCTTTCAAAGTGTTCTAATGACTACCAGTTGGGCAAAACAAGAGATCATAAATTTCTTATTCGGGGAAAAAATAAATTTTGTTCAAAGAGTGCATTTTTGCACATAAATCATTTTAGTAAAGCTATAGATACAGCATGTAGCATCTGCATAATAGAGTGTTTCATTCATTTGCTCAGTCCAGTTCTTTGTTGTGGTGGAAAGAACTATAAATTAATTCTATGTGAGGAATAAATCCATAACAACACTTAAATCACCAGCAGAGCCAGGAGACAGCAAGGTATACAACAGCACCAACACTGTATCTCAGTAAGGACACCTGACATGCAGATTTGTCACAACAGGAATGTTTTATTGATTATAGCCTGTCATATGACAGTTCCTCTGCTATTTATGTACAATTAGCATCAAGTTTCATCCTGGGCTATTGCCACTTTGGATTTAATTTTACTTGGATCTGACTACACATGAATGCATCTTCTACAGTTGTATTCCTTGGTGTGAGAGTTGTTTTCTCTTGGAATTGATGGGATACATTTTCAACAAGGGCATAAAAATGCTGTAATTCATAATTTGTACCTTTAATCCACTGCCTTCAAAATGCACACATCACTAGTCTCAGGCTCAAAAACATTTCAGGCAAGGACACAGACATGAACTCAGATTACAGATTTCTTTAGCTTTTCACCCACAAAATGAGCTGAAGTTAATACTTTACAGTGTTAATTTGCACCTGCATTATGGCCAGCTCAAGAGAAAGGCAGGCTAGCTCTGCCAGAAGCATGAGTAATCTCAACAGAAAATTATGTGGGTGGGTCAGGCAGCTCTTTTAAAATGCAGGTACCAGGCCCCCTGACTATTAAGCCATTTTCTCAAGGGATGTCACATTACTCAATGCCTGAAAATGCTTGAGAGCTGCAGAACACCAGCCCTGCATTGAAAAGAGAGGGGCAGTGAAGCCCCACAGGTAGCTGTTTAGATTTCTTCAGAATTTGAAAAACAACATTTTATGGTGTTCTTCAACAAAAGAAATACAAAAATTCACATTAGTCCCGTGATTGTATTTTGATTCAGCCATTTTAGAGTTTGCTAAAAGGTAGCATACAATACAGTTAAACATCAAACTCCATAGATGTGTGGGTATCAAATACTGCAGTTAACAGAAAAGTTTCATCTAGCACTGACAGTTAAAAAGGAGACAGAAACCTAAAGGAAATCCAGACTTTGTTACTTCACAGACCCATCATAGTGCCATGCAGAGTTAACCAAGCTACTTTTAGATACTATTTTTTCCATATAGGCTTCGTGTTGGGTTTATCAACGCAGAACATGTCTGATCTTGCCCTTTTTCTTTCACTGCCCTGCAGCCTCCACAGTGCTAAGTTTGAGGGCATTTAGAACATCATGGGAGACACTGTGACACAATAGGCCCAGGGGACAGTAGTATATCATATAGCAATATAATAATATACTAGTATGCTAGCAGTATAGTGTACTAATATTTTGTATTTCTACAGGAAGCACAAACATTATGAATCAATTCTGAATTTCAGGGTCTTTCACATCACTGTGATGAAATCCCTAAAGAACTAAGGAGGTATAGGTAGGGAAGAATAAAAACCTGAAATGTGAACAGATGAGAAGAAATCTGCATTGGTCTACAAGATTCCTGGCTCCAAGTACGTATATACTAACTGTTTGTTTGTTTAAAAACAACTGGAGTTAAGTTGTTCATTTTGGACTTGAAATCACAAAGTTACCAGCTCCTGATACAGTAAATGGTAAGAAAATAGAAAAGTTTGCGTTTTCTTGGGGTGGTGGTGCAGTTTAAAAGACTGGAAGTCTTCCATCCAAATGCATATAGTTTTTTACTTTGAGACAATCTGTTACCCTAAACAAGATTTCTTCCCAGACCACTGGCTAACTATAGAGATAAATTCAAATTAATTTTTACAGTGTCCAGCTAAGACTCATGGTAGATCCCTTCTACCTCTCCCAAGTAGGTCATAGAGCACTCCTAATCAGTACAAATGTGTTATTCTTTTCATCTGTGGCCACTTATTGGCCAAGAATGGATTCAAAGTAAAACCCATAGCCAAAACATAGTGTTGTGATGTGAACTGTGATAAACGATGTTACTGCTAAAGATGACCTTCTACAATCTCGAGGAAAGCTAAACAAACCCCTGCAAGTGGTTACCACTCTGCCAGACTCACATTAAACAACCCCATGTACACAGATAGTATCCAAGTTACTCTGACAGCAGCCTGTGCTAATATTGGCAACTGAAGCTCCATTGAAACAGTCATGACAGAGGTCACAAATCATCTCTATCAGCATGCAGAGAGTCTGTTCAGAACTGGAAAAGTAACGCTCATTTGCATGCTGCTTATTTCTTGCTTTGTCTTGAAGGTATCTAGCACTGTTTAAGTTTTAAGAAAAGGAAACAGACTTTGCCTTCAAACATTCTCAGAGCTTGCCCAGTATATTCTAAAGAACAACAAAAGATCACCCTCCTGTTTACCTTTCTTAATGGAGCTACATATTCAGCTAGTTGGCATGTTTCAATATCATATCAAAGTGTTCCGTGCTGCAATTCTGACATATCTTTCTATAGTCAGTTGATACTACAGTAAATTTATGGCCACCAAGGGCAGCCAGAACTGAGAACTAGGTTTTTGAATTGAACAATAATTTGAATCTAGGCCTCACAAAAGAGAAGGATAGAGAGGAAGGAGATTCTTCTCTTTGTATTTTAGCCATCTGGTTGCTGGACAAAAGTTATCTTTCCACATGATGTAACTGGCTAGTCTGTTAGAGAATGGGATTCCCCACACAGCAAGGAAGCTGCTTGAGGGGTTAAATGGCATCATTTGTGCCTGGAATTTTTTTGCCCTGTGGGTTTCTCAGAAAGCACACTTCCCTGCATGTACTGAGGCTTCACAATGAAGTGGCAAACATTGTCTTTACTTCAGTCTTCATGGGAAAGAGTATGATTAGATATTTACTTAAGTAAATGGGGACAGAGATTCAGTTCAAAATATTATTTTTATCCATTCCATGGATACGGGCATAGAGCTCATGAAAAGCATTTGGTGTCTATTCAAATGGTCAGAAACAAGACTAGGAAGTAGGTCTCAGCCCTTTTTCCATTTGGTCACCTGGTGGTCACCCATGGACCTTACCACTATGGTATTTTATGGAGCAGTTCATGAGGAAGGCCTTAGGCTAAGAATCTCATTGGTAGTGCAGATCGTGAATAGTATAGAGGTTTGGAGCTGGACTGATGTCTAGAAGTTCTCTTGCTCCCTTTACCACAAAGCTGGGTAGCCATTTAAATTAGCATGCCTAAAGCTGTCTTTCTGTGTAAACAGGAGATTAGAAGCATTGTATAAAAGCATTGAAGTAATGTTTTAAATGCTGCAGTTATTGCATAAGGTTGTCATTAGTGAGTCAAGTAATTCTTTCCTAGACTCAGTGTTAACACGCTGCCTCTCACAAAGCAGTGGTATGCAAAATAGTAGCAAACAAGTGATAAATCCTACTTTTCAGTAGTTTGCAAGACATTTGTGGAGTGTATTCCCAAAGCTTGTCTATATGGTTTAATTTTAACATCTGCTATCAGGTGGTTCTGACCAGTATTGTAAATCACATCTATGGTGATAATCTAGACTGCTGGTATTTTGAGTTGTCTCTGCTGCATCAGAGTTTAGTCATCAGTTAGTGATGTACTTCCCACATACTTATAACCATACTGGTTGCCCTGTATTTTAAAATCACCCTGAACTGACAACATGCCCTGTCTGACTGAAACTGTGAATTGCTCCAACTCTTATCTTTTCTGATAAGTGAGTTTCTACAAAGATGCAGGTATTCAAAACCACCATAAAATATGTCTATATGATTGGGTGCATCTAAGCAGAACAGCCAAACCACTTTCAGCTTCATGATAGAATAGATTACTGCTAGTTTAGGCCTCACAGGGTTCCCAAGATCAGTGAGTTCCTGACCACTTTCCTGTCTTATCACTGCCTTTGTGAATTGCCAGACATTCATGGCTGGGAGAACAGATGGGGGTTGGGGGGTGGGCAGGAAGGCGGGTTAAGTTTGTATATTTCCTAAAGTACTGTATGGATCATTACAAGGTGTGCAAAGAGGAAAAGCCATATTTATCAGGAATTAATTTAACATACTTTGCAAGAAGGTCTTTGGTATTGACTGTGGTAAAGGCTGCATTTCATGAACACTTTGAAAGTGTTCCTGAAAGAAGCCAAATGATAGAATAAGAAAAAGGATAGATAAATGTAACCCTTCTTTACTACCAAGCCATTTAAATAAAAAGCCAATCCTCAGCCTATGCTATCAGGTCTTTCTCCATTGGAAATTATCTTACAGGTTAATTTTCAGCAGGACTTCAGCTGAAGGTGAGTCAGGTATAGATGTAGTGGGAGATGTCTGGGGTCTGTGCACCCCACACAGCAGTTACACCTCTAAGCCATGTGACATGGCTGTGGATAACTGTTTTCAACTAAATTAAGACGGGCAAGGAAGCAGAAGGTCTTGCAGCTGAGTAACCAGAACAAAGCCCAGAGCTTGCTTCTACAGACTCGTTCATGATGCTGATTAAAAGTCACTTGGTATGTCTGACCCTTAGTTCCTCATCACCTCAAAATGGGAATAAGGACGCTGTACTTCATTAAACTACATACTTTTTGTGGCAAGAAAAATAATGTCATAGTATGCCTTTCACAGGGCAACACCTGTTAGAATGAGAGTTCAGACTTAAGGCACTATTGAAATATAAGCTAACCCAGTCAGTTTACTGTAAGGAAAAACCCATACTTTCCAAATAGCCAGACCCAAAACATGGTGCATGACCCACACCTCCAGCTACAATTCTAACACGCATTTCACAAGGTTTTTTTTCTATACTTCCTTTTCATTTTGGAGGTTCACACTAGTTAATGAAACTTCTTTATATCTGTAGCACATTCATTCAGAATGCATTGCGGAATTATTACTTCATGTTGGTCAAACAATTCACTGATTTGTTTACAGAAAAACTGTGCTAAATAGCTGGACTGTTGTCATGACCCTTCACCCAGATCTTTTGATAGTGGTTACTAGAATGTCATGTAAAAATAAATTAAACAGCATTGAACAAGTTCCTACTAAAAGCATTTAGTGTAAGTAGAAAGATAAATTCTGTGTCGTGTCTAGCAAATGAAGTTCTTTGACAAACAGCTCTTTCTTGTGGATGAATGACAGTTTTACACTAGCATTTACCACTGATTACCACTCCATACTCCTATGAAACACAAATAGCTACAAGCAAGTATTATTGCATAACTGTGTATGTATGCTCCGATACAATACACAGTAAAGGACTAAAGAGTGAAGTCAGTTCTTACCAAAGCCCATTCCTGTTTCTGTAGATCACTTTTCCAATACTGAGTCATGCTTGCTATCATTTTTCTGCAGAATTATCATGCTTAAGATGATGATAGTTTTCAGTGAACAAATACAGGTAAAACACAAATGTTTGCAGATTCTGACACTATAAATAGCAGATTTAGATTACGGTGATTAAAGCGAATTTCCTTCATTAGAAGTATGCGATAGATAACCCAAAACTCTCCTCCTCTCCTCAAATGAAAACAGTCCTTTGCAACAAAACTTTCAAGAGCGCTCAGTCTTTTCTACACTGAATCTCTTCAGCAGATATCACATTTCCCAAGGAGTGGGGTAGTTCTTGCAAGAGAAGCTATCTGCAGCCCAGCTAAGGGCTGTAAATTTCCACTGCCCAGCCTGCTCCTTATTGTGTGCCACCAGGCTGGCCTGACCTTTCAGCAGCGCAGCCCCTGTCTTTTTGCCGTGTTTATGTACATTCCAGCAGCCTTCCACACTCCCTGCACAAGGTTAAAACCATGGGGGCAAGGAGGAAGAAAGTCGACAGACAAAAAGCAAGTGAAAGAATTTAAACAGGAGATGAAATCTGGAAGCGAGGCAATTTGCTGTACAGTTCCCGCTGCAAATAAATGAGAGGCTGAGCCAGTGAAGTTTGTGTTGCAGTTACTATAAAGCAAGGAGAATCAGGCTCTTAGCCAGTTACTTTGTCATGACCACAGAGCACACTGAGAACATGCATCTTTTCAGTCAAATCTCTTACCGAATTGGCACATGTGCACCTGTAACTGATTTTTGCAAATTAGGGCTCTAAATAGAGCCCTCTACTGAGGGGAGTAGAAATGTCTTAAATCCACACAGCATTTTTTTTTTTTTTTTAAATACGTCCCCATGCACTGTTTTTTCAAAGACAACTTTAGAAGGAAGGATACACATACTTCTCCCTCTCCTGTCCATCCTACCAACGAACTTTCCCTTTTGATATGTGAAAAATCCAGCTCCTACTCCCTATCCTGTCAGACCCCCAGGGACAGCAGCCAGCACATGCCCAGCTGTGCTATTAACCTCAGTATAAACAGAGAGGGAGCCAGAAGAGGGGCTGAGCCATGGGAATAGCAGGGCTGCACACACTGTTCATACCTTGCAGAGGGCTTTGCTCAAGTCCAGATCAAGAGAATCAGATGTCTTCTTTGTACAAATGCTCAGTCCTTTGTCATGCTTTATTTTTCCTTCTCTTACCTTCTAACATAACAAGCTTTCCTCAAAGGGCTCCTTTTAGCTCCTAGATTAAGGTTGTAAATTGTAGAAGCAGAGAGAAGCCTGACTGGGACAGTTTGCTGGGCTTTAAAAGCCAGCTGTCTGCTCCCTGCAACATAGAAAGCAGTGGCGGTGCCATACCACCTGTGAAAGACCTGGCTGTATAAGCAGTAACAGAAGCCATGTGAGGTCAAAGGAGAAGCTTGGGATCACTTTTTTGGCCTGATGCAGGGCTGTACAGTCAGTACAGAACATGGCAAAAAATACAAAATGGAAGTTTCACTTTGGTGGGATGGGGAAGTTTGCCTCCTAATGAGCACAATATCAGAGAAGACATCAAGACAGAGATGAGGGTTTGATGCAAGATTTGTGGAAGCTGTCCCTAGGCTTGTTAGGCCCTAGAGACTCAGCCTTTGCAAAGCTTAGTTTTAATGACAATAGAAATATAAAACATTATACTTCATTGCCTTACCACGTCCACTGTTCTGCCTCCACTGTGTTTTCAGATACAAAACATAATCCAAGAGATTAACTCAAATTTATTTTAATTACAGCAGTCAATATTTTACTCCTGGGGAACAGCACAAGACTTCTCGCAATCCAAGGCTCTCCATCCTTTCTCTGGTCAACAGAATTCCCTTAGGTTGAAAAACACCAGCCAAAGCCCAGAATTATATCCGTGGTGGAACCATTGTAGCCAGAACAACTTTCCTAGTTATCAGTGATCCACAATGATTAATAGACTCTTTTCCCCAAAATAAATTATTCCCATGAAGCCCAGAACTACTCTCTGCCTTTGATTGCTCTCACCAGTGCAAAACATGAGCATCTACATCTGTTTGATCCCCTTTCTGAAAATGGGTCCAGTGCTTGATAGTTGAGCACTACACTGCATCACCAGGTGAATTCGGAGCATAGGTCATGGCTCCTTTTTCTCTATTTACTGATCCTCTGAGGCCCTATAGTCTCAGGAGGTCTAGCACTCACAGTTGATTCTGTTCTAAGGGCATATTTTCTCCACTGACAGTAATTTCTATGATTAATTCTTAGATTAATTCTTACATTCTACAATAAATCCTTACACCAGTACTATCCCATCATCTCTCCTCCCAAAGGGCATTTAACTTGTCTTTTAACCTCATGACTAAATGATAGAAGGTATTAAGATTCATTGCAATTGGCTCTTCATAGCCTTCTGCAGTATCTTAGCTGGTCTTCATCATGCTAGTCTCCTCCATGATGTCCCCCCAATACAAAATAAACTGCGTGCTGACTAATCTAGGTCAGGAATTGGTTGCTGTTGCTTTTCTTGTCTCAGCAAGAAGAAAGCCTGCTATGCTCCATGAATCCTTCTGCAGATGTTTTTATGGCAATAGCGGACCTTGGGACCCTGCTGGTGGAATTAATGAGAATCTGCCAGTTCCTGTCACAAAGGCAGCCTGTCTAGAGACAGGTACCGCTTTTATAACCCTTTGCTAAAAAAGGAAGACCTGTTATTGAAACAAAATAAAAGATGTCATCAGAAAACAAGGACTTGTGGATAGGGTTAAATGTAAACATAAAAACAATACAAAAGAAATATATTTACTACCACATTGTCTTGAAATGGATGGACTTGCTAGAAACATCCTACCTATGTAGTTATTTAGTGTTTGGACAGTGCAACTCAGTAGTGCCCCTGGACTGGAAGGACTACAAAGATGTTAGCAGCTGGCACTGTCAGCAGGCTACATTGTGGCTTTATTTCATTCTTTGTGAGCTACTTTGTATCTCTCAAATTATACTTGGTGGGATTGTGTTTGGTTTTGGGGGTTTTTTGGGTTTTGGGGTTTTTTGGGGGGTAGGGGGGGGGGGGGGGCAGGTGGCAGGAGGATTGAAGAACTCAAAGTAAAAATTAGTCAGCAAAGCTTCAAAGATATGCCCACCCAGAAGAATGGATCAGAGGAGGATACCTAGCAGAAGATAAACTCTCTTTATTCTTGGAATTCCTAAAGGATGGTCTAATTCTGCTTCAATTCCTGGCTTCTCTAATACTACAGAAACCACCATCAATCCACCTATGCTGGGGCACATGCAAGATGACTGTGCTTTGGACAGACACAGCCCATAAAGCAAGGGGCTAAGGCATTTCACTCAAAAGGAAACTCGGTCCATGTTGTATTAAAAAACCTTACAAATATATGTACACATAGCACATGTAAGCTGTATGGGAGTTTTGCCAATTATATGCATGACAGCAGGACTGAAAAGCAGAGGAACAGAAAATATATTTGTGATTTAGGAAGAAGAAACAAAATTATTAGTGAAAAAGCACTCCTCATCTGAAATGAATTCACTGGAAACTAGGTAAATAATGGTTCCTATTAAATTAAGAGTCTTTTCTTGCAATGAATAGGTGCAAGTGTACTGCGTAGGTATTTGTAAATCCACAGAATTAGACTGAACTGCAAACCCTTTGGAACTTAAGCCATCAAGACTCTTGTGTAAATTTGTTAAAAACCACTACTTTTCAATAATTGTGATACAGTAATATCTACAAGAAAACATTTGTATAAACCTGCAAATTTTGGATCATCCATAGCTGTTTTCTCCCAATTTTCAGGAGGCCCCAGACAAAGCATGTTTAGTATATTAAAGAAGGTAAAAGTTAGCTTCAAAACTAAGAAGCTGTTTCCAGCTTGCCCAGAGTAAAGGAGTGTTTTTTCCTTCCAGCAATACAAAGTATGTTAGATTTAGATTCCTGCTCAAAACAGCTGTCTATAATATTCCCCACTGTACTGAATCTAACCCAAATTCATAGCCTTTTACATATTAAAAAAAGCACAAGAATATTAAGAAAAGTCTTTAAAGAGGGGATAAGAAGAAAGGTAGAGTTAGGAGCTTGTTCTGGTTTAGACAATGAAAAAGTGAGATGTGCCAGAGTCCTACTGGAAATACATTTTCAGCCTTCTACTGGTTGGAGCTGGGGACATGGAGCTGCAGCAGTCTTGCCTCTCTCAGGCTGTCAGATACAACTTGGTATCTTTTCCTCTAACAATAATATAAAAAAACCTCCTAGCAAATTCCAGCAGACTTTGAAGGGAAAAATATATAAAGAAAAATTAAGAAGAGGTATACACAGGAACAATAATGTTGGAACCCAACTGACTTCAAACAAGTTACATGGACAATTATATATTTCACTTGTATGAGTCATTGCTCTGATCATAGTAGCTATAATGTCACAATAATTAACTATTCCCCACCCCCCAAATTCCAAATTCATGTTAACTGTGCACTTACTGCAGTTCATTTTCCCAGGCATAAGAATCGGTCACAAAGAAGCAAAGATGACTGTTTTGGGCATCTACCTGTAAAAAGAAAAAATTTGAAAAGCTTCATATTTTAATACCTTTCTATATCACTGCATTTAATCCACCTTTTCATACTTTGCTAAAATCCTGCCCTTCTGAAATCAATACTATTTTTGCTTAAATTGGTATTTATGCTTTGAAGTGCAATTTAACATCAACTAATTTACTGTATTTGTACTGTGTTTGTAGCAGGTAACATGTACATACATTAATACATCCATATGCGTTTAGATAATTCCAAATTAAGTAGAAAAAGGATTTGAATATTCTGCTCCTCCAACTTTTCAACTTATGTATAATCAGATCACCAACTACAGTATGTATCAAAACCAGCTCAAAAATATATTATTAGTTGTTTATACAGTATTTTTAACCAACAAATCTAAAAGCCCTTTGCAAATGAGGTAAATACCTATCTCATGGACAGGGTAAACTGAAGCAACACAAAGGGAAGTGTTTTACTAGAAGCAGACCTAGCCTCCACATTTCTAGGCCAGTTGTCTGTCCCGTAGGCTACACTGCATCTGAAAATGAGTCCTTGATTATGTGAGTGAAGTATCTAGACCTCTGAACATGATACTGAAGCATACAATCTTCTAATGTGTAAACTTTTTTTCACTAATACTTTCTTGGATTTATTCCCTTTGTATAGAACACCTATAACTAGAGGGACATTGCAGCATTTGTGGATCCACTGTTTATGCCCTTGAGACATAAATTAGTAAAAAACAAGAGAAACAAAGCTCATTACAGAATACTATTTATAATCAGAATGTACACAAAATGTATTAAATACACAAGTGATAAGTGATGATACTGAAACAACTAAGAATTAAATGTGAAAACTGAGCTTTATAAAAATCACAGAAAATACAATAGCCTATTATTAGGCTGTGGGATACAAAGACGTTTCAGCTAAAAGGCCTTATGTAACACTGCACTGCGCTATACTGAAGTTCCCCCCACACTAGCAGCTTTATTACTCCAGGCTTAACACTGAAATAAACATCAGGGAAAATCCATACGGAAGAATGTAGGGGGCATTTTATACTATAAGTGATAATGGAATATATTGTAATTATGAATTATTATACGAAAGTATGACTCTAACATGTCTAGACAAACCATGTTCACACTCACAGCACAGTCCACAGCATCAACTTTGACTGTTAAGTTCTGTTAAAACATGACTGACCTACCTGTAAGAAATGTTTCCAGGCTCTATCAAAATTAGGATAAAGAAGTTGTAGGGCATGGTTGGGAAGGCAGGGGTGGGAAAAGGGTTAATGTACTACCTTGCACTTTGAATTAGCACATGTTTAACATTAGTTAGCACTTAATACAGAGAAGACATAATAATAAAAAAATGTGCTAGTTAGTCATGGTGAGTTTCCTTCTTTTTCCACACTGTACACTTCAGTTAAAGTTACAATTCAGCCTCTGAACTGAAATGCAGATCCTATCCAGACCAGCAGATGGCACAAAGCATTTATTTCACTATATTCACCACAATATTTATTGTAATGTCACAGAACCAGAGAACCACCCATTATCTTCAAAATAGCATATTATACATCCCTCTAACCTAAGAGCAGTCAATCCTAAGACATTATAATCTTTAAATGAATGAATAGCTAGTTCTAAAAACACTTAAAATAATAAATATAGCACTGAACAAAAATTCTATTATATACATGTCGAGAGCAAATAATCCTGCAATAAAATTAGTAAGCAAATACATTCTATGTTTTAAGCTTGTTGCATATTTGTAACAATTGGTAATGATCACAAATACCAAGTAAGAACTTGTTCAACACTGCAAAAATGAATCTAACATAAAAAGACCCTACAGTGATAGGTGTTCAAGAGAAAAATAGGCTGGTGAAACGTTTAACTTCACCAGGTAAATCTATAATGAAAAAGTGACTATAGATGACAATGACAAATACCAGGAAACAATTACGGCAGTTGCTAAAATATCTTGTGCCTTAGGAAAAAAAAAAAAACAGAACAACTTTAGAAGGGTAGAAGTAATACAGATCAGGTTAAATTCACAAGGGGAAAGGTAACCATTTATTTTAGAACCAGGTAGAGAATTAAAAGAAACAGCAAATAATCAAAACTTTAAAAAAACCTAAGAAAATTTGACAAAGAAAAATCAAGAGCTCTAAATATTTGCCTAAAGCAAAAAAAAAAAAAAATCTAACAGCTTATAACCAATAATACAATAGCATCTATGAAATCCACATCATTTCAGGGCCAAGGCAAACAGTCTTATTATCCAGCATACAAGAGAATCAGTAGGTTTTAAATGCCAAAAATGCCTAAATATTTGCAGCTAAATCAGTTCATCTACAGGCATACTTCCGAGCATACTTCTCTATAAATCATTCATGACAAAGACAGTCATGGGTTATCAGGTTTTATAGAGGATCTTTCTAAACAACAAGAAAAACAGACACTAGAATATAGATAGATTGTTTTTATTATTTCAAAAAGAATACACACTCCTGAAACATGCCAGTTGTTTGCTCTGCTATTAAACATGTTGGAAAACCTTAGTTCTTGGAAAGAAAAGAGAACAAAGAAAGTGAATTACACTGAAATACAGGGCTGGGGAAGTCTCTCTCATGTTCTGTAAAGCATGATGCTTGCTCTTGTACAATTTTGACAGAATTCTTAGAATACTACAGAAAGTAGAATCAGGCTACCCGACTCCATTTTCTAAGCTGCAAAGATAATCTATAGCTACATAATTATAGGATTTAATGATACTTAATTTTATATTTTCAAAGAAATATTATGACATCATGACACTTTACAGGGCAAACCACTTAGCTTTATAGCTGTTATTCACTGCAGAAGGACATATTAAAAGCTATGCAATCACAGGGTAAATTATGCTCATATCTGTTGGTCAAATTACAGATTAATAACATGAGAAAAATTGTAAATAACATGAAGAGTCATGGTTTAATTATTTTAATAGCAAGTAATTTATCAAATAATTATGAAAAAGAAAGAAGCAGTCGGGTCTAATGGGCTGGAATAGACAAGCAAGAATGTTTTTCTGTACTGAGCCAAGAACTCCTGAACTAAAATGTTAATAGCACGAGCATCTTGATTTTTCCTCTAATCCAGTAGAACTGCAGGCAGACAAAGCCCCAGATAGTGCTTGTCCCTCCCACCTCTCATTAGATCTAGTGATCATGCAGATCAGTTCAACAGGTTGATCCGAAAGGAAAACTTTGGTTTTGACAGATTTGTTTTCTGCTGAACCAGCCCACTTTGTGCCACATGCTTTCTGGATCCAATGCAAGGGGAAAAGGAGGCTACATGCAGCCAGCAGTGGAAGAAATACTTTTCCACACCAAACCCTAGTTATACCAGATTAGGTGTAAAGTCCAACTAATAACTCTGATTAAAAGGTGGGACAATTTAGTCTGGAACATTTGACAAGAAAATATTTTGATGGAAACATTTGCAATTTTACAGATAAACCCAGAAATAACAGACATTTGCTTACTGCTGCAAAGAAACCATATTAGCATAACTAAATGACTTAACAAAATTTAGTGCCATGTTTCCAAAGCAATATTATGACAACACCATTTTGCAGGGTAAATACCCTAGTTTTATTGCAGGTATGGACAGCTAGGCTGTTTGCCCTAATTCCTGAACAGCTCAGACATCCACAAAGCATTTTCAGGTTGAAGTGGAGAGCAGTAACCTGGTCAACAGTCCCAAGAGAAATTTTCCCACTTGTCAGTCCCAACAATCAGGCCAAGGTTCTAAATTCACTGATCTCGGCTTACCTGGCAGTATGAATTTGACCCTCATGAGCACGACTACTTCTGTTGCATTAGCCTGAACACGTGATGTGGTGTTTATGCCTACTGCAGGAAGACATGCTATGCCTGGTTCAGCATAGCAAAATTTTAATACATTTGATCTGGCAGAGTGAACTTGAATAAAGCACTGCTTAGCATCATGAGACTGCCCTGTTTTGACTCAGTCCTAGGTGCACTAAAAACAGATTTATTGTCCTGTGAAGCCATGGTTCATTCAAATCCCCCTCTCAAAGCAGGCTGCAGGCAAGCACATGTTGCTTGACAGTGCCTTTTGAAAGTCATACACCTTCAAACTGGCTGATTATAATATCTAATGTCAGGTAATGGTCCCCAGTGAAGATATTCCAGAGGATTTGGTTTACCTATTGGCATAGCTTTTGAGTGCCTGCTACCCTTGCTCTTGCTCAGCTGATTTCTGAAAATACACTATGTCCTCCCTTTTTCTGCTGTATCCCTTCGGAAGTAGAGCTTGACGCTTTGCTGCTGTCAAAGCCTAGAGAATCTGTGGTGGTGGCAAATACCACAGATACATCCTTTGTACACAAAGCTTTTCACCTCCTTGCCACCTTCTCACTGCATGTCATCTTAAAACTCAAACTGGAGGAGGCACAGACTCACTGAAATGTAACTGCTCCTCTGAAGCGCTGGTTTGCTGAGGAAGGCAATGAAGGCAGCCTTCGCAATTTTGATCATCCCCCAAAGGGCTGAGGAGGCAATCAGATATACCAGAAAGTTAACAGGAAGCTGAGGCAAACGTCTGTCCGTCTCCAGGATATGTGAATTCACTCCAGACTGCAGCTGTTCCAGCTGAAGAGGCTATGCTGTCTCTCCACCTAACTCACACAATTTCCCTGTAACACATTTCTGCTAAAATGAGCTGCTACTGGAGTTGCTTATGGTAACCCACATAATTTTGATTTAAATGGATTAGAGAATGATCATAGAAAAAGCTTAGTTGGCAGTTCTGAATAAAGTGGTAACAGGGATTAGTAATGTCTTTAACTGATAAGTAACAGTACTGATAGTCCTTCATGGTGGAAACAGAAAACAGTCACTGTACTTGCTCTCAAGATAAGAGAAATTTGTTTCCAGACTGAGTAAATTGTCAGTGTTCCACTCTAAAGCAGCAGAATAGTTAGCTAGCATTGAGGTTTTGCTTCTAACAAGGCATCTTGTCAGTGGTGATTTCCTGATGTTGACAGAAAGCAGAGCACAAAAAAAAAAAAAACCAAAAACAAACTAGGTATCTTTAGGAGTCAAGTAAAAGAAAAGTGGTAGCACTGGACATTTGTCTGATGACTGCACCAATAGAGTATCTTTGTATCTCATGAAGGATGCCCACATAAACACAGAAATGGATTGAAGCATGGATAACCTTGTCAAAGCTACCAAGAGAAATCCTGCCCCAAAAGCAGCTGGTGGAAAACTGTCTTTCAACTCTCATAGTATCAATGTCAGTTCAGGTATGACAGTAGATCTCATTCTATTAGGACCAGATTACTTCTCAGCTAATCTGATCTCCCTCCAACTTCTGGGACAAGAAGATTCAGTGGATTTCTCCTTAAGTTAACCACTTAGGATATAGTAATGCCTTTGCTAAGCCTACACTGTGACTATAAGCCCAAATTTACAGGACAGGCTTGGAATTTCATGGGACAGGGCCCTAACACCATTGACAGAGTACTGAACTGTAAAACATCAACATACTTAATATTAGTGTACAAACACTGAACTTTCACTTCAAAAAGCCATTTGCAATTTTGCATCAGTAGTAATCTAAGGGTAAATTTGTAGTAGGTGAATCTCCATAAGCCAAAAATTTTTGTTTGTTTTAACCACACAAGGAGGCAAATAGGAAAAGATTTGTTCAAAGTCCAAATCCCATGGTCTCTAAAGGAGGAGGAAAGTGCTGGATCAGAAACAGGCCAAAAAGACTACCTCAGCAGGAGATAGGAGGAGGATCAACAAGTGAAATTGCTCTTTGACAATGAGTATTGCTGAGATGGGAAGCACAAAGTACTGGCTGACAAAAAGAATAATGATGATTAGAGTCACATGTGTTTTAAATACAAGATGATGGAGCAGACTGATTTATCCCAGCTGAACAGTAAAATACCCTTGTTATTGGCTATTTCCTTATAAACCTGGCTGAACAGCCCCCTCCAGGCTACAGAAATGCTATACATTAATATTTGGTGGAAAGTTTTCTTCCAGTACAAGTAATATAACTACTATCCTCCCCAAACTTTAGTAAAAATCGCTATAATATTACAAAGGAAATATGAACTGCATTACAAAGATAAGTTAGTAAAAAAAAAAAAAAGCTGTTCTAGGTGACTACATACATATGGGTCTCTGAGAAGACTTTAGAGGTTGCTTCTCCCAACACTGTGACAGAAATAAGAAGCATATTGAGTTTGCAGATTGGTCAGCAGCAAGTTCTATGAACTTTCCAAGGTCCTCAATTTTATTTTCTGAAGGGACAAAAGATGCAGCATTTATTGCTGCTGAAATTAGCTTCCCTGGGTCAGGGACTACTATTCAAAGAGTGATTACAAACTAGAGGGTTTTTTCTCTAGTCAAGGAAGGGAAACAAATGCCATACTTAAGTATTTTAGCAACTCTTGCCACAGAGACAATTTATTGTCTCAGAACAATGAATATAAAAACAAAATGAAATAACTCAATTGATAAATGCTGGCTACAATCTCCAGAGGGGGGAAAAAAACCCCACCAAAACCCAGAATAGAACCTGCTCCTTTGGAGCCTTGTCAGCTTCTCTCTGAAATATGCTGATTTTGAATGCCTTCCAAGGCTACCATCTCACCTGCTGTGACAGTGGTCTTCTAGCTAACATGTTTGACTTCACAGTTTCAGGTCAAAAATATTTCCTCTGCAAACATGGGCAAGTCAAAGTCCACAAATTTCTCAACTCTCACTTTGTGTGAATGTTGTGAGGCTTCTTTCCTACATTATTTTCCGACTTGGTAAATTTTTGGGGGGATAGCATCTGTCTCTGGCTGTGTGTGGGCGCACTGTGCCTTGAACTACCAGGTCCTAAAACTGGTGGTACCTTCCATCATAGTAAAAAATTATAAATAAAAATTATAGCTCAGAGGTAGAAACACTTCTTTTTTTCCCTCTTGTGGGTAGCTACTGCAAAGCTACAATTAACCTCAATTAATAGGAAGGGTAAACTTTATACAAAGAATATGCTGTTCAGGTGTTCTTAACGAGAGCAGCACTTGGCACTGTTTAATCTGTCTGTAACAGGGAGCTCTGCTGAGGTGAAAATTAAAGTGGCTGAAGCTTCATCCAAGAGGAAAGTAGGTTTTTTTGCCCCCCTATACAAAGAGCAATTCTTCTAATAAAAGCTACCTAGAAAAATTAAGAGTCTATTTGGACCCTGAGTGCATTAATAGGCCTTAATTGTCCTAAACAGCCTGATCCGAGACCCCCATCCACACACCCCATCCACTGGCCCATTTAAGCTCAGGCTGAAGCCCCTAGTCCTTTTCTGAGCTGTGTAGGTAGGTCTGTGCTCAGTCCTGTCCCTTACTGTGTCTGACTTGAGTGGACTTCCTGGATTCCTGACCTCCAGCCCGCCTTACACCACACATTTGTGCCAGTTCTGACACAGTCATCACATTTCTGATGATCACTGGGCTGCACCCAGAATCTGTTAGTGTCACCAACCTTGTCCAGCTACTGGAAAACTAATTTTCTGCAAATCTTACCTTAGGCAGTAGTGTAACAATTAAGATCTTTTCCATTGCTCTCGCTGTTCCTTCCTCCTATTAAAATAAGAAATATTTGAAGTGCCAACTTACACTCTACCTAGAGGATTGGTGGAACTGACAAAAAAAAAGATCAATTTCACTCAAGATAAAAATAGGGGAAAATGACTAAATCCTGTACAGAACTGTCCCCTTTATAGTTTCTACTGTATTAAGATTTACATTTTCAAGTGATGAAGTTTCCCTCACATCCCTTGAGATATATTTTATATTCCATACACAAGAACTATTTCCTATTGGGTTTCTCAGTGATCTCTCAGTTCTAGTAACATCTTGTGATCTATGCAAAAAAATAGCACTCCATGCATGCTATTTGTATCAATTATATAACTATCACATAGACCAGCAATATCTACCTATACAGTTTAACCTTTATGCCACCAGTCCAGGCTGCAAATCATTTTCATTCAGCAATGATTTTTAAATAGTGTTGCCTAAAGTAGAATATACTGGGCAATGTGTTGTAGAAAAAAATTACTTCCCTTGAAGTCAAAGGATTTTAATTTTTGCTTCTGAATTTTAAGGGTTTTTTTAATTGAAAACTTCCCTATGCATCTGAAATTAATTTATTTGTATGTAACTTGGCTTTTTAGTTGTATACGTTTGAGGGGAGTTCTGTTGCATTATATCTCAGACATACAAATAGCTCAGTACGAAGGAGGGAGGGCAAGCATCACTACCTGATCAGATGGCTGTTGACCTGTGAATCTCCCCATCTAACCTAAACAGGCAGGTACAGCAGAAGATCTGAATAAGAGTCTGGGTAAAGTAAGAATTTGAGTAAGATAAAAAGCTTCAGAACCAAGAGGACGTATTTCGTTATTTCTCCCTTAATTTTTTGTATTCCCAAGTTATGGTTTTGTACACAGTTTAAGTTATTATAAACCTGTACTGCTGCTGAAAGACAGAGTTCTGTCACCCCCCCTTCCCACTTAATCCTAGCTACATACCCATCCCTACTGGAAAAAAATGTTTTCTACAGCCACAGTGATCCATATCCAGGTTAAAACTAATCACTTTTGTCATGTTAGATTTCAGTGCTGGCTGAAAGCATATGTGAAACTATGGCCTCATTAATCAGCAAATTTTACCTAATTACCAGAAGTCACAAGGGATGACCCTGCTACTGTAACATTTCACAGCTTCCATTCCCAAACTTTATGGGTTGTGTTCTCCCCTTTCTGACCCAAATACTAGCACATATGAACAAATTCCTAGCACCCTTGAGACCCAGTTTGTATCTGCAGTGGTCCCTGGCTCATAAATTACTGCTGTACGGCATAGCAAAGAGTTCTTAATAGAAATTTCTCACCTGATTCTGCAGACTTTGCCTTACATGCACCTTATTCCACCTGGTATCATGAGGTAGAGGAAGATGTAGTGTCAGGCTGGGAAGATTCAAACAAATCCTTCCTCCAGGCCCCTCTTGTAAAGCTGTTCCCTGATCCCCACTACAGGCCATATAGCGTCAGCCTAGAAGATGTCTTTGTCTCCCACTTTGAAAATCTGTTCCATTCAGGATTTCAGAAAATAGAATCATTTTATTCCAGCTAAACTAGATCGCTTGGTTTGTGTTTCTCTGACAAACTATTAATCTATTTTATATATGACAAGCATACATATTGGAGAGAAGAAAAGCTTTGCCTCTTATGAAACACTACTTACAAAATAACACAGGGCCTTTACAAGCTCTTATCACTAACCCAGCAGAGTGAGGGCTAACAATAGCACATTTTCTTCTCGAACAATTTACTGTATCTACTTTTTTTTCCAAGAAAGCAACTAAACTATTCTGAAAGGTTATAGATCATAATACTTATTTAAAATAGAGGAAACATTCTAGTCTTCCCATTATCTATTTCCATGAGAAAATCTCCATGATTTCCCTTGAGTTCCCCTTTTGTGTGTAGTCTAGACTATCATAATAGATTTGACAATTATTTTTATTACATAACTTTGAAAAACAGACTCTCATAGAATTTGGTTGTTAAAAAAATTCTGCTCTGAATAAGATAGGACAATGTGTGGTTTTAAAAAAAAAATCATGAATTCCTCTATTGTTGGTTTGCTTTCAAAGTTATTTCTCAGTCTAGAGAAACTGAAGCCATTAAATATATTTTAGATTGTGCCAAGCACAGCAATATCTATAGGAAGATTTCCTTTTCCTACGCTTCCTCCTGTGCATAAAGTAGTAGTGGAACTCCTCATGCAGGTAAAAATAGAATTTGGCCTTAAATCATTATTTCAAATGATAGTAAAGTGATCATCTCAAACCAACACTAAATAAACTTTGTAGTCACGAATTCACCAAGCTATCTGATTAAAAAGAGCCACATCAAAGCTGTATGTTCTGCTAGTCACTCAGTTGAAAATTCTGAAGTACTTTTTTCATTCTTTCTCATTATTTACTCCTACAGGCAGGATACATTTCATATTGCTCTGAGGAATTAGGTGTAATAAACATTTGTAAAGAAATTTTGTTGTATCCACGGCCATGATACTACACTATTTACCAAAGAATAGTTCCTCACTGTGCCTCTCAACTAGACAGGAGAGACAGGCAGGCTTACATGACGTACTATATTTTTGTATTAAAAATAAGGTTGCTGTAGATGTGGTTTCTGCTAAGTACCTTTATATTAAACTATTTTTGGTGCTATTTTGACCTCCTCCACAATTCAACCCTCTGGACTACTTCTCTACACTGTTTAGCAGTTGGAAAGGATAAAAAAAACCTTGTTAGTGGTTAAGTGTTAAATGGAACAGAGATTCCTGCTAATGGGTTATTGATCATACTGGAGCGATCTATTGAGTATCACATGCAGAATGCTCTTCTCCCCTTTAGGTTTAAGAATCTAATATATTAAAAATATTAGCATTACTTGCTAATTACTTTCAGGAGGAAAGTAAGCTCGGATGTACACCTCTGCTGTAAGAGGAGGTGGCATCTCTATTTTTTAACCACAGATTTTATGGAGTATTTTATCAAACTCATAGAACCCCTTTACCAAAAAAATCTGTATAAAAGAGTTCTTCATTATTTTGCCATAACCACAAGCTTGTTCGGCTGAAACACTTCACAAAATTTTCTACTTCCCTGCAACCTTAAAGGTACCAATTTTAAACAAAGCAATAGTGAAAGACTTAGCAGATGAAAAGTGTAATTTTATTTCATGTACATTGTCCTAGAAATCTTTTTTCAGTTTTGTAGGTTGTACGCTGGCATGCAACTTAAAACTAAGATTCAGAACCCAAAGTCCTTTTCCATCTACAATCTGGGACGTATTAGATTTGGGTTTAAGGCTAATTGCTGTTAGGTGACACTTAGCTAAATTATACCATATTTCTTTCCTATAGCCGGAGTCATAAATACCAGTATTTTAGTTTTACTTTATAAAATGTCACTTCTCAGAAATAACTTGTGAAACAGGTTGGTTAGAAAAAGTAATCTTCATATAAGATCCTGGTAGGGGAAAAAAGAATCAAACTAGAAACCCTATGAACACACAAATTTTTCAACTAAGTTTGTAATGAGGTTAAAATGGTTAAAGGCACACCAGGTTTGCATCTGTACAACACTGTCACACTGTGTTAATCTAGGCTTTCATTCTGACCCAGACAGTTCACTGGAACACTTACAGGAGAACACATGCTTCTAATTACCAATTTTCTCTGTGCAGGCAGCTCTGAAGACCTGCATTTCCCAAATTATTGAAATCTAATTCCCCTGTAAGAAAACATATCCAGCCATCTTTCCTGCAGTCCCATAAGGAAAGATGAAATTATAAAAGGCCTGTCCATCAACATGTACGAGTTGGCCATCTATACTTGGTAGCACCTTTGCATGATTCACATTTTGGGAAGTAACTATAGTTATTTTGACACAATGTTTTCTTACAGGGAGAAGAGAAGTTAACTTTTGACATTGAAGGTGTCACTGACATCCCCCTTGGAAGTGTGGTGACCTCTGTCACAAAAGGAATGTGTGGCAGATTCTGTTACAGTACTGTTAACCACACACAGCACAAGGTTCACACAGTGTCTCCTTCTCTTTAATTCATTCTTTGAAGGACTTAAACTCTCCTTACCCACAGACCACCCTAAACCAATGGCAAGCTTTTGCTTTCCAAAGTTTCTGCAAGTTTGTATCTTTTCCTTCTCCTGGAGATGTACCTAGTTGCTAGATATCACCACAGATAATGGAGGAGTCTAGTCTACCACCTAATTGTGCACTGACTGGGGCGCTGACACCCTCCAACCTACTGTTCATTTAGAGCAGGAAATTTCCAACAGTTTCAGACCCACAATACTTCCATTTGCTTTGGGGTAGGATGATTTTGCTCTGTGTCCTTTTTAGTCTGGGATGACAAGTTTCTCATTCTATCCTGCCTAGAAAATAAATTGCTTATTGGTACTTGGACACATAGAAACAGAGCTTGCACAGACGCTCCCTTAAACTAAAGCTGTCCAGAGGATTCTCACAAGGGAAAAAGGATTCTAAGGATAGAAATACTCCTTTTTTTTTTTTTTAGTCCTAATTTCCCCTTCACAGTGGAAAAGGCCAGCCACAAAGGAGCATAATCAAAGACCAAGTTTAGTCACAGGTACGACAGAAAAAAGAGCAGCATTTTAAAAATATAGCTTGCCAAAGGCTGAGCATTAATTTATGGTGGGCTGAAAGAGAGAGACGAGTGAAAAGACAGTAAAGCTTACAACAGAAAAAACACCTCTAAATCAAGAAGTTCACTGTGAAAACCTCAAAAAAAAAAACCAACCAACAATCAAGAGCCTTAATGATTTGGATCAAGATTGCTTACACATTAATCATTCACAGCAGATATACTCAGGAAGCTACAAGCTCATCTTCAAAAAACTTGGCAAGGATGTTAGAGCTTTTCCTTCAGCACAGAGTGTTATTTGCCTAAAACTGAGAGCTGCAGTTTCCTAAAAATTGTTTCTTAATATCACCTCTCCAAGAAAACCCTAAAGAGGGATTTGGTTTCTACTCCTTTCCTCTTTCTACGCCTTCCTTTTTCCAACATAAAAAAAAAATTAGTTTATTGATTTCCAAAATGACCAAGCTAAAGAAACTTGTTTTGGAATTACAGTCCTGTGTTCATCACTTGGGGAATACACTTTTATTTCACAGGCTATTCAACATAGAACTGGGAAAGTGTCCTGACATAAGGATAGCCAAGTAGTATGTACGACAGTATGGAAGGTAAAGACAATGCATTAAAAACATGTGGAACTGCCTAGTTTAGAATTTAGGCTCAGTTATAATACTATGACTGGACTGAGATAAATCAAAGTTATATAGCAGTCTCACTTGGAGGTATAACCTCTATTTTATCCTGCTATGTTTATGAATTTGGCAGCCACAAAATCTATCGATTATCATGAAAGTGACATCTACCACAGTCACATTAATATCCTTGCATTCATATTCTGTGATCCACAATCCCAGTTACAGAAGGATGCAAGAGATTGACTGTTGTTCCAGAAGGGGCGTTAGTGTTATCTGTGGATATAAAGTGTTCTTTCAGATATCCCTTCCTCTCTGTGGGCAGTTTAAATCAGATTAGTGACTGAAAGACATGTATGGTGAAACTGAAGAAGCAGAGATAACTGGTAAAAAGATTAGCCTACGTAGATGAAAATCAGTATTATGCAGCCATTAAGCATTGAAAAAATAGTGTAAAGCACTGTAAAGTTTCCAAGCAAAGTTCGGCAGATTTGTTATATACCCACTGAAATGATAAAAGAGGACATAGGGCTTTACCAATCTCATAAATAACAAGAATTTACTGAAGACACAACAATCATCTTTGGTATATCTATTCCAAAGTTGCAATCTGAAGTTATTTTACTTGTTAGAGAGAAAAGATTATTGTCTCAAAAGTTAAAAATACTATGCAAGAGCAGGTAATACCCCAAATTAATACATTATCACAATTAAGTATTAGCAGTTCCATTTTAAATATAAAGTGGACTTAAGTAACAGACAATTGCCCAGAGGCAATTGTTAGATTTAATATAGTGAAAATGTTATTGGGTAGAATCAATAGGCTATGCCAATGACATTTAGACCACTGAACACTATGGACCATTTTGTCTCAGATTCCCAAACCACCTTTACAGTTTGATTCTTATTTTCGAACACAAACCCTACAACCTACCTTTTTGTAATCCTTAAGGTGCTTTAAAATCTGCAATACGTTTGACCAAAAAACAAGGCTAAGAAATGGTATCAAAAGCAGACCAGCCAAAAAAAAACCATTTTAGAACTAGTGAATGTTCCAAAGCTTCCCAGATCTGGTTTAATAGAAGGGTGACAACTTTGGGTTCACTCCCTTGCAAGATTTTTTTTTTTTTTTTTTTTAACATGGCTTTATATTAGTCACCGTGTTAGCAGAACAGCCCTGTTCTGGGACATATACCTCAGACTTAACACCAGTTTTCTAACATGGTTCACAGCTGCAAATACTAGAATCATTCATAGAGCTCAACCTGTCAAAATCTGAGTAAGTTTTATTACAGTTTAGTAGTTCTTGAAGAACTTAGACAATTTAGATAAAGATTTCTTTCTCTTAAGTTACTGAGTATTACTATATATAAATATTCCTTTTGCATTATATATATCTATCTCACTGTGTTCACTTACGTATTTACATACTGAGCTCCATTTTAAAGGTTTTCAGTAAAAATTTTGTAAACTCACTTATTTGAAGGACTTGACTAGGGGAAGGGGGAAATCTTATCTTTCTCTTTCTTTCCCTTTGCCTTCTGACCACATTTGGGCATCAGTACTATTCACATGAATATGGCAAGCAAGATTCGGCTAGCAAAAGAATTCCATTATCAGTGAAACACTACAAAGATTATGTCTTAAAAAGACTGCAGATGGAGAATTTCTCCCTCGTAATATACAGTGGTTTTTCCCAGTGTTCTGTTTGGTTCCTTCTTAGACTCTATTTTTCATGGATTTTTACATACTGTGAAAAGTTATTTTACAGATTTAAGTTTAATGACTAATCTTTATTTACAGTTATTTTAATTATCTTAAAATCTTTATCAATAGCATTTACAGTTCATAACTTTAGGAAGTTAGTTGATGAATATGTCCCCACCTGTTTTTTTCCTCAGCCACGTTTTACATATTTCTTACCTCTGTTCTCTCTTCCCAAGTGTTAATTACTGATCATCTACAACATTGTGCCCACTTGTTTACAACATACTGATAATGATATACCCAGGCTTAGGTTCAACATTCTATGAGTGGTCTCAAAATTACTTTAAGGTGGCCACTATCCTGCTGCTGTTCAAAGCAATGCCCACAGATACTCCCTAATTATATTGTCCTTTCCTTTGCCCTGTCACTGAGCAAAGGCATAACTAATTTGCTCTCTACTTTCTTCCTCAGCTATTACTATTTTCCAAGTTTTCCCTTATACTGAACTTCTCATTTTTTCTAAGGACACATCAGTTTATATTTTTCCTCTCCACTCAGTTACATTCAGTTTCCTGTTTCCAAGATTTTTAGATTATGTTGTATTGTTTCTTCTTACCCAGTGTTTGTAACACCTAACTTAAGATCATCTGCAAATGCCATTAATATTCTTATTACAGCCTCTCTGAAATCATTGATCTTGAACATTCATCAAAACAGATGACTTGCTTTCTTCCATACAAGAATAAATTAAGCTAAATGTAAAATTAGTTTGGCCTAACTTAGACAGTAAAGGTAGAATCAAACAAAAGTCATTGAAGAATGTGTACATTAGAAGCTCTCCCAAAAGAAAACACATAAACCAATTAAGAACAGCAGCAGATGCTCAATGAGAAAAAGGACACTTAGGCAGGATTAATTCTGCTGTTTCTACAATGACTTGAAGTAAGAGTGTAAGGACAGAACAAGTTCTCTACATTCCTTTCATTAGCCAAACATATTTCCTGGTCCTATCACATCAATAATCCTAGAACTAAGTTGGACAGCCACATGAGAAAGTGGGAACTACAAGGCATCTTTCCCTGCTTTCAGGAGAAAGCTTTTGCAATGGACACTGCGTGGTAAAGTAAAAACTCTGCAGTCATTACACACCCCACAAAAATGAATGGTTTGGGGAAAGGACCTTTACTGAAGAATGAGGTAGAGGCTGAAGCTGTTTACAATGACGCTCATAACATTAACAGATTGTTTTAGTTGTGTGTTGCCCAGACATCCTTGGAAATTTACAGCTGGCAATTTCCCCTGAATGCCTCATTCCTTTCACTTCAGCCTCACTGAACACCTACCTTCTCTTTTCCTTTGCCTTAGTTCCCTTAGCTGTATTTTCCTCCCTTCCCTGGCCCTTCTGTTTACTAATCCTACTTCACCCAGTAAAGAAATTATGGCACTAACTTGATGTTCTTCTTATTTGTATGACTCCTCCTGCTTTCAGAACATCAGCTTTCCTAGGTGCATACCACCTAGTGCTAGTACACCACCCAAGAAAATAGTCCTGCTTCTGAAAAGCCTCAGGAGACCAAATTAATCGTAGCTAAGGAAGATCTTCTGCTAAGCAAAATTTACAGGAATGGTGTTCAAAAACCCAAAAAGCTTTCGATAGTAAAAAAATTATTTGCATAAAAGATAAAAGGAAGGAAGAGCACTGCATAGCTCTCTAGCTTCAGGGTGAAAGTTAGTAAGCACTACTTGCCCATCCACATAATCTTTATATTGTGATAATCTCAGACTACAGTGGTCCATCCCGTCACCCATGAGCAGTATGTGCAGGGACTAGACAAGCATTCAAAATATATTAACTACCACAAATTATAGGGCCCTTGTGAATAACAGACTATGAAAGCTTATTTACTTAATTCTGCCCATATACTTTCCCCTTGGGTTCACGGGTTTCATGGAAAGCTAAGATTTCCTCAGAAAAGGTAGAAAATAGCTCCTTGAAGTCTCTAAAGAGGTGGTTGTGTGATATTACATGAGATTATTTCCACACACTTCAGTTTTCCTTTTGCAAAGGAAAACTAAAGCTAAATATTCTTATTAATTTCCAACTTCATTCTATGTTACATATTTCTTCTTCCTCCTCCTCTATAGGGAGTAGTATCAGTGATACTGGCATACATTCATATACACTTGAAAAAAAAAAAAAGTCAGCTCAGGGCACCCAAATTTCAGAGACAGTAAAGTAACAAAGGTTTGAATTGGCATGAAAGATCAGTATATTAGATCTGTAAACACTTCTCCAATATGGCTCCATGATATAATATGTAGTAGTAGGGTACAAGACAGCTAATCATTTCAGCATGTATTTCATAGACCACAAAACATTCCTGACAGTATTTATTAAAATGAGTGATGTATGTCAAATTAAGAAAATAATTTGATCACATCAGGAGTTAAACTGTGTTCAAAGAGATCATAAGCAAAATTCTCACATAAAAAAAAGTATTAGTGAAGAATTATGCACACTAATACATAACTTCCAAGATTTTTCCAAACCACTCAGGTTGGAAGAGGCCTTCGGACACCTCTTGTCCAACCTCCTACTCAAGGTAGGATCAACACTGAATTCAGACCAAGTTGCTTGGGCTTCGTTGTGCTTAATTATCTTCACAGTGAAAAACAGCCTCCCCATCTTCAGCAGAAGAGAGTACTTCAATTCATGCCTATTGTCTCTTGTTGTTCTACCATGATCTCAATAATGCTCACTCTTTTTTGTAAGCTCAACTTATGTACTGGGGGCTGCTAGTAGGTCTCCCCTCACCCATCTCTTTTCCAGGCTGAAGAAGCCCAGCTCCCTCAGTCTCTCCTCCATCTTGGTAGCTGACCTCTGCTGGACTCACACAGAGTTTTCAATATCTTTCTTGTACTGATGGACCAAAAACCAGGCATAGCATTCCAGATGCAGCTAATGAGTGCCAAGTAGAGAGGAATAATCACTTCACTTGATCTACTGGTTATGCTCCTGTTGATACAGCCTAGTATGCAATTAGCTTTTATCACTACCAGGGCACACTGCTGACCTGACACCCAAGCAAATTTTCCTATTGATTGCAGCAAGGCCTAAATACCAGACTGAACATCTAATAAAGGAGCCAACAGACAGGGAACAGTGGTAACAAAACAGCAAGCATAAGCTTACAACAACTACTGATAGATAGTATGTGTGTCAGAAGAGTTGAGATCCAGATATACTCATCCTGTTAAAATAGCTGCTTTTTTACATGACTGCCCTCAGTTTCTGAACCAGCCTTTACCTAGCTCCTTACGGAAGAGAGACAAGAAGTATTCTATTCTCTCACACTACAGCATGTTCAGCCACAGCTTGCATAAAGATAGGAAGGCCATTTCTAAAAAAGACTAAAACATGTTATTTGAGATAAGCAGAGCCAGTGATACTGCTTCCTACTAGAGAAGAGGTAGGAACTATCCCCCTACTCAAGCACAGGATTTAGCTAACAAACTTGCAGAACTAAGCTCTATTGTGTTTGTTACTATTGCAATTTATTAAAAATACATTTCATTCTGGGGCATTACCAACACCTGATGAAAATGTGAAAAGCTGCATCTACTCTTCTGTCTTAAACAGAAATAGTTAACATTCAGTTTAACAAACCAATTTCAAGGATTTAAACTCTTCTCCTGCACAAAAAAAAAAAAACAAATGAAAGAAGAAAATAAACAGAAGTAAACCTTCAGCACAAGCCAAAGGAGTTAAAAAGAATCTTTTTGGTCTCTTACATCAGTTTGTTTTGAACACCAGGGCTAGCTAGAACATCAACACACACATAGAGACACTGTTTATTCTAAGTGCTAGAGTTACAGCCCTGTTTTTAACCCATCAACAGCTTGCTATGTCTATCCATTCTATTTGAATCACTTTCAATCCCATCAACTACAATTCTATCTTCAATTATGTCAGGCTGCAAAAACTACAGATCTGTTAATTATTACACAAGCCAACCCACCAGAGCAAGATAAACAAGGCAAGTTAAGCAAAGCACTTTGTTACCATCATGACAGAGATGTTACAGGATGCAGTTACTTTATGCATGATAGAAAAAGTGAGTGTTCACATTCTAGCTCTTCCAATCCTTAAATGCTGCAAAAATTTTCCCAAAAGATTTGACTTATGAATTAAATACAGAAAAAAACCCAAACCACCCAACAAGCAAGCAGCCCTCTGCTGTGACTGCTTTAAGACAACTGTTGCTTGTAAGAAAAAAAAGTCTCAAAATTACAGTTTCCATTTATAAATAGCAGAATAATTCACAGTTTGTGAACTTACTAACTACAGAGACATATAAACATGGATCACAAAGCTTATACAAACACCTTCTTGAACTAAGGCAAGCTCAGATGATATACAACTTTCAATCACACCTCCTCCTGCCCCTCACCTCTCCAGCTGGCCTGTGACTTATCCCAGTGGCATGGCTATTTCTCCAGTAATACATTGCACAGGACCTAATTTGGTATCACATCGTCTTGCATCCCCTCAGCTTCTGCCTGAAACATAAATGTGTATTTGGATACGAGCATTATTTCCCTAGCCATCCCAGAATTATATGGAAAGAAACCACATAACAAACCCACAAAATGAAGATTGAGAAACTGGAATCCCCACAGCACTTTTCAAAGTTGTAAGGCAGTCGAGAACCATAGTTATGAGAACAGTGTAAGTAATGTAATTATAGTTTATCTATTGAAGTACATCGTGATTTGCATACTACTAGAAATCTTTCAGTGATTAGTACAGAAGCTTAACCTTAAAATGTTACATTTCACAGAAGGAATGGGTTAAAAAAAATCATAGGGAAAAAATACAGTTTTTGAGCATAATCCAGTAGCTTCATGGCCAAACACACACTACCTGTAAAGGTAGAAAGCTAACAGAAAGACTTCAAAAATACACAACCAAGTTTCCTTTTTCTGACTTAGTAGCAACAGCACAGTCTTGGTCTGTCCGAGTTCCTTTCTGCTGGGATAAAAACTTTACACCAACGGCAATTTAGCAGTGATCTTTATCTATATCAATTGAGATTTTCTGCATGATCATGCCCCATGCCCTACAGTATTGTGGAAGGCAACTATACTGAAGCTAATTTTCCCATATAAAAGGACCCTGGTGTTTCTAAGCTAAACTTTGATTTATTGATTTAGTTTTGACAGACTTTGTCGTTGGTGATTCCCCACCAGTGAGGAAGTGCCTGTTCAAACAGGAAACACATCACATCATTGCTCAATATCTAGTATTAATTATGTAAAAAGTCCTCCTTTTTCTGGACTGTGATCTCAAAAGCAGCCTCACCTAAAGAAACAAAGGCACTGCGGAACAAATAACCTCCAGAAAGGATATCATTCCTCAGTCCAGTTCTGAACTACTGCATATACTCTGCAATTTCATAATTTCACATAGTATTGTAGAGCTAGTAGCTTAGCTCATTTAACATAATGGAGTAAGCTCTCAGCATGAACATATATATATAAACCTGTTGATGGAGTCTTGGTTGAATGCGTTAGCTCCCACTTAAACCTACCAAGGCCTTAAACTCTTTTGTAGAAGCTAATTGGTTTTTAAAGAAGCATGAAGCTTTATTTAAAGGTAAGCTTTAATATGCTGCCAGCAAGTACTCAAAACATTATATACATAGCTATCATCTATAATGCAATGAAAATTACTTAAGTTGTAGAGAATAAATTGTTCTGGTAAGGTTACCAATGTTCTACGATAAAGCTTCAACATTCATGTAGAAAAACTCAAGAAAAGCTTTATTAAGCTGGTGCTGTAATTATCCCTCAACTTAAGAAAACAAATACTGAAATACTTTTGCCAACAAAAAACCCCACTTTATAGGATAATAAAGTAGAAAAAAATAAGGAAGATCTAGGCAGCTTGAACAACTAATCATTCTTATGTTATTGAACACTTTATGTTAGCATTCATAGCTTACAGAATGATCCCAAAGCCCTTTTCCAGATTATTTTTTTTCCTCCCTCCCAAATGGTATCTCACAGGTGTCTCACCCTGTCCATTATTATCCCAAGCATGCTATGGGAGAGTATTTCTTTCTATACTCACTCCATTCAGTTCTGCTACAGATTTTTAACAAAGCCATGGAGAACTTATCCTAGCAGATTCAGTCAAAAGCTTCTTAGAGCCTCTAGATGAAGAACAAACAGTAATTGAGAAGCTTATATTTCACATGCCAGGAGCTCTAACAACTACGAGGGTAGACCACTTAAAACCATAATTGATAAAGAAATTATCCATGTTGATACAGGAGCACAGTTCTTATTTTCTCTCTCCATTTTCCAATCATTTTTGTAACTCCTATATTAAATAACTCAAGAATCAGGAATCAAAGGGATTGTTCTTGTTAAGTTAGTCTATTACCTTCTACAAGTGCCATTTTATACTGTAAACTATAGCAACCAGTAAAATAAGAAAGTCATTTGGCAAACAACAGCAATATCAGAAATTAACCTACGTATATCCCACTGAATACTCTGGAGTAGTCTACAGGACTACTATGGACAATTTAAACCTTTCCAAAAGACCAGTAGTAGTACTTCCAGATCTTTGTTGCGCTTCCATTTTGAAAAAAAACAAAAACCAAACAACCCAAATAACCAAAAGTTTTGCCCAGTTTCTCAAAGATAACTGCATGCTTAGTTTTTTTCAGTTCAGAAAAGAGATTAAGACAATGTAAAAAGACTGGCTTTGTGAGCAAAAGTCAGCATTTCTGAAAGGGTAGATTTGTTTGTTAAGTTTCAAGCTGAACACATGCAAGAAAGCACTAATTTTTTTTTTCTTTCAAACTGTGCAAAAGGGCTTAAGCATAAGCTTCCCTCCCACACACCGGGCCATAGCACAGGTGAACCCCACCGCACAGCGCTATGGAACAAGTTTCCTTTGGATACCATGTCCGAAAGGACATGCCATTCTACAAATCAAAAGTATCACTTCTACAACAAGTTTCACTGACAGCGTATTGCTGTCCCAAAATCGTAAGCAAAGGGAAAGTTTTGCTTCAGACTAGGTGATGAAAACTGCAAAGCTTGTTCCTAGAAGGACATTTAAATATTTCATAATATTATCCTCCTCATAGAAATTAATCATTTTTCTAAGTTTTCTATAGCTATTAATTTTTCAAATAAGGAGATATGGTTTTGAAGAAATGCATACACAGGTACTGAGTACCTTCACTGCATAAGAGTTTTTCCATATGAAAGCTGGTAAGCACATTCTTCTGCTCCTTCAGGTAGCAATGAGACACACAACCATAGCCTGTTGTGCCTCTGCTAAAAAGCCACTCTCTGCCCTGAGATCACCCCTGTTCACATCTGGTAGACAAGCATTCCTCACACGGTTCAAAATTTCTCTTATCTGTGGGCAAACCAACCTTGCCTAAACCACACCTTGGAAGGCAGCTGTGAGAGACTGAGGAACACAGTTGCTGCAGCAAGCTGGATACCCCATGAATACAGGCACCGTAGAGGAGGGGACACACACCACCTTGCCAACCTGCACAGGCCTTGCTGGAGGGAAAAGAACTGCCTGGGTAAGGGGTAAGCCAGCGCCCACCCCGCACCGTTACCCATCCATACAGCCCACGCTTTACAGCTGAACATTTAAACACCTGCCGGCCTCGGGACACCAAAGCAGCGCCCCATCCGTGGGCCCACCATCCACCTCGCTGACTGCCCCCGCTCCAGAGGGCACCTGTGAGGTAAGGCCCGCCATTGCCACACAGTCCCACGCCGCCCCCTCAGACAGGGCCCCGCCAGGCGACTCCCCCCCCCCCCCCCCCATCTCCTCACTGCACTCCCACGGAAAGAGCGCCTCAGCGGTAACGGGACACGGCCCGAAGGGCACCTCCAGCCCTCCCGAACGGGGCGATAGTCCCTTCTCCTCAAGGGCCAGCCCCCCCCGTTCCCCCTCAGGCACGAGCCCATGGCTCTCAACGGTCGCCGCCGCCGCCTGCCCGCGAGCTGCCGCTGCCCCACCCCACCCCCCTCCGCCGCCGCGCGCGCTCTCTCTCTCCCTCAGCAGCCCTGAAAGCCGCACTCAGACACGCGCGTCACGCCGAGCCGCCAGCCAACCAGAACACACCAGCACCTGCACCCGCGGTTTGCGAACTAAAGGCGGGTTCGTCTTTGAGTGACAGCTGGGCTCGGCCTGTCAGCCAGCAGCGGCCGCCCCCCCCCCTCTGCGCGCAAAACGCTGTTGGAGAGGGGGCGGATCCCCTCTATCTTATCCCCCCCCCCCCCCCCGCGGCCGCTCGCTCCCTCCGCCCCTCCGAGGCGCGCAGCGGATCGACAGGCCCTCCGCCCAATAAGCGCGGAGGCCGCTTGCGCGGCGGCATGGCTCGGGACCAATGGGAGCGGCGGCTGGGCGGAGGCCCGAGGTTTCCAAACGCTCCGCGGCGCCATGGGCTGAAAACTAAACCGAGATGGAATCTCCCAGTCTGAACCGGTTTGAGCCGGTTCCGAGTCTGTGGCATTAGGAGGGGG
This sequence comes from Aquila chrysaetos chrysaetos, assembly GCF_900496995.4. Taxonomy (NCBI): domain Eukaryota; kingdom Metazoa; phylum Chordata; class Aves; order Accipitriformes; family Accipitridae; genus Aquila; species Aquila chrysaetos. Next base: position 33,869,988 of record NC_044011.1, read on the forward strand.
AGACGCGCCGCGCTCAGTCCCTGCTACCACCGCTGCCTCCGCTGCCGTGCGTGTGACCTGCTCGTAGGGGAGCCCGCAGGGGGAACCGCCGGCGCGACTGAGGGGGCAAAGTTTAGTGCGAGCTGGGGGGGGGTGGGAATGGGGGAGATCTGAGCGCTGGCCAGGCCTAGGGGAGGGCGGCAGCAACAGGAATAGCCAGAGACCCAGCCCCACGGGCCCGGGCCTGGGCAGCCAGCGACGCGGGAGAGCGAGCCAGGGCCCCGCCGAGCCGGAGCTGGGGCAGCCAGGGCCACGAGGAAGGTAGAAGTTCCCCCCCCCTCCTCCCCTACCAGGGGCCTTGGGAGGCCGGAGCCCCGCGCCGACCCCCTTCCCCCCCCCGCCCCCCTCAGCGGGAGGTGGGAAGCGCGCCCCGTCCGCTGCGCGCCCGGCGGCGGGCGGGCGGTCGGTCTTGCTCCTGGGCCGAGGGGAAGGCGCGGAGCCGTGCGCCGAGGGGAGCGCCCGCCCGGGGGCCGCAGGCTGCTGCTGGGCGCCTAGTGCAGTCAGGCCGGGGCACGCTTGCAAGGGGGTAGTGCGGGGGGGAGAGGAGTGGCGCTGGCGATACGTACCCGACAGGGAGGGGGGTGCGCTCGGCCTTCCCCCGCTTCGGGTTTGGGTTTTTTTTTTTTTTTTTTTTTTTTTTTTTGAGGGGGGGAGCGTTATTTTTGGTGGTGTTTATTTTCATTTTTTTTGGCGTGTGGTTAGAAACTTGGCTCACCCACCCCTACTTTTTGAAGGAAGAGGCTGTAAGAAACACCTAGGTAAGTGAGTGCTCAGGCTGCGGGGAGGAGTGTGTGTGTGCGTGCGGGGGGGGTGGTTGTTGCGATGAGTAACGCGGGGGAGGGGGGGAGCAAGGGGCGAGCGCTCGGGAGAAGGTGCGGGGGCCGCGGGGGAGTGTGGGGGGGGTAGGGCCGCGCGTGTGCTTGTGCTGGGGGGCGCAAAGTCTTGGCCGCGGAGGGAGAGGCGTCGCGGGCTCCGAGGAGAAGCCCTGAGGGGCGGGGGTGCGTTTGAAACCGGGTTTGGGGTAGGAGCATCCTAGGCCCGGCCGAGCGGCTGGACGGAGCGCGGAGCCTGCTGCGGATGCTGGGGCTGCGGGGAAGGCGGCAGGGGGGCCGGGGAGCCGCTGCTGGGGCGCACAGCGGGGGCCTGCCCCTCGTTAGGAAGGGTCCGAGCGGGCGGGGGGGGTTGGGATCGGGTACGGGCAAAACTAGGGACATAATCTGTAAATTATTAGGAGTGGAAGTTTCCAGAAATATTTTTGTGTGTCTGTGCAGCAGTATTGAAACGTCCGCCTGCATCACGTGGGGGCCCTGTATAGAGCGCAGGGCTGGAGCCGAGGGAGGGAGCGGAGGGAGGGGCTGCGCCGCCGCGGGCCCGCCGCGCTCCGCAGGGCCCCGGCCCGCCCGCCCGCCCGCCCGGGGCGCCGCCGCTCCTTCCTCCGCCGCGGCTCTGCTCGCCCCCCACCCCCAACCTCCGTGAGCCGGGGCGCTGCCCCTCGGGGAGCAGCGCGGCCGCGGCTCTGCGGCGGGAGCCGGGGAAGGCCTCCGCGCTGGGTGGGTGTGAGTTCTTTCGGGGGCGCTCCTTGTCGGGCGCGGCCGTGGCGAAAGGGAACGCGCCGAGGGGTCGGGCAGATATTGGCGGAGCGGTGTTACTTAATCTCCTACGCGGGCACGCGTGTGTGTAAAGTAGTGAGGGAAGGAGGAGTCGTTCCGTTGCGATTGCTGGTGTGTGAAGGGTAGTGCGAATGCGTTTGCGATGTGTTCCGTTTCATATCGTGCAGCTGGAGGAATTTACAAGTGATGCAACTAAGTCGTTGGAAGAGGGTAGAGGGGCGGTAATTCACTTGCGTTCAGGAGCGGAATTGCATGCTTAGGAATGGGGCAGAGTGACTCTCTCAGGGTGGGCTGTTTTTTCTTTTTTTTTTTTTTTTTTTTTTTAATCGCTGTCCCCAATGAGCTTGAAGTAGCTGCGTTGAAGGTGGTTTAGAGTTCATTGTGAATACTGAACATTTCTTAGTATTAAAATGTGTGCTGTTATTCCTGTGTACTACATGCTTAAATTAATTGAGTATATCATAATAAGCTAACTGCTGTGTTACACTTAAAGGTCTAGGGTCATCAAGAGTTGGGATAACTATGTAAACAGTGCTGTAAATGCAGTTCTTTTGACCTTCGGTAGATGTCAGATTCTTCCTATGTTGTAGTTCAGATTTTTTTTTTTAAACTTTTTCTCTTCTTTTGTTTCTGTTTCACCATTTATTGGTAGTGTTGAAGAATTGATTAGTGGTGGTTCTTAGAGCTGAGGTTTAAACCCGTTCCAGAGTTCAGGCGCGATGGGGGGGGGGGAAGTATAGGAGTGTAGTCAATCAAAGATTAGAAGCTTCATGTGAGTACACTGTTAGGAGTAGGAAATCAAGTTGATTGCAGTTGGCATTGACCACAAAGCCGCCATTTCTGTATTTCAGTTTGTGAGTAGGTAGGTCATTTTAAAGATAATGCTGGGAGTGGCAAAAGGCCCTATTCAAAACATTTCCTTTCTCTTCCATGTGGTTAATAACTTCTCTTGGTCACGTGGCTCCTCATTTGTGCTCTTAGGGCTGCGTAAAAACCACAGAAAGAGGCTTAAATCTGAAATGAATGGCCCCACCTGAGGAACAACTGATTTACGACGTTTATTGTAGTTTGAAAACTGCTTTCCGGCTCATGGTTCAGCCATGGAAGCCAGATGTGAACAGAAAGGGGCGTGCCTGAAAGCATGCGTGTTTGGTGGGAGTATTAACCGCTCTAAGCTGCAGAACATATTAATTGGTGCAATTTCCTTCTAGTAGTGCTGCTTACTGCCCCTCTGCGAGGTGAAACTTTCAAATGTCCTTCTGAGTTAAAAGAATGAAATCAGCCTTCCCTGCTGTTTTGTTTCTTGCTTCCATACTTAACATTGCAATTTTGAAACCTTTAGGAGTTGGGGGGGAGGACAGATGTGGAGTGTTAGATTTAATTTATTTTGGTTTCTACTTGGTGTTTATTTCCTTCTGTCTTTCCAGGTAGATGTTGTAAAAAGGCTGACTGGATTTTGAGATGGAGCCCTCAAAATGATTAAATTAGTGTAGTAATACTAAATAAATGAGGTTTTTTACTTCAAAATACAATTAAAATGTTCGGGTTTTGAAGTTAATATCTTTCTGTATAACAGTAAATGAAATTGCTCGACAGTACTTGCAAATACGCATTTCTAAACAGATTTTCCTTGTCTGTATGCTACTGTAGGACTTTCACTTAGTAATTACTTGGGTTGAGGCACAGGTTTGTCTTGCTCTTTACTTTTGAGCATGACTTAAATAGGTAAGGCATAAAGCAAATTCTTACACATGAAGTTACTTAGAGCAGATCTGACTTCTAGCTTACTCTAAAGAATGGGTTGGCTGGTCATATGGGGGGTGTTTCTGAAAGAGTTTCAGATTGTATCTTTCTGAGTATGCAGATAGCTCTAGTGTAACTTTTTGAGTGATCTTGCAGTTGTCCAGACTTCTGACTCTTTCTCAAGTGAGTAGTTTCACATGAAATTTGTAGCTTTAGGGAAGATCTGAAAAGCAGGGTGAATGGCAGGAGAGCTGCCCTAGAGGACAGGGAAGGAATATGTGTTACAGTTACCAGTGACTGTGAGAAGAGGGCAATAAACTTGATCAGGTGCTTCCAACATGGGGGTGGTGGTGTGAAAGGGTTAGAGTATAATTTACCATCCACAATTCTGTGGTTCCTGGCTTGTTCTCTTGCTTTTTGCAATTGCCTTTATCTTGTACCAGTCTCGGGCTGGTAAGCATCTTACATGCACACCCACAATCACACAGACCCCACCTGACTTCCTTTGCATAATACTGAAGCTGCTATATCTAGGACAAAGAGTTAATGCATGTGTTGCTGGTTTTGTGGGACCTGAAACCTTCAGTAGAATTCCATTTCAGTTTAAAGTTATCTAATGTGTGGTGTATGGAGTAACCTGCTGACTTAACCCTCCCCTTACTTCATCCTCTCAAAGTGCCTTCAAACAGTCAACTTTCTTGGTTTCAATGGTATTTTTTTTACTTGCATGTAGTTAACCTGTAAGGTTTTATTCTCCAAGAATTTGAAAAATGTCCTCTGGCTAATTTCTTACTGTGTATGTAGATCACATTTCACTTTCATAACTAGTTGTTTAAAAGGTTTTAGAACTGATCTTCTAAACATACATGTTGGCCTTGGCAACTCAAAATTAATCTGAGATTGCTAGTATGGGTTTTGGTTGTAATGATACTGGGTATTTCTACCAGCAAACTTACTGGTTTACACATGTTTAGGGACTGGTAGGGGTTGACATCCACTTTGAAATAAGTTTTAATTTGCTGGTAATACAGCCCATTGACTAGTCAAACTGTTATTATGTGTTACACCTGCTGAAGACCCTGAGAATTTAGTTGGGGTAGTGATGTGTGAATTTTTGAGAGAGAGTTTGTCCAGCTACTTGCTGAACAATTGAAGGAGTGTTGTATTCAGTGCTATCTAGTACTGCTAACATAGCTCATCTAATTCAAATGAGATGCTGAAGTTGAAGCACTTGCTTTACAACTACACCTAATAGTATATAATTAATTGACCAATTTTTTATTTATTTATTTTGCAGTAATCTATGCCAGCAATTATGACAATGTTAGCAGACCATGCAGCTCGTCAGCTGCTGGATTTTAACCAGAAACTGGATATCAATCTCTTGGACAATGTCGTGAACTGCTTGTACCATGGAGAAGGCGCTCAGGTAGTGTGGACTTAGAACCTATGTTTATTGACCATGTTTAACCTTATAACAAATCAGTTGAGCAAAATTAATTTACTTCAGTAAAAATCAGTAATGTTCGTGAATTTACTCTGCCAGTGACTGGAATATCACTAATAATTGATGTGCCCTGGTTTAAAGGCAGGCCTCATGTAATGAACATTGAAATGATACTTTGAAAAATGTTAGTTTAGTGTGTGTTCATTTCTAGCATGCCTTCTGCTGTTGAAAGGTATTATTAGCAAGTGCAATTTGGTAAGGGCACTTCTGCTTGCAGCTCACCTTCTCTTAGTTCTTCAGGAAGGTCTGAGCTACCTGTTATTTATTATTGTGGACAGGGTTGTCAAGCCATAAATTTGGTGTTGGCTTCACTGAAGGATTGTATTTAAAAGAAAAATCTTAATTATGTTATTACTATATATGTACTTATAAACAAGCATGTCACATTTAAGAGAAGAGTTTGCCCTTTCTTGTGTCTAGTTTTTCTTCCCCATTACTGTTTGTCTGCACGGGTTCTTCTTGCACTCTTCTCTTTGGACTTAGTGCGGATTGTGAAGTCTAAGTTTAAATTGGGGGAATGTGTGCACTTGTGTGTTTGCATTTATTGTCTTAAGTGAATCTTGTATTGCTTTTATCTGTTTCTTGAACTACTTTGGAAATAAAACTTAAATGTTGAAAGCAAGTATTGCTATGAGGGTGTTGGCATAGTTTGGGCAAATTTTAATTATTCATGCTTAACAAATTGGGAGTTTCAATGTCAGGCATCTTTTATTAAGATATTCTTGCACAACAATAAGAAGTGAATTAAAATGGGACAAAGTAGCTGATGCTTCTCTATTCCTTCCAGCTGTTAGAATAAACAATAATATACTTGCTTATACTTGTTTGTGTATCTTTTTCAGAAAAAAAAAAAAAAGCTTTTTTAAGGCTTACTTATGTGAATTCCTACAGGTTCTGAAATACCTTGCTGTTTTTTGAAATACTTGAATTTTGAGATTCCTAAAGTCAAATAGTTACTAGCTCTAGTTTTTTAAATGGTCATATGGCAGAAAACTGCTTGTAGCTTTTGCCTTAGAAGTATGGACTTCTGACTGCTTGTTTTGTAAGCCATATGCTTGTTTACAGTACTGCCTTACAAAATAGGTGGTGCTTATAGTATTGTTTGGTTTGAACAGAGTTTAAAAAGTTGGGAAGGTTTATAAGGAGAATAGGATTAACACTAAATACAGTGATCAAATTGCTATTGTTCTGGTATCATGAGAAGTTGCTTCACTTAAAACAGCTGGGTATAGTCTCTGATATTTAGAAAATTAATGCAATAAGCAAAAATTCAAGAGGTGGCACTTAACTGGCAAAAGTGAATTATGATATAAACTTATTTTAAATACATGTACTAATATGTGTCACTTCAATGAAAATCTGGTTTGCTAGTTTAGTAAGTTTCCAAAGGTGGAAACATGTTTCAGTGAGTCTGTGAGCTCTTACCTCTTCCAAGGAGTTCAGAAGTTCCTGTGGGGAAAAAATGCTTTTCTGTGGAGCCTGAGAGCTCAAATCATGACTTAAAGGGTGACAGGAATAATAGAAGTTGAGGAAAGTAAATATTAAAATTGGGAGATTAACAATAGTTTGACTGGAATAGGGTTAGGGTAATGCTAGGGTAGAAAAGGTTTAGAATGCAGCCTGGATGGCCCATGCTGAACTTGCTTTCAGATTCACCTGTCTCCTCCTCCTGCTTAATTCTTATCTCTACTTGCAAAACTCTTACCTGCTGATCTGTATTAGGCAAGAAAGAAGCTCTTCTCTGTCCTAGACCTTTATGTTTTTTCCTGTTCTTAACTTTTTTTTGGGTATACTTCTTTGAAAAGAATGCCCCCAACCCCACCCCAGTGCAACACATGACTAAGGAGACTTCAGACAACTCAGACATTTACCTGGACTCATCCCAGACTCTTAATTCCATTGGTCTGTTAGACCTTCACATGTCCAGAAGGATTATTTGCTAACTGATTTTATTTTTGGTAGCAACAACACAGGGAGGCTTCGATCTTGATTAAGCATTACTGTTAAATTTATACTGTTTTTATGAAACTACAGGAATTGATGTCCAGAAAAGGGGTTAGAGGGTATGAGAGCAAAGTTTCCAGTGCTTGGGAGAAGGATATTGAGCATCCATATTTTGTTGGTGTTGAAATTTGATCCTGTGATATGTCACCAGTATTAGAAGCACTAAGGAGGCCAGTATAAAAACACACCCAGGTTGAACCTGGAAGTAATACAGCTATTCTTTCTCTCTTAAACTAAACTGCATCAAAACTGCTGATTTTTTTTTTTTTTTTTTTTTTTTTTTTTTAAGCTCTGATGTCATACTGTGAGAATATGGTTGTACTCCTTTTGGACTTAAAAGGAGTATTTGTGTGGTACTTCTCCATATCAAATCTACAGGGACTTGCTAGTCAAAGTCAGCATCAGACTGGGAATTGCTCCACTGTGCTCAATTACATTAAGTAGGGATGCCGGTATTGTACAGATACTTTAGATATCCTTGCTTTTTACTGTTCTAGCTTTCAATTTTAATTTGGTAAATCCCATACCCACTTTGTCTGTTTCTCGCATTATATGTATATAGATTTGGGGTCTTGATGGGGTTTCCATCTTACTGAGAATACATGTTTTCTTATACCAGCTGATCATTAGCTTAAGTGTGTTCTTGTAGCAGACTAGAAATCTGCATAGCTGTAGTAAGTGCTAACTGCTGAAGTTAATCCTAAAGTAAAGCTTTAATTGGTTTGTAATTCCATTGAATTGGTTCTATGGTGCAGTGAAAGAATGAACTAAGTTCTGTTAATTGTGATGTAAAATGTTCATCTTGTTGGTAAGACAGTGGCTGAAGCTTGTAGGTGATATAATTTGCAGCAAGATTTGTCAGTACACTGCATTTTTGGAAATGGCTAACATCATTTGGCTCCCTAAAAAAATGCTTATGGACATCCAGGCTTTTCAAAAGGGTAGCTAAAATGAATTCAGTTATTTCAGTGTGTAATTGCTTCAGATGAGGTTTTGCAAGTTACTGAAACCATAGTATCTAAGTACAATAATTGGTAGTGTCAATCGTAAGGAACAAACCATTAGCATGACCAACTATCCCTGCCCCCCATCAGTTTTACTATTGTTCTGTAAGCTGTTAGATACATGAAGGGATTCCTCAGAAGTAGGGATTGGAGACCTCTAATGTTCTGCTCTGTGGTTCTTCAAAATAAAATTAGCGGTTCCTACATCAACAAGTTGGCAGCATGATATAGTACTTAAAGCTGGCATTTTATATGAATGCTTCCAGTAGAGCTAGAAGTTTTGGGGTGCCTTTGAATAAAATTTTACCTAGATTGCTTTCTTGAAAGGGAGAAAACTTCATTCCCTAGTATGTTTTCCCTATAATGTGTCCTGTTCTCACGTGTTCACTGCTGGTCTAGATGAATCATGCAGTATGGAAGAGTGGAAGTAAGTAAATGACTGTCTTGCATCAATGCATTGTTGGAGTTTGGTTGTTACTAAACTTTAACAGTCACACAGGAGGAGGCTTAAGGGTCTTGTTGCTCTTGATTGAGTTCTGCCTAACTCTTGGATAAGTGATTTAAAGATGTGTTATATATTAATGTCTTCACTGACAGTATATAATTTCTTAAATAATCTAATACTTTTTTTTATCAAACTTGCTTTTAGCAAAGAATGGCACAGGAAGTCTTGACTCACTTAAAAGAACACCCTGATGCGTGGACAAGAGTTGATACTATTTTGGAGTTCTCTCAGAACATGAATACCAAAGTAAGCAAATTAACTTTTATTTATTTGGTTTTCCTCTTTCTTCCATTCATAAACTTTGAGGAAGGTATCTCATTTTTAGCCATAGACTTTCTTGATTCAAACCACATTTTTTTATTGTCTTGTTCCCAAAGTTGGCTTTAAACAAGAACTGTAAATGGACAAAATATTTAAACCTCCTTTTACATTGACAAGAGTTTCTTTCTCCCTCCTGCCCTTTTTTTTTTATTTTAAAAGGAAGAACTAAATTGGAAATACGGGGGGTTTTTTTTCAAGGCACATACAAGCATAATGCCAGTTCCAAAGATTGGTGTGTGTCTGTATACATCTGAGTAATGAAAAGTCTCGTAGAGCCACATTTTGTCCTTGGGTAAGTGCTTGGCTGTTTTTGATCATGAGAGCCATGTGCACGTAACTGAGGAGAGAATTTGTCCCTAGGTGTATTAAAGACAAAATAGAAACCTTATTAGGCCAAGATTTTGAGCAATCAATGAAAGTTAAGCACCCCAAACTCTTCATAGTATGAGATTAGTCTTTACTAATATGCAGAACACATTTGCTTTGTACTGCTGTTTTAAATCTATCCATCATGGTAGAGACTAAAAGGGGCAGCATTCAGTTTTTTCTACAATTTTAAATGCTTTACCTAAGACTTCTGAAGTTTGAACTGAAAAGTTGATCGAAATGTGTTTTCACTGTCTTAAGTTTGATGATTATTATCTCAAATAACTGACATGCATGTTTTTCTGCTTGATACACACTGTGTTCGAACAGAAAATAATCGTGTTTGGATGATTTCTGAAATCAGGCGGTATTCATGAAACAGTTCCATTTTTTTCATTGCTTTCTGAAGTTTAGGGGAAAACAGTTTAAAGAACTTCCTCAAAGTGCTAACCTTTAAGTAACAGTGTTTGCCTGTTTGCTTGCCTGGTAAACTTTGCTTTTTATACTGACAGACATACTAATGTTTAAGTTGATTTATCAACAGTATTTTTAAAAACTCAAATTTGTCTTGTGAAAAATGAGATGATTAGAGGAACAGAAAGAAAGCAACAGGTAAAGAATTCTTCAATTTACATAAATTGCAAATTATTTGGTGCTAAATTTATGCACTATGACATTTGGCTTTTATGCAATCATATTTTTTCTTTAATTAAAGCTGTTAACACTACCTGATATTAATCATAATGTTCCATTATGTTGATTGCTTGTAATAGGAAGAAAAGGGGTGTCTTCCTGTGCAACTGACACAGCTAGGCTTTGACGGCAGGCCTCCACAAGGTCTACCCTTTTGATTCCCTTTAACTGAATTCTGTTCATCAATTGTTTTTGTTTCTTGGGAGGTGGGAGGGAAAGGGATTCGGTGCATAGAATAAGCAATAATAAGGGTACCATAGAAGTTTCTACCATAGGGATCATTTCATACTTCTTTTCAGTCTTTGCTGTTAACCTGTCCCCCATCTTCATAACTGGGCCATGAATTGCTATTAGACAATTAGAAATAAGCAAACCAAGAGCAAATGAATTTTGAAAGACTTCTATTTTAGGCGCAGTTTAAATGTGTTTGCATGTACTGTTGCAATAGTTGATTAAAAAGTACGCTTCTGATAGTTCAAATAGCAAAACTTGTAATTGGTGTCAGTGACTTTTTTGGGGGGGCTTGGTGTATCTTCTTATCAGGGAAATACCAAAAATTAGAACTGTCAAATCAAATGAAGCTTAAAAACAAAATAAAAAACCCAGAAAGCCCCTTGCAGAGTCTTCAGGCAGGCTGATGAAGCCTTCAAGCCTGGTATGGCAAGAAGGATGTGTAGGTGAAGTTTGCATACAGTGATTTTATTACTGCTGCCATTTTGTTTCATGTGTGAGTGTTAGGAAAAATTAATATTACTAATACTGCGGAAGAGATGAACAAGACACTAGCAGAGAGCAGAATTGAAGTCACATATGTACAAAGGAATAAGTAGAAACCTAGACAGCATGAACCGCTTCACAGTTTAAGGTAGATGAATCTGAATTAGATATTTGAGCAGATAAGGAGGGATAGGTGTGGCAGATTGCTAGCGGTGTTGGTCCTTTTCTTTGACTTGGAGAAAATCCTAAGTGGGGGAAAAAAAGACCATAAAGGTGAGGTCTGTCCTTAGCTTATGTCAGGATTTTCAGTTTGGTTTGGTCATCTAGTGCCTTTGTAAAATGAACCTAGACTTTTGCCCTTCTGGTCTTAGAAGCTAAATAAGTTGACTTGTGGATAAAAGTTTGGTAGCAAAACTGATGTTTTTGGTTAGCTGTTATCTGAAAGGGCTATTAATATTTGTGCCTGTAGAATCTAGAAATTTAACTAGAGTTTCGATATGCTTCAGGAAAGGTAGCACTGTCTGATATCAATGTTCATACTTTCAACATTCTTAGAAGCTTTTGTAAGTATGTTTTGTATTTTGAGCCTGGATCAGTTGCAGATGATGCCTACAAATCTACAGCAGTGGCTGAAATTGCTTCCTGTGAAGTGAAACATTTTGCTTAAGAACATTTTCATACCTTTTCCTATACGAACATTCCCTTGATTTCATTTAGCTTTTATGTTAAGTAATTAAGTAAATTTACAAATTAAAATCTAGTTGATAAATTTTTGCTGCTGACAACGAAGAAGAAAATACCCAGCCAACTTTCTGTTAATGCATAATTTTTCTTGGTACCCAAGATTTTGGAAGGTGACAGAATATTTTGTAAATGCAGGATATACATGTGAAGCTTGTGGGAACTTGGGTCAGATAAAGCAAAGGTTGTAGGTTATGTTAAGATGAGAACAGCAAAAATGGTATTTTAATACAATGTAGTTTGGGACAGTCTACATTGTGTTTTTTAATTAAACTGAAGTTTATATGATCCCTTTGGTTGAAATGCTAATGATCCTACTTTGTATAACAACTAACCATTTTAAAGAGGAACTCTTATTCTCAGCCAAACTTTTAACTGTGAAAACTTGAGTTTACCTTTCAGGCATTGATGTGTGTTGTGTTTTTTTTTTTTTTTTTTTTCCTCCCTTCTTCCTAATCCACTGCAGATAAAGTAAATGCAAAACTCCTTGTCCCCTTTTCTCTCCTGTCTATTCATGCTAATGGGGTTTTACATACTAAAGTTCTTCGATCGTATCATCACAAACTTCTTTCCCTGTTACTGTGAGTTGGCAGTAGGGACAAATGGGCAGAGAGACTGGCCTTACCAATTACTTGGCAAAAGTAACGGTTGTGGGTAAGAACATAGGAAGGAATTCCTGAAAGGTAAAAGGATTTCCAAGAGCTTATTCATGTTTTTATTATTCTTTGACTGAGCACAAAAGTTCATCTTTAAATAGTAGAAATAGCTGCCATATTGGGGTGGGCATTGAAAGTAAATAAACCTGTGGGTTGTCTTGCTGTTCCTAAAGTAACACACCAGTGAAGTTTGGGAAATAACTTTCTTTAGAAAGTGCAAGTGTCAGGACATGTGATGCTAAGACAAGATATTTTTTTTTCAGCTCTTAGAGGAACAATAGGAAGCTTGAGACCATCCAAGCTGCTAAATATTTTAGGAGCCTGGTTGTGTTAATACTTCAACATATGAGCAGTCATTTATGATGCAAATTCATATCTGGCTGCTACTTTCTCTTCTCCAGATAGCCAAAATTGTCTGCCAGAGGGCTTTTCTTTTTTTTTTTTTCTTTTTTTTCTTTTTCTCCCCCTCCCCTTACCCCCTCGCCCCCCCTCCTGGTGTGAGCATGATCAAACAGCAGGACTTAGTATAGCAAAGAATAAAACAAGAAAAAAAAAATGCATGAAACCTCAGTAAATGGGTGAATAGACATATATTTAATAAAATTGTTAGTTTAATAATCTTGAAGTCTTAGATGTTAAGTGTGAATGTCTGATTGAATGAGAGTCCTGAAGGTTAGTTAGTCCTACAGTAACGTACTCACATTTTGTTCTTCTCCAATTTCAGTATTATGGACTGCAAATCTTGGAAAACGTGATAAAAACAAGATGGAAGATCCTTCCAAGGAACCAGTGTGAAGGTAGGGAGGGATTTTTCTGTTTTCCTCTTACCTTTATGTATTAAGTGATATTTAGACTGTCAGTCCCCATTGTAAGTAATTTTCAGCTTCACATACAATTATGCTAGTAACTTTTTGTCATGTAGTAAGACCATCTGTGCTTTTCTGGATGATGAAACCATGTCTTTCTCTTTCGTGATAATGGTCTCAGTGGGGAGGTGAGCACCTGAAATTCTGTAAATGTCATGGGAAGGTAAAAGGTGTGACTGATAGTTTTGAAACATCATCACTTAAGTGTTGTACTGACTTACAGGCCAAACTTACCTGAAGAGGTCTAACCCTAGGCAGCTTCTGAGGTTAGCTCCTGTCTTTGATGTAGAGGTTTCAATTCTCTCTACTTGGCACAGGAGGCTCTCTTCAGCCTATCTGGGCTGTGTATGCAACCCCATCAGTACACGGTCATTTTTCTGGTGGACAATGTGGTCCATCTGGTAGCATGTGTAGATATATGTAACTTTTTTGAAATTGTAAGCAGTCATGATTATTTTAAAGTAGAAATACTAAGCAAATGCATAGTTTTACCTATTAATGGTCATTCATTCTTTTAGGCAGTGAGATACTATAAAGTCTGCTGTAGTTTGTATAAGCGTATATGCAGCTAGATAGCTGTAATTGGAAGTGCAGTGTAGGGCAAACCCCAGTCTTCTGTCATTGCAAGGAATCTGGAAGTCTTAAAATAAATGCTGTGTTTTGTTTTTATTTTTTTCCCCCTCCCTCCCTTATAGTTTGCAATGTGTGTTGAATTTTAGACATTAGCTGTAGTAAATGGAGGTGCCTCTGTGGTACAGGATTAGGGCTTGTTCATGTAGCTTTCTGTCAAGTCATGATAACTTGGACTTCAAAACATTAAGTACAATTACTTTTAAATTCTTGACATTGAATGTTGTCACCATTTTAGACTTGGCTTTTTACTAAAAGCTGGTTCTGGAACTCATTAAAGTTATTCCAAATTTCTGTGTTCTTCTATGACCTTTTGTTAATGCTAAGATGTGCTTTAAATTTTTACTGCCAGTGCTTTAGGTTCTGAAACTATATTGATTAAAATATAATTGTAAATGTTGGTGAAAACAAATATAGAGTGACACTTCTGCATTTTTCTGATGATTATTCTTCTCACCTTTCCTCCCATCCCTTCCAACTATGGGTTGACAGATAAAGTGTAGCTCTTCTTGAAAATGCAAGTAAGGTTTCACATTCATTCTGCTGTTGGAAACAGACTTGCAGGTATCTATGGAACAGCTTCAACTAAGGCTCAGACACAGCTATGTGCTTTTGAGAAACTAAGGGAGCACCCTGAAGTTAAGTCTTCTGTGTGCTCTTAATAAGATGTAAGCTGAGATACTCTAATTGTTACATTCCTGACTATGAGCACTTAGTTTCAGCATTTGGAAGTTGTTCTAAAGTCTTTTTGGCTGTGGGAGCAGAGCAGGAAGAAAGTAAGGAGTCAGTAATTTGAAGCAGTTACTCAGCTTACTACTGCCCACTGGTGAAGGGAGGCGTAGTAGAATGTGAGATGCCACAGAGGTAGACTTACTTGATAGTTTGGAACTGGACAAGTCCCAAATACAGACTATAACTCAGTAATTGTAAGTCCTAAAAAGACACACTCTTAATGCATAGAATAGTTGAGAAATAGTGGTGGTAGGATGAGGTGGCTGGCTGTGCTTTGGGTCATGTTATCTCATCTGTTCTTGAGATGCCAAGATAATACTGGATACATGGCTTAAATGAATTGTGGATCTGATATATTTGAGTTGGAATTTTAGATTTTTGTTACTTCACTGTTTGCAGGCATGGTAGTACTGTTTGACTGGTTCCTGTTACCTGAGAAGATGCAATGACTATAGCTTGATGCATTACAATGCAAAATAAAGTTACTGTCTGTAGTTGTGCAATCAACTTTAAGTATTCTGTTCTTATTTTTCCTGACTTTTGTACTTCTGAAGACTCCACAGCAAAAAAAAAATCCTTCATCCTAACAAATTTGTATCTTTTTAAATTTGTGTCAACCTTTTAAAATATTTTCCCTTTCACAGAGCCAAACTAAAATTGTGAAATTGGCTTTTATCCTCACATTTTGGGGGAATTAAGTTGGCTTTTACTTGTCTGGTTTCTGATGTACATCAATAGGAGAGGAACAAAATATTTTTAGTGTGTTGTGGCTTTTGATCCATCTTGGTCTCAATGGTGTAGGAGGGAGAATCAGTATTTCATCTTGAGACCAGTTTCACCTGGTCTGTGGTGGTGGTTGGTTTTTTATTTTTTTGGCTGATGATACTGGCTGGAACAAAAGAACTGCTCCAGAGCTCACACAGATGGTTTGATTACCTGGGAGATAATAAGACTGGTTAAATTGAGTTTTCCTTGATTCGGACTCTGGTCATTCCTTTAATTGACAGGATTTTCCTGTTTGAAGTGTAACTAGTAAAATATGGGTGCAGCAAACTGAAACTCAATGTAACAAAGTAATGCTTAGTGACAAAGCAATTTGTGCAGGTTATAAATCAGTTAATTTTACCTTATGTCTTACTTTATAAAACTTAACATGTCTAATTTGATTTGTGTAGTAAATACAATAGCAGTGCTTAAGATCTGAATTGAGCTGTTGGTGAATTGAGCTGTTGTTGAACTTTTTCAAGTTTTTGAAACAACCTCCCTGAATATTCTTGCAGAAATAAGATGTCATTAATTACATAGCCTGAACCGTAACCTTTTTTTGAGGGTTCCGTGCCCTTCCCCCCCACCCCCAGCTGTATGTCAAGTTGTACATCAGAATGACTGGTTGGGCCTTGAGGTTAGCCAGGGTTTTATTATTACTTCTGTCTGAATGCTGGGAGGGTTTTAACTTCCAGCCTGGAGTTGCAAATGCAAGTAGGAAAATGTTTTCTTCAGATGTGTTCTTTAGACTTCAAACTCCATTTTTAAGTTTGCTTTTATTTTAAAATAGCTTTTAGTCTTGAGCTCTTCTGGCCCTGGTACCTTTTAACTTGCAAAAAGTTTTTTGGTTCCTCAGGTGTCATTGATTTTGAAGGTTGAGGATTGTAAGCACTTTTGGAGGGTTCATCTGTATCTTCCCATAATGCTAAAACAGGAATTGGGAAAAGCAATCAATTTACATTTCTGAAATACTTATGTGATTACTCTGCTTTTTCTTGTTCTTGATTTTTTTTTTTTTTTTTTTTGGTTGGTTGCTTTTGGAGTTAGTAGTTTGAACCAATTGGTTATTTAGACAAAAGTGGAATTTATGGGGCACAGAACTGGTAAAATTCAGTTAAATCAGATGCCTGGCTTGCATGTTCAGCCTTGACACATGTTTAGTTACAGAGCATAGCAATGGGTTAGACTTACTCTTTATAGTGTGTTTAGTCCTTAAGAGAATGCTTTGGATTGCTCTTACATGTATACAAATGATGTAATATGGTTTTCATTCAAACCTTACTGCGACTGCTTTAGTGAAAGGTGGATGGCATATTCCAGAACATCCTATACAGTGGTGAACTTGGCTTATTTCCAGAGTATTGTACTATCATTCTCAAGTAAAATTTCTCAGTTTATTGAGGTGATACTAAATTGCTTTAAACTCTTGATAATCTGTAGAGTTGATTGTTTAATAATACTTATAAAGGATGTAATTTGATTAAAGTGCTATGGTCTCAATAGGATTTTCTCTTACAGTGTGAAAACCTGCCTAGAAAAAAAAGGCTTCTTGGTCTTCCAGTTCAGTGATACGTTTCATTAATCCTGCAATATGAAATGAAATTCTGTTCCTGTGAACGGAGCGAGCTTGTCTGAGTTGGAATGGATAAGCACTTCTTCATTATGAAACCTGAATTGCTTGTACAACTTTTCTCATTTTGAAATTGAAGAAAAAAGTGAAGTGTTCAGAGAGAGATGTAGTTTAGTGGCTCACAGGAAGGTCCTGGAGTTAAGTATAAAACTTTTGATGTAGTGGAAGCTGCTGTAGAAGAGATTTTTCTGTGGAGTGATTAGATATTTTAATGCAAATTTCTGGCCTGCTTCATGAAGAGATGTTTTTGATTCTCTGTAATGAAGGGGCAATGAGTTACGTGGCACTTTGGGGTGGGGGGGAGAGACAAGCTCCATACCCTTTTTAAGAATTTCCATGATTCCCCCCCCCCCCGTTGAAAAGCAAATAGATATTTGATTGATTGGGTTCACCACTAATGGGGAAAGGTGATTTGTGGGGCAATATTGGAAAGAATTGTTTCGTAAGGCTAAAAATAAGATTGTATTTTGACCACATTTTGGGACTATTTAAACAGTTTAATGTAAGCATGTATGCATACAAACATGCCTAGAGGGGACAAGTCAGCTTTAGGATTTGAATTTCTAATTTTGATTGCAAAGTAATGTTAATTTGCTGAGTTACATTGTTGACCTGCTGCATTTATGCCTCTTATTCTTTAATAATAGCATAGAATTTGTTAATTTTAGTGAACTAGTGCAAACTCACATCTGCAGCACCAGCTAGAATAATTCTCAACACTTGTTAAATGTTTGTGCTCTGGAACTGCATAAAAAGATGTGCTGGTATGTCTTAAGTACAAGAAGTGGTTTTGTCTACAGGTATGCCCTTGCTGACTGTGTGTGTTAATGGTAACATGCTGTATTTGGTCAGGATAGGAGCTCTTCTGAGCTCAGGTTACACAGAGATGTAACCTAGATGAGATGTAATGGCTTCTAAAAGCACATCCAAAGATTAAACTGTAGGATATTTCACACTTCTCGAGTTTAGACTGCAGAATTTGGAGTTGCAAATATATCCAATAAAGTAGGATAATGTGATGTTCCTCACTGTCCCAATTCAGCTCTAACCATTGCATAGCTTGGGTCACCTGTGAAAATACTTTTCTTCCAGAGAGTTTTAATTTTACTGTATGTTTGCCTGTCAGAGGAGCAACTTTCACATAAGGACTACAATATCTATTGTTCATCCAGAAACTTTCAAAGAGGCCTTGAATTAATGTCCTTGCTCTATCCTCTTTTTTTTTTTGTACTTTGTACAAAAGTACTTCTTGTACTTCGCTTACCAGAAAGTGCTAACAGTGGCACTAGTCCAGGCCTTCTGACAGTGATGATGTCCAGCCTTTCTGATAATTAGAACATTTTGATGTTGCAGCTAGTTTGATCTACTACTGAACTGCTGTGGATAAAGGTGTTCCTTACCTGTGCAGTTTTTGATGTCTTTGAGCCAGGACTGGTGCTTCTCTGGCCGTTTAGTGAACTGGTTCAGGGAGCTAAGCTGGCAGAAGATAGTTTCAAAACAGTTTTAAAACTACTGAACTTTTTTGGTAACTATTTTTCTACTAGTTAGTTCACCCTCTGAACAAGTTCTTGAGCAGGTGCTAGGACTGCCAGTGCTGTCTCAATGAAAGCTTTGGAATGAAAAACAGGATCGGCTCCCCTTGGTCGCAATTTGTCATGAGATCAGTGTAGTTGTCATGTCAGATGGTCCTTGAAGAATGTTACCTGTGTCCTGAGTATTGTGGTTGGTGGGGTTTTTTTGTTTTGTTGAAGGTCTGTTTTCTAGGAATGTCTGTCCCTTCCTGTTTGGCTCAGTGAAGGGTCTGAACTTTGCAGTTGTGTTGTTGCCATCTTCAAGACTTGTTCAGCTGCTTCTGTGATTGAAGGAGACCTTCTAGGCAGTAGTTGTGTGGCTTGTGCGTGTCCTGTGTATGCCTCCTTAAATTAACACTTCCATTTAAGTTCTTAAAACATGCTGATTTTAGCAAACCCAGTGGACTACTACACCTGGAACACTTTCTTGGATGTGTTCTGCTGAAAAATGGTAATTAGCCTATGTGTTGATTTTTGTCAGAGTATAAAGTTGAAATATCTTTGTTCTACTGAGAATTATCTTTCCTATGGAATGAGCTATTAAGTACGGAGCAGAAACCACAATACTTCAGTTTAAAAAAAAAAAAAAAAAAGTAGAAAAATGTCATTTAAGCCAAAAAAAGCATTAGAGAATTGGATAGCTGCTGCTTTTAAGGGATTAAGAATATGACTTTGTTCACTGGATGGAAGACTTCAGAAGCCTGCAACATGACATGTGAAAACTAGCAAACTTTTTAGGTTGTCTTTTGAGCTGTGGTCATGGGGTTTTTTAACCTTTTTTTATTTTTTTCCTCTTCTTCAATGGAGAAGCTTTGGAGCAGAGCAGCTGTTTTCATCTGCTGATCTCAAGGCCAGATCGATGGTAGCATAGCATTCAAGTTGTAACTAAATAGCATAATACCATTGATGCAGCAAGATGGAAAATACATAGCTTTGGAGTTGGAAGTCTAAGAACAATACTCACTTTCTAATTCCTTTTTTGAAATGCGAAGAGTTGCAACAGTAGGCTTCCCTTAGTGGTTTGGCAGACAGTTGTAATAGTTTAGTTTCTGGCACTGCAAACCTATTTCTATACTATTTTGGGTGCTTTCATATCTCATTTGTGAATTACTGTAATGCTTCAGCAAAGTGTGTGTTTTTTAGCTTTAAAATACTAGGAGAGGCCTATGATGTCAGACTAATGCTAGTGCTTGCTAATAACTCTTACCCAGTGACTGATAGTGATACTTATTTTGTTAATGAACATTCTTCTGGAGTAGTGTGGATTGATCCCAGTTGATAATGAATAGTTTCATTTGTAATTGGAACTACCTGTAGGACAGCTCCTGTCTAGTATGTATCTAATGGCTCAAAGTCTAGACCTAGTTTTTCTAGATTTCATGAGAATGCAATTACCAAACTGTTTCTTTTAATCCTGTTGCTCAGGCCTGAAATGCAAAAAAATTACTAATTCTGGTAAAGTCTTAGAAACGCTTTAAAATTTAGAATAGTGGCTGGGGTAAATGAACTATCTTCCACATAAGGCATTCTTCTCGGTGAAGCTTTTTCTAAAATCTTCAATGTGTTTCGTCTGCATGAGTCAGTTGACTTTTTGCTGAAGAAACGATTGAAACCAGATTTTGGGTTAATGAAGTTGAATAGCAAAACATACACCTATTCTAAAAGTTCCCTATGACAAGAAGACGCTTGCCCAGTTTCAAATGTTTAATCCCTGCTGTGCTCAGTTTGATTATTATGTCAAAGCTATGTTGAAGTAGAACTATTACTAAATGTTCATCTAGTTCATGACTCCAGATCCTCTGTGCATGCCTTTTCTTGGGAGTCAGATGTTTTTGTACAGAATGTTTTTAGATATGTATATTGTGATGAAAAGTCACTTGGAAAGCCATTGTCTCCATGTCTTCAGTAATTGATAGGTTAACGGTGAGGAGGGAGCTGAGGATTAGGTAGAAAAAGGAAACTTTAGGTAGTATGGCTTCCTATAGTGTTACAGGGGTTTTTTGTGGTGAAGCTGAAAACTGTGAAGTAGTTTAAAAACATTTGTAGAAGCAGCAAAACAAAACAAGTGATTTAAATATAGTCTGTGCCCCTGGTTGACAAATTGTTAATTTAAGCAAAAAAAAAAAAAAAAAAAAGGCCCAAAAGCAATAAACTAGAATTTATTAAGAGTTTTGTAATCCATAGCATCCATGTGTGCTATAAAAGCACAGCAGTCCAAATCGTACTTTATTGGTGAATAAAGTTTTAAGTTTCGGTCTTGTAAGATTGTGCAGGAAAAACTTTGCTAAGCTCTGGCATGGTGTTTCACTTTCAAATGCTGTGCATAGGAATTCCTGTGTTTAAAATGGATCGCCTGAGTAAACTGGAGCATCTCTAAACTTTTACATACAGTGAAGGTGGTGTATCAAAGTTTTCCATGCAATTCTAGCTGACTTGGCATTAAAACTGGAGTCATGCGTAGAAAGCTCTATTTATTCTTGGAGTTCACTTTTTCTTAATAAAACATTAATCAGAGAAGATGGAGGACTCTTGTATTTTGTCTTGCCATTGTAAATATTCAGTTGAGGCAGTAAGAATATACCTGCCAACTTTGGAGTTGTTAGGTATGATCTGAAAATGCATAAAGGGTAGAAACACATTTCACTGAGGGAGCTCTACAGCAGCATTTCTAAGTACCTGTTGCAATATATGTCAGGGTCTGGACAGTGCTGGATGTCATCTTTCCATCTTCAGCCTAATAGTGTTGTGCAGTGCTACCAATGCAATGTTTCTCAATTTCTTGCAGCCTTTAGGGAGCTGATAGATTGAGCTGGTGCAAATTACTACAAGTACACTCTAATCCTTAGTCTGTTTGCATTTTTGTTTTATTGAAATAGCTTAAGCGTAAAGCTATTTTGTATATGTGAAATACCCTCTTGCAGAATTGATACAAAGGTGGATTTTTTCTGTATAGCGCACAAGTCAAGAGGGAAGCTCACTGACACATGTGCGCATGTTCCTTAGAGGTGTTTCTTTTTAAAAACATGAAGAATTTGAACTCAAAAGTATTTATTGCTACATTTGTGATATCTGGCATAGTTGAAAATAAATTCCTGACTCTTCTGCAGGTATTAAAAAATATGTTGTCGGCCTAATTATCAAGACCTCATCTGATCCAACATGTGTAGAAGTAAGTGAATTCTTTTCAGGGGAGGAAGAGGGAGGGGAATATTATGCATAACCTGACTCTTCTCCTCTCTTTTTTTTTCTCTTCTCCAGAAAGAGAAAGTGTATATTGGGAAACTGAATATGATTCTTGTTCAGGTAAGCTAGAGCTCATAAAGTTTTAAATCTTATTATAGTGTCTTTGGCTTTGCATATGTGTCTAACATATGGTGCTTCACTTTTCAGATACTGAAACAGGAATGGCCAAAGCACTGGCCAACTTTTATAAGCGATATTGTGGGCGCAAGCAGGACTAGTGAAAGCCTCTGTCAGAACAATATGGTGATCCTTAAACTACTGAGTGAAGAAGTGTTTGATTTTTCCAGTGGCCAGATTACTCAAGTAAAAGCTAAGCATTTGAAAGACAGGCAAGTATATATATTTAAATCTTTATAAATAGGGTAGACTTTGTGCTTGCTGCTAAATAGTTGCTCTTACTTTGAGCTTTTGAGTGAACACCTACAGCTGTCTGATTTGATTTCTGAGACTGAGTGGGTTACTGACTTTTCTTTAAAGCAGTACTGTTAGGTGATAACAAACTTGCTTTGTACATACAGATATTTCTACCTTATTGCAAGTAGCATCTGCTGACTGATGATTCCTACACTTTTAACAGAGCATTCAGGATTGCTTCTATTTCTAATCTAGAATTTGCAGGCACAGGCTTCAAGCTACTTCAAAATACGCATTACTACCATGAAAATGGGTAAAAAGCCAGGTGGCTTGTGAATGCCCCCATGGACATAGGTCTTCAGGACATGTTCTATAGGCATAGATGTTTTGATTAAAGTAGATAGGATTGTATATGGAATGTGGAAATGCTTAATTTTTTTATTTGTTTTTTTTTACAGCATGTGCAATGAATTCTCTCAGATATTTCAACTCTGTCAGTTTGTGATGGTAAGTTTTATTTCTTTAATCATGTTTTTAAAAATTCTCCCCAGTGTGTCTAACAATGTCGTAAACACTAATGGTCCTTTACAGGAAAACTCCCAAAATGCTCCCTTAGTTCATGCAACTTTGGAAACTTTGCTACGATTTCTGAACTGGATTCCCCTGGGATATATATTTGAGACCAAGTTAATCAGCACACTAATATACAAGGTACTCATGCAAAAATTGATGGCTCTTAAATTTAAATATAAGTTGCAGAAAAGCTTAGTGTGCAACGCTCTTGTAATACTCTTTTTATTTTTTTTCTTCTCAATAGTTCTTAAATGTTCCCATGTTTCGAAATGTCTCTTTGAAGTGCCTCACAGAGATTGCAGGTGTCAGTGTAAGCCAGTATGAAGAACAGTTTGTAACACTTTTTACACTGACCATGATGCAGTTAAAACAGGTAATGTTTTTTATAATCTGTCTCTTCTGACAGTTTCATTTTGCAGAATCAGTTTCTGTAGAACCTAGTTCAGTTTACAAATTTATATTCATTATAGAGCTCTTAATAGGACAAATACTGTTCTTCAGTGGTATTTATGGCTTTATCAGAAGATGCTAAGTGTATTTTTCTGACTCTAGATTACAGCTGTATTTCTGTTGCATTGATTTGTTTTCTTTAATTTGAGAGGTGTTTTGAGCACTCAGGTTGTCTGATGTGGAAAGTTGAGAGAGATGCAACAAAATGTGTACCGCATGACTCGTAAGACCTAAGCTGACCTAACTTGTGCAAGTTAGTATTTAATTTTTGAAACTGATAGAAAGGTTTGTCTCATAAAGCCCTGCTTTAAATTTATGTGCTTTGATTCTCCTCTGAACAGTTCAGATTCAGGTACATGAGTTTGTAGCTTTCCTCATTGTATTTGCATCTTAAGTGGACAGTTGAAGGTTTTTTGACAGCTTTTTCCTCTGTTTGCAATGTTGGTCCATCTTGGAGGTTCTTTAGGACAGGCATGCTTCTTCTAACGCCCTCTTCTCCCCTCATCTTCATTGGAGCTGTAGGATTTTTATTTAGTTGTAGTTAAATATAAAGGCAGATTTTTGCACACACCAAAGTTATTTTGTGTAGCTGAACGTTACTTCCTCAGTTTTTAGAGATGATGCTCTTGATTCTAACTGCCAATACATCTGGCCTAAGTTTTCCCTCAAAACATCAGTTGAATGCCAGGTTGGGTATTTGACATGTTTTGTAACTTGCAGGTTTTTAGCGTGACTGTTGCATATGAATTTGATGCAAAATGTTGCATGTATTGCAAATATTTGACACTCTTAACTTTGTAAAATGAAATTGGTAAACAATCAAAACCACGCAAAACCTGGCAGCAGCAACAGTGTTAAAACTTTATTCTCTCTGTTCTATAGCTTATTAGTTTTGACATTAAAGAATGTAGTTCACTACTTGATGACAATGTTGAAAATGTTTTATGTGTATAATGATAGAATTTAAAAGCCAGTGCATCTCTTAAGAGGTGCCAGAGATCTCAACAATATTACTGAAAAACATGTTCCACTGTCCTTCAGAGTTGTCCTTGCTAATTTCTAAATATTATGGAGGATGTCTTTCATGTTATTTTAACATGATGATGTAATGTTTTGAAACTTAATGTTACTAGGGACAGGTAACAAACACATTTTTGGAACATATTTGCCTGATGCCAATTGGAAATGTCTGTGGTAGAGTAGCTACTTTACTTGCTTACAGCTGCTGTTACAAGAGGTGGAAAAAGGTTTAGTTTATCAGAACTTTTGTATCTGTTTGCATTTTCACGTTACTGTCCATCTTGGGATCAAGCAAGAAATAAAGGAGCTGTTAAGACTTTTTTGTAAGAAAGGTCTGTAAAGAGGGCATACCATGAAAAGCAGAAGGGCTTTTTTGCCAAAAGAGCAAAATATTTGTTAATATACAGTAGTAGTACTTCTGTATAAAAAGGGAAATTCTTTATTATGTCTGTGTTCTTTTTATTAGATGCTTCCTTTAAATACCAATATCCGACTTGCGTACTCAAATGGAAAAGATGATGAACAGAACTTCATTCAGAATCTCAGTTTGTTTCTCTGCACGTTCCTCAAGGAACATGGCCAACTTATAGAAAAAAGATTAAATCTGAGGGAAACATTAATGGAGGTAAGTTGCTCAGTTTATCCAGTTTAAAAATGTAGCAAGTGTATTCTCATACTCAAAGGGTGTGATATTAATACAATCCCTAGATCATTGTACTTAAAGTGGGTAAGAGAAAAAAATAAATCCTATTTCCTTCACATAATTAATAATCACATGAATACAAAAAACATTTCAAAATTTTTGTTTCCTAGTATGCTTCAATGGCATTTTATTTTCAGTGATCCTACACTAATACAGTGTCTGAAGACATAAGTCTCTGTCTCCCTCTTCTTCCTCGTTCGTCCTTGAAAGTGTTATACTGCTTTAAAATAAATTCATATATTCTTTTTCCATGGGTCTTTACATACTGTATTTTCTGTTTAGCGCTCATATAGAGAAGGTGTTGCTATGACTTTGATCAGTCTGTGTGAAGCAGCTCAGTTATATTTTTATTCAGCATCCAAAGCTGGTTTCTAGGGTACAGTGCATGTTGTAGTTCAGCGCTTCCATCCTGGTGTAGCTTCTTGCCTAATTTGCCATTTCCCAAAGTTTAACTGAAAGGCTTTAAATAGAATCCTCAAGGACGATACTCTGTTTCTATGTAATAAAGCCCATTTATGCTGGTAATGCTTAATGGCAGAGCTCTACCAAATGACTATGTGACTATGCATGCTTTATTGTAGTTTTACTGGTCTTGGAGGACGACCTACGGGCCTCAATTATCAGCGACCTTACAGCCATTGCTGAGAAAAAGATTTACAGTTGTCCTCCCCCTCTGCTTGTTCCCTTTGTTTCTTGGAGACTGCTGCATTCTTTTCGATTTTGACAGTAAAGTGCAACTTCACTGTCAAAATCACTGGGATCTGTAGAAATTATTTGAAATTCAGCTAAGAAGGAAGGGTTGGAAAAGCTTAAATTCTAGATGATTACTGAACACGCAAGGTACTATCTTATACTGTAGTGGGGCTAGATCACAAAATTGGGGGTTTTCAGTTGTGTTTTTTAATTTTGAATAAAAATTTTGCTGAGGGTGAGCTGTTCTGTGGTGACTTTTTTGCTAGCTCCCTTTCACTGCTGAGCTCCAAGGGGATGAAACTGGCTCCATAGCCCCTTGAAGCACCACTTTCTGTGCCCAGAATCAAGCCCTGTGCAGGTATGGAGGTGATAGGGTGAGGAACTGCCCTGAGACAGAGGTGGAAAATCAGTACCACAGTTTAAACCTGGAGACCAGGTTCCATTGGGAGGGTGAAGTGCATCTTGCAGGTGGATTAGCTGTAATCTAATGTGTCCATCTGAATTCTAGACCGTTTTCCAGCTAGTATTCTCAACACATTTCTTCTGGAGATAGCCCTCTACAAAAAAAATTTATATTAATAAGTTGGTTGCAAGTACCAAATTGTAGCTCATTTAGAAGATGGACTAAGAGGAGTATCACTTCTTTATTTTAAAAAAAACAACTGTCAACAGTGCCCAAATAATTCCTGAACTTGCAAGTTGTAAGCTTTCAAAATAACCATGAATCAGGGGAGCGCACCTCAAGTTTCTGCCTATGTTGAGGCTTTATTAGGGAGACCTGTGTAAAAGGCTGAAGCTGTTGCATGTCCTGTGCAATTGTGTGTAAGTTGGAGTGCAGTTTTTAGGTATTGGCCTCCTCTCTTGTCCAGTGTGAATAACTATGTTAAATTCTTTAAAACTGACATCTACAACTCAATTCTGAACAACTTTGAGTGTTGTATAATATGTTGAAATGTTTCACAAAGTTCTTAGGCTGGCCTAAAGTGGTTGCAAATTTCACTTTTGTAAGTTGCAGTGTAATAGAATGTTGTAACATGGTTAATTTAAAAAGTTCTATGTCATTCTAACCTGTTTATTCCTGCATTTTGGATGTATCGGATCTTCTGAAATGGTTGCACAGATTCATTGGAGCAGTGTAGACTAGTGAAAGAAGCTACAGAAATTATTCCAAGTGAAATTACCACGAAAAAATGATGTGTGTAAGGCTAATGTATAGTTGTTTTGAATCCCTCTTTTGACGTAGATACAGATGCTGAATCAGGTCTTTACCATCTAAAATGCTGTGAGTACTACCTAAGCTATGAAAATGTCTTCAGATTTCATTGTTTCATTCTGTTCACTGGTGGGCTATTGCTTTGATATCTTTCACCAGAGGACTGAAAACATAAGCTAGGCAAAAAATGTTTGGGTATGTAGTTCTAATTTTTATGGTTGGTATCTCAGTCTGTCAGAATTGCATCAGTGGCCTTCCCTTCTCAGTCTGCTGTGGCTGTTCTGTCAGCAAAAAAATGGAAAATGTTCTGGTAGATGGCTTCTGTGGAAAGCAAGCGAGCAGTATGGCTTTGATGGTTGCCTTCAGTTCTTCAGGGTATAAAGATCCAGGACAAAGTAGTGTCTTGAGAACATCAGTCATTGAAACTAGCTGTTGAGGGTTTTCGAGGCTCTAAAACAAAATGCCTTGCAGATGCTCCAGAGGCTGTGAGTTTGATAATTTACAAATAGGCTGATTTGGCTATGGTATTTTTTAAGATGTCTTTAGGCTACTTCTAGATTTAAGAATTGATACACACTTTGAAAATAGCAGTAATTGACAGGGTGCTTTGTTTTTGAGTTGCTCTGATGGTCGGAAGTCTGACTTGTAAGTGATGTCACTGCAATGTTAATGCCTCTTGTTCCAAACTTTTATGTTAATTTGGCATTTTATGAGTATGTGGATAACTGGACTTAAAGCAGTGTCATTTTATCTGCAGAAATCATTAGTAATAAGATGGTTAAACCACACTTTTCCAGGCTCTTCATTATATGTTATTGGTATCAGAAGTTGAAGAAACTGAAATTTTCAAGATTTGTCTTGAATATTGGAATCATTTAGCTGCTGAGCTCTACAGGGAAAGTCCGTTTTCAACATCTGCTTCTCCGTTGCTTTCGGGAAGTCAACACTTTGATGTTCCTCCAAGGAGACAGCTTTATTTGCCTGTATTGTCCAAGGTAATCCATGTTTAAGTAAAGGTACTGTAAGGATTTAGATACCATTCCTGAATTTAGAGATACTGCTACATGTAGGGGGTGACATAAGAAAACTTTTCTTGCTTTGAGTAGTTGGTAATTGATTCAACTCTACTTATTTAATATGCTGCAATTGCAAAAATACTTTAAGATGACACCAGGAGATGACAGGAGTATTAATGCAGTGTTTGAGATTTTTTTAAGATACTTATTACGAATGTAAGACTAATTTAAAAAAAAAAAAAACCCAAACAAATCTGTATTAAACTGTTTCTTTAAAGAGATGAAGGCTGGAGTGTTAGAGTTGGAAGAAAAAAAATTGTGTGTGTATGGAAAAAGTGGTCTTTAAAAGACCCCTAATATTACATATACATTTTGAAGCTCTAGAAAGTATACTTCACAGGTTGTGGGTTTTTTGTTTGTTTGGTTTTTTTAACTATTCAGCTTGTTCATGGAGAGAGAGAATCAGCAGGCTCTATTCTTAATGGCTTTTTAGTTAACATGTCTCTGTAGAATCTTAATGTGAGCCAATCTCATGAAGTGCTGAATATATATACCCTTTATATGTGTCAGACTGCCTGACCAGAGTGCTCTGGAAACATCTGTGGAGCTATGTGTATATTTTCATGTTACAGTTTGATTCGATTTTAACTTTCCTTTGCAACATACAGGTTCGATTGCTAATGGTTAGCCGTATGGCTAAACCTGAAGAAGTCCTAGTTGTGGAAAATGATCAAGGGGAGGTAGTACGAGAATTCATGAAGGACACAGATTCCATAAACTTGTATAAAAATATGAGAGAAACATTGGGTAAGTGTACTAGCTGGTATTTTTGTGCTGTAGGTCTGTGCAGCTGCATCAGTAGCATGTATGTTACAGAATGCTAACTTACGATCTCAATTATGCGTGGGTAAAATGAATATCAGTGAGGAGTAGGACACAGACTTGAAAGGGAGGAGGCAGTGCTGGTCTGAAGTTTTGTGTTTTAAGCACGTAATGTATAAGTTTGTTAAATAGTAATACACTACTTAATTTTTGTCTCTTGCCTTTTCCCATTGAACAACACCTTTTGATATTCCTTTACCAAAATGTTTCATATCCAGTGAAACCTTAGTGTTGTCAGAAAGCTGTTAAATTGGAAGGATTTTTCTGAAGTGGACTTGCTGGTTATTACTTCAGTTGTAGTTGTAGTTTGTGTAGACCAAGCACTCCACAGCAAAAAGGATTTCTTCCTTCAATAGGTCTTCTGAATACTTTTAAAATTTTTTATAGTTTTCTTAAACAAAACACAAAATTCCAGCCTGAACTTAAGCTTCAAAAATCTTTTCCAAAGTTAGTGCTGATGTCTTGTAATGACCTTGCTTGAAAGTACAAAAGCTGCAATTAATTACATATTATGTAGAAAAAATTGAAAGCTGTGAGTGCACTGAAGAACACCAGAATCAGTATTTCTATAGCATTTAATGTAGCAAGTATGGTTTATTTTTAGTGTGTGTATACTAGTATGCTATTATCTTTAGAAGTCTCATGTTCAACTGTGGCCGTTTTATCAGAGAATTGGTAGTCCCTATGTATTGTAGTGATAACTTAAGGTCTTTTGAGGTAAGAAAAAAATTTTCAGAGTCCTAACTGCAACTTGAAGGAGCAGGGAGGATTAGAATTGTCACAAATTTAGGACATAAACCCTTCAATACTAAATATTTTTCTATCAAATGTAAATGCTTTGAGGGAACACAGTATTTCGTAACAGGTTTATGAACTAAGGGGTGGGGGGGAAAGCTGTGTGATGCAAAGTGTTTGTGGATATTTTATTCTCACATTTGTACTTCTGATGTAGGTGCAGCCAGCATTAGATGAATTTTTCTAATATGTTTTCATATGGAACATGAAAAAAAATTTTGATTTATTGTATTAAATCTTTAATTTATTGTATTAAAATTACTACTGTATGTCCTGAGCCTTAGTTATATTTCTAGATACAGAATTATTTACATGGAAATGCAGATGTAGTTAGTGTTCAATTCCTGGTGTTAACTACTGCTTATTGTGTATTATCTTTAAGATCCACTTTAAAAAAAAAAGGGGGGGGGGGGGGGGAGAATGTGGTGGAAGCTCTATTCTGTGGCACAGTAAAAAATCTATTTCTGAATCTAGCCTTAAATTGCTTTTGACTTGCTGGGATTTAGAATTTTATATTAGAGACACTAATCCTATTAGGGGCTAATGCAAGTGTCCAAGTTGTGATACTTGAATCTTGCCACCTACACTTGTTTAAGAGTACCATCTCCACTTTAATGGTAGGTTATTGCAACCAGCAGACTTAATGACACCGAAATAAAGAGCAGAAGAAAATTGATCTGCTTCTTACACACTGTATAATGTTCCCCATAAGTAGCCAATCCCATATTCCCTATACCCCATCAATATGTATCCCTTTTGTTAGTAGTTTAACTTATCAGTCAAATCAGTGAAGTTGCCATGTGAGACATTCATTGATTTAGACTTTTCACATCGCTCGCATGTGGTGTTGCTGACATCCCTTAGAACAAACAGATTCTCAATAAAATTTTTTATCCCTCTTTAAAACACAGTTTTAACAAATTTGCGTTTAATTTTTTAGTTCATTCTGTTATGAGTTCAGGAAAGAAGCATTGCACTAACCTAACAACTTGGTTATCTTAAAACAAATTTAACTTTGCCTATGAAGTTGTGATCCAGGCAATTGCTTTAAAATGTGCCTAATCAATGTTGATGTCTTTCAGTTTATCTTACGCATCTGGATTATGCAGACACGGAACGAATTATGACTGAAAAACTTCACAATCAAGTGAATGGAACAGAATGGTCATGGAAAAATTTGAATACCCTGTGTTGGGCTATAGGCTCAATCAGTGGCGCAATGCATGAAGAAGATGAAAAAAGATTCCTTGTTACAGTAATTAAGGTATCATGGTGCAAAAATATTAGCTCTGTCGCACTTCATAGTTTATGCTCAAGAAACTTAAGTTTACAAAATACTGCTGTATGTTCTTAGTAAGTGAGCTCATATGGCAAGCAGGTTGATAAGAATAAATCAATGGGAAATCTTATATCCTTAATTTAAGGCTGATAAGTTCTTTAGCCATGAACAATGCATTAATCCAAATAGCCTTTTTGCAGTGGAGATTTCAGGGATAAAATTTAGTTTATGATGAAGTGTTTGTCTTTTGGGATGCAGAAGAGATGGAAGGGGATGGCTAATGAAATAGAGTGGCAAAATAACCCACATTTTTAACTAGCTGGCACCCTGCTATTTTGCCATTTTCCAAATACTCATTGATCAAAGTGATTTTTTGGTAAATAGGTGCATAGAAAGAGTGCAGGAACAGAACATTTTTTTATAAGAGTAATGGCCCTTACTTTAACAAGTCATATAAAATCATGCAGAAGACTTAGTTTAATTTCTTTTGTTTGATGTGGAATCTATATTGATATCAACTGCTTGGTCAGTATTAAATGCTGCAAGGCTTGTTGAAGTCCCCCCTGCAGAAATCTTTAGATAAATTTAAAATGGAGATTCCATAGTTGAAAATACAGTGTACCTGGGTGGGTTGAAACTTAAATAATTACATCACCCTCGTCTTGATCAATTTAGGGGTTTTGTTTGCTTTTTTTTTCTTTGGACTTTGAACTTGATTAGAGCAACCACTTTCCTTTATATTTGATACAGCTCCTTGTAGGATTTTATACTTTGTCTCGTAGTGTTTTTAATTGAACTGGACAAACTAGAAGAAACTAAAAATATGTTATGTTGTAGGATCTCCTGGGACTCTGTGAACAAAAACGAGGAAAAGACAATAAAGCCATTATTGCATCAAATATAATGTATATAGTAGGTCAATACCCACGGTTTTTGAGAGCTCACTGGAAGTTTTTGAAGACAGTAGTCAACAAGCTGTTTGAATTTATGCATGGTAATTATCTGGTTTTTTTTTTTTTTAGCTGTTTTAATTAAAAATAAAGAAATAAAATTGATACCCATACATGCACATGTATGGGGGAAAAATATAAAGCAGTAACTGACTTCATTTAATTTAGAAACCCATGATGGTGTCCAGGATATGGCTTGTGATACCTTCATAAAAATAGCACAAAAATGCCGCCGACATTTTGTTCAGGTTCAAGTGGGAGAAGTCATGCCATTTATTGACGAAATCTTGAACAACATTAATACAATCATCTGTGACCTTCAGCCACAACAGGTATGTTTAATTCAGCGTTGTGGATAATTCTTAAAGACTAATCAAAAGTTACTTCATATTGAAATGTAGTAGTGGTTTTCAAGGCTTGAATTACGTTCTTTAGTTTTTTGTTAGTGACAGTGTTATATTATCAATAGTGTGATCAGGTTGCATTACTGAGATCTCAGAATGCTTGGAAGAATTAATGTGCATTTAGTTGGAATTTTGATTTCTGGAATGCTTTAACAAAGAAACAAGACACTGAATCTCATTTTGTGGTTCTGCTTCAGGAAGGAGTAATACCCTACTATAATAGTATACCTATAGCTCTTGTATTTGTGAAGGGGGGAGGGGTGGTGGGGAGCAATCCAAAAGCACCTTTGTCTGGGAAGGTGTCAGCTCATGAAGTGAGAGTAGTGCACACGTGCGACACACTGAGATGTTGCAATAAGGTACTGAAACTTTGGGCAGAGTGGATCTGGCATCTGGAAAAAGGTACTTAAGGTAGTGATGTAATCCAGTCCACAGTTTAAACATGTCTGGTAAGATTTAGTTAAGAGTTAAATGGCATATGTCTGAGCTTCCTCACTTCAGGATATGATGGCAAAACGAAGAAAGGCTCTGGGATGTATATAGTGGCATTTGAACGGAAGGGGATGGAGGTTTGTTTTACATGTGATGAAAGGAAGGAAAGAATGGAGGTGGGTCTTGTCAAGTCAAGAGGTGGGGAAAAAGGTACTTGGTGAAATCATCTTCAGCATTCACTGTATGTTAGTTCAGAACAGCGTAACATTTTCCTTGCTCCTTTTTAACCTTCCTGTTTGACTTGTTCCCATCAGGTGCATACATTTTATGAAGCAGTAGGATACATGATTGGGGCACAGACGGACCAGACTGTGCAGGAGCATCTGATAGAAAAATATATGCTGCTACCTAATCAAGTATGGGACAGCATAATTCAACAGGCAACAAAAGTAAGCTCATAAATTTTAAGTGTATTGTGTGTTCAGGTAAAGAAAACCTGCTAAATGTTTCTCTTGCCCTAGGTTTATTTTTCACATGGCATGACATTAAGTGTACGTAGCTGTGGTGGACTTCATTAAATGATGGCTGAAGTAGTGATTGACATGACAGTACAAGTGTTTTGAGAGAAGAAACTTAAATGACAAAATAAATACTGGTTTTAATCTGATTTTAAAAGACAATTTTCTGTTACTGTACAGAATATGTTTCAATGGTTTTTTTCCAAGGCTCCCTTTCACCTGGCTTAGTAGTGGATTTTCTTTCTGAACAACAAAGTTAAAATGCTGAAAATACTGTTCACTGTTCCTCCTTTCTTTTCCATCATTCTCTTAAAGTACATCTTTATTTCTTACTTTTATCTTCCATTTCTTTCAGTCTCTTCAAAATAATTTTATCTTCACACATTAAAGAACAACAGTCTTGCACTGCACAAGAGATCAATCCATTTGGACTTAATCTAATAAAGATCCTAAAACTTAGGCTTCAGTTACGTTTCTTACTCTGGCTTCCCTCTTAAAACAAGAACATAATGCCTTTCCTTTGGACAACTTCTGTTTGTTTTCACTTTAATCTCTCCTCCCTAGTTTTTTCTTTCTTCAACTAGAGTAATGCTTGTACCACTGCAGCAGAAATACTTCTGCGGAAGAGCAGAATTAAATCAATTGAAGTTTTATCCTGACTCTCTGAGGTAGTGGCAAGTGCCATGAAGTAAACAGCAGTATATATAGAGTCTGTAAATTTCAGTGAAATGTTCTTTAATACAGATAAACTATTTAAACTTACACTTTTACATTGAAAGCTAAAGGGAAGTTTTATTCACTAAACAAAATGGACTCTTACTTTTTTAACAGAATGTTGATATTCTAAAGGATCCTGAAACAGTTAAGCAGCTTGGTAGCATTCTCAAAACCAATGTAAGAGCGTGTAAAGCAGTTGGCCACCCTTTTGTGATTCAGCTTGGAAGAATTTATTTAGATATGCTGAATGTGTACAAGTGCCTAAGTGAAAATATTTCTGCAGCTATTCAGGCTAATGGTAAGAAATTCCATGTTCTTCCTGAAAATGGGTGTTAGCAGTGTCTGTCATCAGGTTTCAGAGTATGTTCCAATTAAGTTAATTTTACTCTCTTCGTTTTCTTGTTTGGGAAAGTGGAGAATGACTGAAAGTGCTTGCTTAGGTTTTTTTGTTGTTGTTGTTGTTAACCAGATGTTTTACTCAAAATTCAAATGAAGAACTCCTGATTTTAGAGGGAGGAAAAAACACCTATAAATGAGAAAGTTTAGAAAAGATGCAGAACACCGTAGATGCTTAGTTAGAATTAACAGGCATCTTGGTGAGACAAAGTTGTAGCATGTGTTCTTTTAGCTTACTCTAATTTTGAGTATTAAAAGACTATCTTTAAATAGTCTCAGTCATTTTTTCAAAAGATGCTGGCAGGGTTTTGGTATGATATTGTGCTGCTAAGTAGCTTTATTACGGTAATGTAACTGTAGTGAAGATGCCTGAAAGTCATGATGAACCAGGCTTGCAATCATTGAGAAGGAATTACCAATTACCTAACCTATTTTTACTAGATAAATTAGGGCCTACAGTATCTCAGTAGAATGTGCTTCTGTAGTAGTTCACTGCAGGATTAAATGAGACTGTTATGACCAGTTTTCTTGCCGGTGCAGACAATGATACTTGGAAATGGGAGTGTTAAATAAAACTTGGTAACTGAGCAGCTGGTTTACCTTGAAGTAGCTTCTCAGAATTCAGAATAAAACTGCCTGAGGAGATCAATAGCTTTTGATTCTGCAGCTCTAATGGCCAGAATTTGTCTTTGTTAGAAACAGTGAAGTTTAAGAAGCAGTTGCTAGGACTATAGTCCTGGTGTGCTACTTGATGTGCAACTATTGTGGTTGCAGTCGCCTCAGAGTTTGTTTTTACAACTGTCTCTCTCTTGCCAGAGATGGTTCTGATGCCAGCATAAGTGATCTTACCTTTCTTTTCCTGGCTACACTCTTCAGGTTTTCCTGTGCATGTGCTGTAATGGTTGTATAACTATGCAGTTAACTAGATCAGGTTTTGCTGATGAGTCTACATTGATTTGGGGGTAAGAAACTGAACTAAGGATAAGGCTTCTTAAGGAGAAGGGTGGATTTTACACACAAAGACAAGTGAAGGATTATTTCTTTTGGATGAAATTGGGAACTTTCTTGTTCTCCCCTCTATCACTTAATAAGAACCAGATGTAAGCTCACTCTATGTAGTTAAGTGGGTATGTGTGATTTCCCTTACTTGACAAGTAAGTTGCGGCTTTGTTTTTGAACTCTAAGTAGGGTGCTGTCAGTAGTAGTTTAGTAATGCTACATGGCAGCTTGGACCTATGGAGCTAGAATGAGGAGGTAGTTTTTTTTTTTTAATTTGCACAATACGCATAAGAAGTCTTTTAATAGACTTTGTAGATTGGATATAAAAATCAAGCATTCTCTGTTTTGTTATATCAAGTTAAGTTAATCTTTTTGTTACACCTTACCCGATTAACTGAAGCTTGAAAACTTTTCAGGTGAAATGGTAACAAAGCAGCCCTTGATTAGAAGTATGAGGACTGTAAAAAGGGAAACTTTAAAACTAATTTCTGGCTGGGTGAGCAGGTCCAATGATCCTCAGATGGTAAGTAGATTCATTTTATACAAATAACTCATAAGACAGAATTAGGAAGAACTCTGGTTTTTGTTCTGGTTTTGACTGAACCAGTTGGTCACAGGAACTTGCTTCAGGAGGTCTGTAAAATATAAAGGAGAAAGTACGATCATATAGAGAAAAGCCTGAGCTACATTGAAAATATTTCAGGTAATTTTAGCTGAGAGTAGTCTTAAAGGGAATCAAGGAGGTTTAAGAGAACCCTATTGGAAGCCCTGCTGGATGGTCCAGAGGGTGGGGAGTCTGTGGAAGTGTAATATATTTCACCTTCCTTGGGGGAAAAGTATTGCCTGTAACTAAACAATGAACTTTGCTATAAACTGTATGCTAGAGCCTTTGTTCAATAACTGCATTGTTATAACCGTGGCTTACTCTTTCAATTAGGTAGCTGAAAACTTTGTTCCTCCCTTGTTGGATGCAGTTCTCATTGACTACCAGAGAAATGTTCCAGCTGCTAGAGAACCTGAAGTACTTAGTACTATGGCTATCATTGTAAACAAGCTGGGTGGACACATTACTGCTGAAATACCTCAGATATTTGATGCTGTTTTTGAGTGCACATTAAATATGATCAACAAGGTATTTATATCTAATCTCCCTAGTGACTGAAGGGAAAAAAAAAAAAAGAGGTTT
Source organism: Aquila chrysaetos chrysaetos (assembly GCF_900496995.4). Taxonomy (NCBI): domain Eukaryota; kingdom Metazoa; phylum Chordata; class Aves; order Accipitriformes; family Accipitridae; genus Aquila; species Aquila chrysaetos. The sequence goes on from NC_044011.1 coordinate 33,905,911, forward strand.
TATAAGAGTACTAATCTTGGCTGTTGGTACATCTCTAAGTGAAAGATAACCTTTTCTTGCAATGAAGGAAGGCAGTATGTAGTGAATGTAGAGTTATTACACAGCTTTCGTCTAATGGAAATTAAGTGGGGGCTCATGCCTTCTTTCTGTGAATATCATTTCCATATGTGGTGTCTTGTGGATCATCTCCCTGGTTTTTTGTAGTCACAAAGTACATTTGTGGCACTTGAAGAAATTTCTGCTCAAACATATTTGTTTTGAAGTCTGGCTGTTTAGTTGGCTGTCTTAATCTCATTGCCTTAAATTTCTCTGTTTAGCTCTTGATTTAAGTCATTAGTAATTTTTCTGTTCTAGGGACTTGGAATGTTGTACTTCTGGAAGCAGCAGTGTACTTCAGTCAAATGTCAGTGTAGGACTAACTGCTAAAATTCATAAATATTTAAAATGTATGACTAAGTACTGATCAGTCATTTTGAATATTTCCTCATTAATGTAGTTCTTATGCTATAGTGTGCGGTATGTATTTGCATAATACTTGAGCACTACCAGCTGAATTAGTGCTACTTTGCAGTATGGTGTAACCAGAAATTGTACCCTTGCAGCAACATAGGTGCTTAACCAGTGTTCAGACTATCTGTCTGTTATCTGTGGACTGAGCCGTGATTAAGGTTGTGTACTGACAAAATGTGGCTCAGCCTGTCAATGTTGTGTAACTCTAGAAGATGGTCTTATCAAGCTTTGGTGGGGAAAATTGGGGGGAAAGTTCACTGAGAAACTTAACCTTTGCTTTGCATTTAAGGTTATTTTAAACCTGAGGTCTAAATGCTGATCCATGTCAGCTATTGACTCACTCTACTTAACAGAAAATCTTATGATGGACCTTTAGGAAACTTGACTTTTTCTCCTCCTCTGCTTCTAGGACTTTGAAGAATATCCTGAACATAGAACAAACTTCTTCTTGCTACTCCAGGCTGTAAATTCTCATTGCTTCCCAGCATTCCTGGCCATTCCACCTGCACAGTTCAAACTTGTTCTGGATTCTATTATTTGGGCTTTCAAACATACAATGAGAAATGTTGCAGATACAGGTAAATGGAAGAGTTTAATATGCAGACTTAGTTTGCAGTATCAGATATTTTTTTAGAAGATTGTTTTCTTGCATCTTGTTCTTTAGTCAAACTTAATACTCCAGTAACACAATTCTGTACTGCATTTGCACAAGAATAATCTTCTGTGTCAGCTTCAAGTTGTCACCCAGGTATATATTAATGGGTTGAAATGCTTGGATGCTGTTTTATTCCCACAGCTGTTAGATGGCACTGCTACAGTTTCTGCTTGCTTGTTTCCATGTGAGTGTTAACGCTTTTCTGAAATGGCTGAACTGACGTAACAGCTCACTGCTGCTAAAACTGGTGTTACAGGTCTCCTTTTGTTGTATTGCCTGCAGTGTTTGACTTGGTACCTCAGTAAGACAGTTGCTGTGTAACTCCTGAAAAGTTCAGCAGAAAAGTGTATGATTTGGGGCTGAACTCCTCACAGTCTGGGAATTCAGCCCATGACATCAGGAGAGGAAATCACCTTAGATTGTTAAGAAGGCAGATCATGCTTCCTTTGGACAACAGCCAGCTGTTCAAACTTAGGATGAAATTTCATTGAGCACCTCAGTGTATCACCTCATTTAACAAACTTGAGTAATTAAAAAGCCCTCCAGAATGAAGGTTATCAAGGATACAAGGAGGGGCTATGTAAAAGTCTTCAATTCCAAAAATGTTGTTTTTTATTATCTTTGACTTAGTGCACTGTCCCAGCTACTGGATAAAGAGATTGTTGTGAAGCCACTTAGGTTTTAGCCAGTTGTCTTGTATCAGTGTTTGGAAGGGATGGGGATAAAAGATAACTCTTAGTTGCGTTTCACCTAGTAAGGTAACTATGTTTTCATGTAGTTCTAAAAATGAAAACATTTTCCTCTCTTAAATTAGCAAATACTTATTTTGGTAGAGGGTTTCTGTCACTCTTGCTAGTACCAATAAAATGATGTGATTGCATTATTAGATGACAGAAGCATAAAGAACCAAATAAAACCGGCATGCCATGTAAATGTGGCTATAGCCCTCTAGTGGCTGTTTGAGGAAATGCCTGAGAAAATGATTGCGCAGGTAATACTACTTTTTGGCGCCTATCAGAATTCCTTTGGATATTTGTATCGTTTCAGAAAAGGCAAAAGTATGCACAGAGGTTTTAATACTGTTTGATTGGTAACTTAGTTTTTTAATGCATATTTTCCAGGACTTCAGATACTTTATACTCTACTACAGAATGTTGCACAAGAAGAGACTGCTGCCCAGAGTTTCTATCAGACATATTTCTGTGATATCCTTCAGCACATTTTCTCAGTGGTAACAGACACCTCTCACACTGCTGGTAAGAATGCATATGTGTGAGCCGGCTGATGAAAACAATCTGTTTGAACATCAAAATACATACTGTTATGCATCCTGTTCTGAATAATAACTGGATATGTATAACTTTGATCTGTTCAGGTTTGACAATGCATGCGTCAATCCTTGCATACATGTTCAACTTAGTAGAAGAGGGAAAAATAAGTACTCCATTAAACCCTGGAAATCCAGTGAACAACCAAATGTTTATTCAGGAGTATGTTGCTAATCTTCTCAAATCTGCGTTTCCTCACCTGCAAGAGTAAGTGTGCTGTGATTCTTTAAAACTTTTAAGTGGGTTCTTATTTCTTGAAATACTAACTGATGTGTTTACTGCTAGTGCCCAGGTTAAGCTGTTTGTAACAGGACTCTTCAGTTTAAACCAGGATATTCCTGCCTTCAAGGAACACCTAAGGGATTTCCTGGTCCAAATCAAGGTATGTTTGGCGTGCTTTTTTCAAGAAATGAAAAATGATTATTCAGCAGGATGATATTGTTGGAAAGTACTTGCACAGTGTTCATTCAGTGTTTGTTTAGGAGATACAAGTTATTTTGCAGCTGTTTCAAATGTAGTGAGAACTCTGCCAAATAGCTTGCATGACTCTGAATGGTGTATCATATAATCTCTTTCAGTGTGATTTTAATTTTATAAATTGGGCTTAAATGTCATCACTTGTACATTACGCTGTGCATACAATTCATATGTCTAAGATGGCTGTGAAACTTAGCCTAATGGGAAATAAAGCACGTTGACTTTTAATCAGATTTTGTTTCAATTCTGCTTGGGATTGGGACATGTTTTGAAACTTGCTAGAGTAATGCTATGCTTTTATTTTTCTAAAGATGCTAGAATTGAGGAAGATTGTAGGAAACTGTTAATTTGTTTTGAGACTGCAGTTGTCAGGTACTTCAAAATTGTAATGGTACTGCTTTAATGATGATACACTCCAAACGCTGGGTTACTATAGCATCCTGTTCTATTACACATAGTGAAAATGTTAAAATATTTTGCATTCCTCTATATTAATTCTGACCTTAGGAGCAGAAGGCAAAATAAGCAAATAGTCTGGCAGTGAATGTGAAGGGAGGATGTTTCTTGTATTATTCTGGGTTTTGGGAGCTTATTGCTCTGCCTAAAGCATTTGACAATGAACTAATGATTTTATGTGAATTATACAGGAATTTGCAGGTGAAGACACATCAGACTTATTCTTGGAGGAAAGAGAAACAGCCCTTCGGCAGGCTCAAGAGGAGAAGCATAAACTTCAGATGTCTGTACCTGGCATCCTTAATCCACATGAAATTCCTGAGGAGATGTGCGATTAAAAAAAAAAAAATAAAACAAGTTTTGCAGTTTTCTTTCTGTACAGCTACTTTGTTGTGATAGAAGAAAACAGCGCTTGGATATTTGTTGACCAAAATGATGCCAATTTGTAAATTAAAAGTCACCTAGTGGCCCTTTTTCTTATGTGTTTTTTGTATAAGAAATTTTCTGTGAAATATCCTTCCATTGTTTAAGCTTTTGTTTGGTCATCTTTATTTAGATTTGCATGAAGTTGAAAATTAAGGCATTTTCAAAGTAATTACTTCATGCCCATTTTGTGGCTAAGGGGAAAATAGGCAAACATAACTTGTAAAAGACTATATTGCAAAATAATACAATTTCCTGTAAGAGTATCGATTTTTAATTCGGGATCATTTTCTTTCTGGTCTGTCCTGCAGTCTAGGAGAAAAGGTAATGAGTAAAACAGACTGAATTAATTGTTAAGCAGAGGATTATAGTGCTGCATTTGTTTTGATCAGTTAGCAGCTTTTTGGACTGAGTGGTAAGGCTAGGCTACATGTATTTGCAAGTTGTATGGCAAGTTTGCAGCAAGATCATGTGCATATCATCCCATTGTAAAGCAACTTCTAAAGAATATGGGAACACAGTACAGTTAGTTATTTTTACACAGTTCTTTTGTTTTTGTGTGTGTGCTGTCGCTTTGTCGACAACAGCTTTTTGTTTTCCTCAATGAGGAGTGTTGCTCATTTGTGAGCCTTCATTAACTCGAAGTGAAATGGTTAAAATATTTATCCTGTTAGAATAGGCTGCATCTTTTTAACAACTCATAAAATAAAAAAAAAAAAAAAAAAACTCTGGCTTTTGAGATGACTTATACTAATTTACATTGTTTACCATGCTGTAGTGCTTAAAGAACACTACTTAAAGCAAAATAAACTTGGTTTACATTTATTTTTCTTTCTTCGGCTTATTCTTTTATTGGATGAAAATGCTGTGATCGTATTTAAGATTTGTATCCTGAAGGCGTAGGAGAAGTTCCTTGAGGTCTAGATAACTGTTGCTTCTGGCTTGCCTCATCTCAAGGACTTTGGCTGTGCTTGAAGTTAACGTGAACTAAGTTGGGTTCCATTTGGGAGTACAGTAGCTGTTCTGACTTACCTCCGTGAATAAATACTCCATACTAGGTTACTATAAAATGCCAGGAGTGAGGTACTCTTGCGCTCGCTCTCTATATGGACTTTTTGCAGTTTATTTCAAAGAGGGTATTGCACTGTATCTTGACTAAACAATTGATACTAGTACATGTTAATAACACATGTAGACAAGATCTAGTTATTTTTCTACCTAAAGTTTTGTAGTTAAATGATTTTCACAGATTTATGAAGTATGGATACGAAAAGCAGTATGAACACTAAGATTGTGTACAGTCTTGGATCCCCCATTTTTGTAATGTCTTGTCTCTGTTTTCTAACAGTTGATGTTAAACTCTCCCAAAGTTTTTTCCCTTTATTTGGTCTCTAATCTTAAGATTGTTACTATGACGCAAAGTATAGCCATTCATGCAGAGCTGTAAAACAAGGTTAGACAGTTGTGGAGGTGTGTTATGTAAGTTTGGATACTGTAGTTAACTTTGTGCTGTATATTCCTTTTGAAGTAGAAGTGCATGAGTTAGCAGTGTTCATGTAGAATTTAGCTGAGACCAGAATGTTTCCAGTCTTCAGTATTGGCCCCTTTCTGTTTGTGAACATCTCTCCATTTGTTTTACTCTAGCTGGCCCTAAAAAAGCATAGCTGCTCCTGTGTGAGGATCATTTGGCGATAATAAATGTTGTTGTGAGCTGGCAGTTGCTAGTCTTTGGAGAGAAGGTTCCTCAAACCCTTTATGGCTAGGACTTAGAATACAGCCTACCAAAATTGCTCGTTATTTTGATAGTTACAGAACCTCATTTCTTTTTCTCCTTAAAGCTCATGATTTAAGCTTTTTCCTGTCTTCCTGTCCTGTTCATCTAGAGCGCTCTGTTCTGCTCTGTGAAGGCAGTATCATCTTTAATAGGCAGTTTAAAGTAAAATATTCAAAGTACTGTTGAAGGACTTAGCTGGAATGGACATTAAATGGCTTGTGACCAGGCTGAGTCTTGACGCGTTATAGAGCTACAGATTATCAAAAGCTGTGCAGAGAAGTAAGAAAATCTTATTAAAATGGAAATAAATACCACTGATGGCATGATGTCAGAGTGATCATATCCCGTGAGTCACAGAACTAAATACTGAATTGGTTCTGACATGCAGTGGCATTAACAATGTATAGAAACTAGTTTTGAACAAAAAATACATATATGCTTTTATGCATGTTACTTCTTTCCATATTTAAGATTCACGTTAGTCTGAGGCTCGTGGTCTGGTTGTTTACTGAAGAATTAAATCTGACCTAAACTCTCAAATAACAAATCTGAAATGTATTTCTAAAGTTGATTCAGAAAAGAGTTGTTTCGTTACGTTGATACCTTTTGGATTATCTAGTAAAAAAATTTTCATCTTAGTCTTTGCTTCCCTTTTAGATCTAAAAACTTAACTGTGGTTTGACTTGTTATCTTAAGAATTGGTGCCTTTCACTGATCTCTGCAGATGCTATAAAAATGCAGCTTACGCAGAGTTCTGGATACCATTAAAGATTTGACTTGTGTGTGTGCATATTTCTAGTGTAGTTATCCTGAGTGTGGAAAAAATTACAATGTTACATCTAAGAAAGTTCTGGTTCTAATGCACACTCTGTAAATTAAAATATATGGATAAAAAGCATGAACCATCATATAAACTTCTACATAACTTGTAATTATATGTAAACCAATGTTTTGTGCATATTTCTATACAAGTATTTAAAAAAAACCCAATTCTGTGTACTCCAAGTACATTCATAAATACAAATATTACAGGGTGTTTTCTGTGTTTACGTGAACTGATTGCCTGTTAGCTGATGAAGACACCCCCAAGTACTTGTTTCAGGCTACCATGACATGTTTGCTACTGTAACTGAAGCAGATTATTTTCCAAAGCATTTTAGGTTAGTTTGTTTGTTTTGTTTGGTTCTTTTTAACTAGAATAATTTGGTGTGTGTTAATCTGATTGGTTAAGTAAACTATTTTCCAATAAAGCTAATATTTATGCAAAAAAGCTTTAGAAATGCTCATCTCTCAAGGAAGGTTTAAGAGTTACTTCTAATAGTTTTTAGCACTGGAAAGGCAGGAAGACCTCAGAAGACCTCAGCTTTGGGTTTCTCAATGGAAAAAAAAAAAGATTAGGAAAAGATGCTGAAAATAATGCATTAAAATGTAGAGAGGCTGACTGAAGTGAGGAACTTGCATTAGTGCTGTATTGTGACCAGGGGCAGTCTGACCCATAGCCCATTTATTGTTGTATAAATGATGATTACTGATCCAAGACTTCTGGAGTACTGTTTGTATTTGCTGGAAGATATGTCTAGACTTTTTCCCTGCTTACTAGATTTGTCTCTAGATGTTACGGAGCAAAATTGGAATGTTAGAGCTAGTTTGGGGTTGTTTTTTCCTTGGTGGGTTTTTTTGTTTGTTTGTTTTTTGTTTTTTTTTTAAAACCACTTTGGTGCCAAAAAAAGAGAGTAGAAGAAGAACATACCTCTCCCTTCGTCTGCCCTTCATGAATGCACATCTGCACTTGATGTCTTGAGATTGAATTTTTTAGACTTTCAAATTTAGGAGATAATTGCTTCATTGTCCAATGCTGATTACGGCCAGCAGTGTTACCTTGGGAAAAGGCTTAGCCGTTCCAGTTGAGGGATTCATTTTTCAGGCAAGACTTCGCATACAATGCACCTTAATTACTTAAAGCTGCCCTGTGTGCTGCTGTTGGTCTTTGTACATGTGTTTCTCACTACCTGTGACTGCATGTTCGTGCTGTAAGTGGGTACAAGAAAATAGAGTGCTAAGAAAAGACATGGTTGAGGAGGACTGCTTTGGAAGTTAAGAGTATGGATGAGAATGACAGAAGTCAAAGATGAAAACGAGACACATGTTCATTTTTATTTACCTCTTGTAAATTAAAAGTGAAACAGCACTTTTTCCTAGGCAATACATTGGGTAGTCTCTTCCAAGTTCTCTATAAAAACATGTCAAGGGGCCTTTTTTTTTTTTGTGAACACCTTTTAACTCTTTTTAAAGCATTTACTGCCAGTTTTTTCTAAGTCTTGAAAAGTCTGTAGTCTTTCACGGATTCTGTAATTTCAGCAAAAATTGGCCGGTTTAGGTTGGAGGATGGGGGGAGGAGTTAAAATTGTTTTCTCTGATGTGACTACATAACAAGGTTAAGTGTGTATGTGTGCCGCAAAGAACTGACTGCGGCCCACTTGTTACCACTGCTAGTTATTTTAACATGTATATTGATAACCAGGCAGTAATGACCAGAATTCTCTTGTGGCATCTCTTTAGTGTTAGATTGCAGTCATAAAAGTTCTCTAAAGGAACATTGTGAACACATGCTTTACCAGTAAAAAGTCCAAAAGAGGTCCAAATGTTAAAAAAAAAAAAAAAAAAAAAGGCCAGCTGTCTGTGCTCTCCCTCTTTGATTGGTGAGATGGTTCAGTTGCTGATGGCGCTGTTGCTCATGCTCAGAAATGTAGCTGTTGCCTTGCTTTCCAATCAATGGCATGAGATGACCAGTCATCTGACAATACTTTGTAGACTGAAACAACCAAAATTAAGACTGAAACACACAGTGAGGGATATTATCCCAAAATGAGGTTGAGATTGGAGGTATAATCCTCAGGCTATCTCATCTGGAAAAAGGAGTGGTTAGACTAGTAGCACTGAATCTCAAGTTAGTACAGTCCAATCTCCACCAGACCTTTATGGGTACAGAAGTATGCAAACAAAAAACTTCAACTGAATTACTAACCAAGATTACAACTTGAGAAACAGGGTCTAAGATAAAGTCTGAAACCATTCTAAAGTGGAGCTTGCCCTGTTTACCTGGCTGTACAGTGTGATTCTTACCACACCTAATAGCTGGTAATAACGTTTATTAGAATGCAGACTATTTTCCTTCTAAAATGCTGAACAGCCAGTTAGGCAGCTGATTTTGGAGCAAACTGTTTTAATGTAGCTTGGTGGTGTAGTGAGCATTATCTATTCTTACATGACATGTTTTTGGCCTAATAGACAGGGCTATGAATTGTTTTGAGTGTGTTCTCTAACATTTGGGGTAAGTTAAACTAACTGAATTTGTCTTCACAGGGTGCTGTGATATCAAAGTCTAGTTAGACATGAACCTTGTTAAAACATTTGAAATGCTAATAGAGCAATAAAAGTCAAGTGCTGAAACATAAGTGTGTAAATTTAAACTGATTTACAGTTGCACTTCAGCCAAGTTTCATAGGTAACTTTACAGTTTACAGGTAGAGACTTACTTCCTTTAGTGAAATTAAGGATTTCCTAGGAAATGGATTCCAACCATTTCCAGCATCATTCCAGACTAGAGGTCACAGATATAACTAGACTGGCTGGAATTCACCTTTTTGACACTATCCTCTGTAGAGCAGAAATTATTTACTTGCTTTCCAACTGCCACAGCTCCCATCTCTTAGCATCTGCTGAAATCACTGGTAGTTTACCTTTCATTGTAAATCGTGGCAGCAGAGGAGTAAATGTGCAATCTATTCAGCTATTGTTGCTACAGGAATGGGAACCTACAGCAGAGCAATAGAAAGATCAAACAGAAGATAATTCAGTCATACCACATCAGACAAAGCTCTGGTTAAAGTAGTCAACATGACTAATGTAAAAAAAAAAAAAGTTTCAGTTAAGTCTTTCACATTCTGCAATTACTATTCTGAAGTCAAGTGACCAACTATGTAAGTTCATATAGAAAATGAAGGCTTAAAAATACAAAGTATGAGGCAGGCCAGGAGAGGCTGAAGTGTCCCAAAGAAGGAATGGGGGCAATGACCAGTTTTACTATCTCAACCCCTAGTCTATCTCAGGGTGGTTGTTTTGGTTTTTTTTTCCTTGGTTTTCTTTTTGTTTTGTTGGTTTTTTTCTTCTTTTGGTGAATGGTTAACTCCATCTTTACCTTAAAGTAAAACAGGACTACAGTATTAGTGCAATGTTGGGACACAGCGGGACATTAACTTTGGAAAGTATGTATGTTCTCAAACTCTTAATCCAGTCCTAAGTTTGGATTTAGAATTTTAGTTTTGCTCAGGTCTTGCATTTATCTAGGTTATTCCTCTAGAAGAACTGTTCTGGCAGTTTACCAGAGCAAATATTTCCAGATTAGAAGAATCGTAGTCAAGGGAAGGAAAGTGGGCCTCCTGGGGATCAAACAACCTTGCAAGGATGGCACGTGAGAAGAGAATAATAAAGGTCAAGAAGAAAAAGAACAATGCATAGAAGAGCAGGAGCCTGATGATCACTGTAACCAGGCCAGTTATAGCTTTTGTTGTCTTCTGCTTGGAAGCTAACATCTAATTTAAAAAAAGGCAATTTCATGTCTAATAAAAAAAAAAAAAGATTCTTGTGTGCAATAAAAAGAATTTGGTTGGCAGTATTCCAGTCTGCACAAAAGTAGGAGTGACTCGAGGTAACCCATACTCTTCTGTTGTATTCATTGAACTTGGCATGTGACACCATGCTTCAAAAGGCCCCTTCCTTGTGCTGACTCTGGTGTTTATGTGGCGCTGCAATCAGATCAAAGAGCTGATTTGTCAGAAAAAAAATCTTCCAAGATGTTTTGGCAGTTAATTTTGGTTCTGTTATAAAATTTACTGCAAGGTCTGTATAAGGAAGGAAGAGGAGAAAGAAAAGTGCAAATTCAAATCGGATTGTGCAGATCATAGAACTATGCTTTCCATCAAAAAATTTGGTCTTTTTCTAGACGCGGATAACTTGTATCATAGCCACTGATCGATTCCATGCTAGCGGGAATACCTGTGCAATATGATGCTAGTTAAGGAAGTGAATAAGTATGACTTCTTGGAGGCATGGGGTTTATATTCTTTTGGTACAACAAAATTAAGATGCTTTCTAAGCTTCTCTTTGTACAACTCTAGCTTCCAACTTCACTAACTTCAATTTTGATAATGGTAAGAAGTAGAGGGTATTCCACCAAATGAAGACTGATACAATTCAGAAAATGGCATATGGCATATTGTAAAGACAACTCATGAAAGCTGTGAAAATGACATACAAAAGAAAGATAACTGAAATAATCTCAGACACAGGTAAGACAGGTAGGTAAGAAGTCTTACCTTACATAGAAGGTAAGACAGCACAACATCAAGTGAAACATAACATCATGTATATACACAACATAAAAGCCTCTGGTCCACCTTTGGCAGATCGCAAGCTTTGAAAGCAGTGCTGTAGAAAAGAAAGGTGGTTGGTACCTTAATTCAGGCATGAGCAGAATGTGATAACTGTAATATTCTGGACTGCTGTTATTCTTCCATTATGCAAGTTTTCAGGCTATCTGGAAGAGATCATGCAACCAAAAAAGGCGTTACAGGGTCTAGTACATTACATCTATGTCATTTTAATAACTAAACCACTATACCAGTTGGAGGTTTAGTTACTAAACTAGTTAGTTTAATAACTAGTTAGTGGTGGTTAGATTTCTGTCTATCAGTAGAAAACACACTGTTTAGAAAAGATGATGTCAGGAGTTAAAACATCTTGAAGTTGCATATCACAAGAAAGATTAAAAAGTTTCAGGGAAGTTCTCAGTTTATTTACTTGCAGTCTTCCTGTCTCTTGTACTGGTTATTCTCAGGAATCCTGTTTGAAAGATACTTTAATTCACATCATATGTTAATCCAAGTGACAGACAACAAGGAATCTGTGTCTCATGGAGACTCTTCAAGATGTTAATTTTCTGTATTGGTTTAATTTAGTAAATGGAAATTTCAGCAGGGAATATTTAAGAATAGCTATTCTTGTTGATAACCCTAACTTGGAAAGTATTTAACAAACAAGTAGTGACAAGAAACCTGGGTGAAAGATCATTCTAGTATTTTCCTGACTTCCACAGTAATTGTTGTAGCTGAGATAAGTCTGTTTTTCCAGGTAGCTTGTCTCTTATTTTTCAACAGCAGTGGAGTTCTTTGTCTTAGCTTGACAACCTGATGCCTTGAGGATTGTTACGGAGACAGCATTCTGTGCACTTGAGTGGGAGGTTACATATACAACCACTAGTGGTGGTATCAGCCTGTATAAATATGCACATGGAATTAAAAAAACAGAACTGCATTTCCACAATGACATTGGACTTGTATATTTCTTCCATTTTAGTCAGCCACTGAGGAAGTCAAAACAGCTCTCCATTTTTTTCCTAATTTGGCAATTTTGATTTATTTTACTTTCTACTAAACTATATTGCATCTGCATTGCGGCTATTAATAGATTTGTTTCTTTAATCCTATGTACAAGGCAATAAACTAGAAGTATTCGGAATAATACACTAACTCACCACTGGGTGGTACTACAGAAATAAAAACCCACAGTACTAGAGCAGTGCCTACTTTGGGGAGCGAAAGCAGCCAAGACCTATCATGTGATCCAATTACATGTACCTGGGCGAGGGAGCATGCGAGTGTGCAAGATTAACAGAGAGCAGAAAAGGGTTTTTCTTGTATGGAAAACTGTTTAGGTAAAAAGTTGTCTTCCACGGGTCTGAGACCTTGTTCAAAGTGTGCCCAAGACACGAGTTAACTGAAGTGGTAGCTGCGATCAGCATAAATTATGTAACGTTAAGTGAACTGCTTCCGTTTATTTTTTAAGAGACAGACTGTCCTTCCATGAAAATGCGGTACTTCCAGCTATTCACAGAGGCTGTACTTGCCATTAGACGTTTACGATACAGAATAAATTACTGTCCAAGGGGAAAAAAAAATAAAGAAGGGTCGAAAACTATATGAAGTAAAAACCATCTCCTTATTTGCGTAAAACGCCACCGTAGTATTTTAAACACTTAATTTTCGGGAGGAAGTGCCCCCACCTGCCCGCCCTTGAGTCAGCTCCAGCTCTCCTCCGCCGGGGCTGGGCGGGAAGGAGATGGCCGACGACTCTTCCGTCCCGCGCCCCGCCAGCGGAAAACGCCAGTAACTACCGAAAGACCTGAAAACCCGCCGAGAACGAGGGAGCTTGCTTGCTACGCGGCGAGCCCCTAAGGCGCCCGCTGGAGCTCGGCGCCGCGTGCTAAGCGCTCCCTTCAGGCCGGAGGTCCCAAAGGGCCTCCGCGCCAGCCCGCCGGGCCCCAGGAAGACGTCTCCAGCTCGGCCAACGTCTAGAAAAATCAAGATGAGGGAGTAGCCGGGCAGCGCTCACGACCCGTGGCCCGCTCAGCGGAGAGCCGGCCGAGTCTGCCGCGGGAGCCATCCTCCTGCAGCCCGGGAAGAGGCGAGAGCGGCGGGAAGGCGAGGCGAGGCGAGGCGCGGCGGCAGCTCGGCTCCAGGGCGCCCGAGGAGGCGGGCGGGGGGAGTCCTCCGGCGGCGGCCGCTCGCTTTAAGCAGGAGAGGCCGCTGCTCTGTCCTTGTCACAGCAGCGTGTGCGCGTTATTGGAGGAGATTCCCCCCTCGCGGGAGGCGGGAAGAGGGCAGGGAAACGCGCTTCCCGCCCTACCCCGGGCGCGCGCGGACCTGCAACCACCGCCGCCGCCGCCATTTTACCCTCCCGGCCCCGGCTGCCGGCCCGCCCCCTTCCTCCTCCTCCCCGCTCGCCAGCCCGCCGCTCGGCCCGGGGTGGGAAGGCGGGGCGAAAGGAAAGGGAGGAGGGACTCGGCCACCTTCGCCTCCTGCCTGGTCGGAAACTGCCGAGCTGAGCCCGAGCGCCCTGTCCCCCCTCGCTCCCGTCCCCTCCTCCTCCTTCCCCCTCAGCAAAATGGCGGCGCGTGGAGTCACTGGGAGCCAGTGAGTGACTCGGCTTCTCCTCCCCGCCGCCGCCGCTACCGCCGCCGCCACAGCCTCATTTGCATTGATCAGCCGCCCCATCCCCCCCCCTCCCCCGGATCCCAGACCGGCCCCTGCCTCTCCCCCTCCCCTTCTCTTCCCATTCCTTCCCGCCCCCTCCTTCCCCTCCCCCCCGACTGACCCCCGCCCCGGCCCCCATCAATCATCAATCAGCAGCACCGAGTGGATCAATCAATGGTCGGGAGGAGGCGGCGGCGGCGGCTGCTGCTGTTAATGAACAATGTGTGAGAGCTGCGCCGAGCTGCTGGAGGTGTTAAATGAGAGTAAGTGCGGCCGCCCTCCCCCGCTACCCTCCCCCCAACACTCCTCGCCCCGGGCCGGGACCCCACGTACCCTTCTCTACACGGGCTGGGTTATAACCCCGCTTCATCTCCTTCCTTACCCCCCCCACCCCTTGCCTTTCCCTGCTCGCCGCCTGGCTCGGGCCTCCTGGGCGCGGGGTTACCTCTCTCTCTGCGGGGTGGCCGTAGAGGGAGAGCCTGCCCTGCTTTGCGGCTTCCTTCTCCCTTCCCTCCTCTCCGTACCGCGGCCGGGCGACTTGCGGCCTGGGGAGGGTGGGCCGAGGGGCTGTCCCCGCCGGGCCTGTCGCAGAGGTGCCCCCCCCCCCCCTTTCCCGCCTGCCCTCCGGGTGTCTGCGTGTGGGGCCGGGCGGGGACGTGACCCTGCCGTTGGCGTGAGGAGCCCGCTCCTCGCTCTGCATCCCCGGGAAGCCGCAGCGGGGCCTAGCTGGCTTCTCGCTCGGCTGAGGAGGTTCCTGGGAGCTGCTCCGGTGGCTGCTGAGCAGCCGGAGGCTGGGCCTGGGCTGGGTTCCTTTTAAGCAGCAGACAAGGCGGCTCTGAGTGATCCTGCCTCCCCCCTCCCCCTCGCCTGTCCGCGGTGTGGTGTGGAGGTGGGGGGGAAGGGACGCGGTGGGGGTGGTTGTCGGGGTACCTATTTTTCCGAAGTGACTGCTTGGCTGTGAGGAAACCGGCGCCTAAAGGAGCCTGGCTTGGCTTTGCGAGGGCCAGGCTGGCGGCGGCGGGGGGGGGGGGGGGGGGGGGGCGGGTGCGGGGGGGAAGGAGCTCCCGGGTGTTTCGCTTCGGGGGTGGTCTCTTGCTTCCTTCCGAAGTTTCCTCTTTACAGGTGTTACCTAAACAGCCGGGAGGGTCGGAGGGTTAATACAACAGGTATTCCCCCCGGTACCGCTGAAACCGGTCTTCATTTTGGACACGAAATCCCTTTTGCCCCTATGCAGTAGGCCTCGCGTATCCCTTGGAACCTGCTCTCAGTTCTCCGTGGCAGGCAAGGTACCTTCCCAGCTTCTCAGAGGCTTGTCTCTCTGCACTGCTTCATGAACAAAGACAAAAAACATGATTTGTAGAGATGCTGAGGAATTTAACGAACTTATCACTTGAAGTTTGTGATTAGCGGGAAGTTTAGCTATCTCAAATCTTAAACATTTTTTCTGGTTGCACACTGTGGTCTGCTTAGAGGCAAATCGTGTTCCAGTACAGTGAAGCACAGAATGCTGCCTAGAACAGGATTTGGGTAGAGTTTTCTTTTTCTTAACTCTTGTGAGGCCCAGTTGCATGTGGTGTTTGTTTTTTCCTAAGATATATGAGTGGATACTATGGTAGTTGAATGTTGGCCTCTTTCTTGTTGGGGAAATATGATGCTCAGTGATGGTCAGCATTTTATTTGAAAAGTAAAAATGTATGTGTAAAACTAACTTTCAAGAGAGTCCAGACACTAGAATAAATCAGATTAAAAGGTTAACATCAGAGAACTGTTGGGTTGTTAAAATTGTTTGCCAAGTTTGACTAAGCTTGTATTTCTGATATCTTGTTTTGAACAATCGTTGTGATGTTTACTTAATTTAGCATGCATATCTTATCTTTCTCAACTGGAGAGGTGGGGAATATGTTGGTAGCATAGACTAGAATGCTTATTTAAACAGTAGGTTCAAAATAAGACTAAACTATCAGTGGTACACTCATGACAGCTGTTTGTTGGGAGAGATAACTTTGCTTGGTTTTGATGGATTGATAAATAATCATTGTTTAAACTTGATCAAGATAGGTATGATCAAAGAGATAAAAGTTGTAATGTTAAATTTGATATTTCAAGAAATCTCTGAAATTTCAGTATGAATTTATTTTTAGAACCATTTTAAGGTAACTGGGGTTTAGGCAGCTAGATATTCCCTTATAGATAAAGCTGTATCTTAAATTGCTTTAACAATTATTTCTTGCATATATAACTAGGGTATGGATACCTTAATGGTTCTGTATAATTTAAGATATGAACCTGCTACTTATGAAAAGTAAATTTGGCTTTTTAAGTCAAATTTATTAGGGAAATTATGTACTACTATTGCTATATAGTTAACTTCCAAAAATGCTGGTCAGATAGCATTAGGTTTGGCCTTCCATTCAGAGAGGCGAGCACACTTTAAAAAAACATAACTATTTTGTGTTTGGATACAAAGGCATATATGATGGTGCATTGTGTGTGCCACCTACCTTCTCACTGTATGAGAATGAGTTGTAAGGGAGGTATACTTTCTTTTACAACTTCAAGTTGCGTTCTTTGCATTTCTTAAGTAATAATTAAAGGTAATGTACAAAAATAACGTCAAGCCTTGGTTTTTAAAGCACTGCAGCAAAAATGAAAGGTGGTAGTAAAGAATGAGGTCATGCCCAAAATGTGTGAGCCAGAGACTGCCAGCAGTTTCCTTTTCTGCCCGCTGAGCATTTGGGATCGCCTCTTCACTGAAACTACTGAAACAGTGTTTTGAAAGAGGTCCAGGAAACATAATCTAGTTTGTTTTAGAAATTTCTTGCTAAACTAAACATTTTTACACGGAACACATACTGCCCTTTGTCTTCATTTACCCTAATGTTTACAAATAATTATTTGGTATCAATTGTATGACTGGTCACTTAGAAAGTGAATTGACTAACAACTCAATGTATTGTTTTGAAAAGAACATGTGGGAAGCTCCGGTTTTCTTTAGAGGTTACCAATTTATGGATGACAGAAGGATGGAGTTTAACAATTCTGCAAACAACCAGGCATATTTTCATTATAAGCATATTAGTCCCACTGTAAACTGCTACAATATTACTCCACATCCCATAACAATGTGTGGAGCTGCAGCTTTTGTCTAGCAGTGACCTTTGTGTAGGCCCAGCGTTATGTCTCACTAGAGCTCATTACAAGACTGCAGGTCCTTTGGCCTGATTTTCTAACAGGTAGTCAATGGGCCTGCTGATGTGATACTCATAAGGGCTGTCTGAGATCTTGTGGAACTGGAAACCTGTTGTTTGAAAAACTTATTTTTTGGTTAAAGGTCCGTATATATGCATATATATATTTAACACAAAGCTTCATTGCTATGCTTAAGCATGAGAAGCAGGCAATGGTTTATAGATAGAAGCAGCAATGTTGTTGTTTTTCTTTTTTTCCGTCTTGCAGCATCTTTATTTTCAGCATTCAATCTAAGTATGAAGCCCAGTAAGTTCCCTGATCTTGAAGTTATTTCCTGAGAAGAAGTAGTAGTTTCAAGTTATGATTTGCTCCAAGAACTCAGTAAAACAGAGATTCCTCTATGAAATGCCCAGGCTTTAAAGCAGTTTTTGCATTGCAAGACAATCTGTTGTTCACTCAGAGTAAACAGTGCAATTTCTCATTGAGTGCTCTAGGTATGTTAGCATCGCTTATGTTTTCCCAGGCAGGGGTTTAATAGGAGTAAAGTCTATAAAAAGTCTGGTCTGATTTCTGAATTAATCTTCCACAACATAAACATTTTTAGTAGCCTTAAATAGAAGGTGGTGGGGGGGAAGACACAATTGTTTACTTTTTAAGATAAAGGCACTTATTTACAAGAGACTTAAGAACAGATTCTCATGGCATTCATTATAGGGGCTCACTTAAATGTACACATTTTTTACAGGAAAAATGTGTGGAGGACATTATATGCTTTTATGTTAATTTACAGCATTCTGTATCCCAAAATGAACCCTGGTATTGACACACTGTACATTCCTTGGTTTCTTTGGATGCCAGTTCTTGTCAGTCTAGGAGGGATTATATTGAGTTTCATTTGTTCTTTAGTAATATTTACATTACTGTGCTGTCCAGAGGCCCTGATCAGGATAGTTCTGTTTTGCTAGGCACTGCACAGATATCCAGATAGTCTTAACCCTAAAATAAGCTAGAAAATACAGAAATGTAACATTAAACATGGATTTTTCTGTCTCAAGTCCTTTACACCACAGTTTTGTGGGTCACTGTCACACCTGAAGCCATGGTAATAGTTTGAGCTACCTATAGAACCATGCTATCACCGGACACTTGCACAGGCTTTACTTGACGGTATAGAGTATGTGATCCTCCATGATAAGTGTTTGTTGAGTGTAAGATTGTCGTTGCGTACCTGGGAGTGCCTGTTCTTAGCTTAAAGTGGAAATCTACTTCTCAGACTGGTCCGGGGTCAGCTGTGCTTGTAGTCCTGGCTGTGGTATGTCCCAGAGAGCCTGGCTGGGCTTGGTTGCCTAAGAGGCTTCCCTTTGGGACTGCAACTGGTGTTGATGTATGTTGACTTAAAACTCCGTAGATGATTTTGGTGTAGGTTTGTTTTGTTCTTGTTGTTTGGTTTGGTTTTTATAAAAGTAAGAAAAAAAATTTACTAATTTCTAAAAAAATTTTAGGAAAAAAAAAAAAGGTTTTATTATACAGCGGCAGTTGTGGTTTTAGCTAACTTTGGTAGGCCTAGGTTATTCCCAGTTCTTGGTTTCTGGGAACTAAGTTTGTTTTCCTCCCAGCATTCTGCTTCACTTTCTTCAGTGATTTGCCTGTTTAGTACAATTTTTTTTTTTTTTTTTTCCTAGCAGCTCTGGAACCTTATAAAATCAGTTCACATTGATGAATAGAGGCTTCTAGGTATTATTCTATTACACAAGCTTGCAGGCCGTTTTTCTTGTTGTGTTTTCTCTTAAAAATATATATTAAAAAAAACCAAATCAAAACAAAACCCATACAGTTTACTCAAGCACAGGAGATGGATGTAGACTAATATTGTAGTTTTCTGTCCCGTTGTCATTGTCAGTTGGCCTGCAGAACTGCTCCTAATATGATCAGGTCCATAAAACACTTGAGATACTGGAGTGTTTTACTGTTTGTATAGCTTCAGGATAGCCCTGAATTTGGATGCTGAAGATGCTTAACCTGACTTCTTGTCACATAATTCTGGCATTTAGGAAGTATAAAGGGTAGACTTAGAGGTTGAGTGAGGCTATGTTTACCTTGAGGTAGGTAAGAAATTGGAGTATTCCAAAACATTGCAGCATTCGGTTTGTTCTTTGGGATCTGGAGAGGACAAATATTTTATGCTGTGAATATTCATGTATTATTTTAGATATAGAGTATATGTTATAGTAAGATTATTACAAATATTGCATAATTAACATCATTTGGTCTACAAGAGCTGTTGTCACTTGTTTAGTCGTTGCCTCTAAGCTTCAGTGTTGATTATTTGACTACTCCTAGTGTTTTGTGCAGATCCAGTGTTTCATTTGTCTGTTTGATGATTCCTCTTGTGCAAAACTGTAAACCAGTTGTCTCTGTTGCGTGGCTTTTTTTTTTTTTTTTTGGCCTTTTATTCAAGATTCATGTTTTCTTTCCACTTACATGATACTTCCCATGTTGAGAACCCCTGCAGAGACTCTATGGAAGAGTTATTGGGGTAACTGCCCAACTTTATGACCCTAATCTAAATCTTTACTGTCTCCTGTTGAAGAAATGAAGCTCAATTGTTTATAAAGCTTAAATTCAGTAATTGTTTCATGTTTATTTTTGTCTTTGATCCTTTTTAAGGGGATGAGCCGCCAGACTTAAAGGACAATGAAAATAACTTTTCCTTTATAGCAGTATTGCCAAATTGCAATTATCATGAACTGTGGTGAAGTGCTACTCCAAATGAATCAGAGTAACCAGAGGAAAAAGAAAAAAAATTGGAGGAACTTGTATCCTGTCTAACTGTGAGCTTTCTGAAGTAAAAGGGATGGTGACACTAAGATGAAGTTGTTTTAACTTGTTTGTAACTGTAAAGCAGTTGAAGGAAAAACTCTGTGACTTTAATAGCTAAAAGGCTTCTATTTTTAGAAAGATATTTCAGCTTTTGTTCTGTACAATGGTTTTGGTTATTTGATGTGATCAGAAATGATTTTGTCCTGAAACTTTTCCCATTCAGGCTGCTGAAGACTGGTTCTTTTTCATTGCTGAAGCCGCTTGATCACTGATGCTGAAGATTAGTTTACGTAAATCCCATTCTGCTGAGTTTTGTTGCAAGTTATGTACTGTTGACATGTATTTACTGATCTTTCTCTTTGTGTACAGGGAAATCTTATGTGGGATAAGTACATGCTACAATATCCTTAAAGCTTAAGTGAGCCATGGAAGTGAATATCCTTACACTTCTTACCACATGTAATATTAAGGAAATTCATTCCTTTAATTGTAGTAGAGATTCTCAAATTTTATGCTGCAGATGCTCTCAGCCTTCCTAGTAAGGGGCCTGCGCAGACTCTACAGTTATATTCCTGCTTAGTTATGTGAATAACTTTAAGGAAAGTCGAGAAAGAAAGAAAAAGAACCCTTGCTTTATTTGATTTGTTTCTTAAAAAAGATATTTGACTAGTGTAGAACTTGAAGTCATCTTGTTTCCTGTGTAGGAAAACTTCCCATTAGATTCCCCCCCCCCCCCCATACTTTTTGGTGCTGTATTGCTTTTCTTCTGTAAGGGTAGTTTCCAAGTTATGGAATTCCCAAGCAATTTCTGAGACGTGTCTGAGGTGATGTGTTTTAGGCTATCCTGGATGTCATCAGTGTCAGTTCCTTAGAGAGACTAGCTGTTATAACTGTCCTTAGATGCTCAGGTAATGTGGAGCGTTACGGGGCATTGTCAGTAAGAGGGTGCTCGGGCTAGAAATTTCGAGCTGCAGTTGAAGGGGCAGTACCTTGGAGAGCAGACGCTGGCCCTGTTTCCCTCTGCCTGGCTTGGAGGTGATGCCCTGGCTTTTGGAGGACCAAAGGTTTTGTTTTCCGTGGAGGGACTTGCATAGCTTCAGAGGATTATGAAACTCGCCCTTTCTTTTAATTTGTAGAATTCCTTTCTTTTTCTTCCTTGTTAAAAAGTAAAATATATTTCTTCATTGTTAATACTGACTTTTCGCTTTGTGGCTTTTAATTCCTTGCTACTTTGCTTTTTCTGTGTCACTGCAGTTTGCTTCTGTCTTCCTGTGTTCAAGTAACATTGAGTCAGAAAAGCAGATCTTGCTTCCTGGAATCATGTTCTGTGGACAAGTGATGAGCAGTCTGCGATTTGGCATTTTAGAGATTGGAAGGGGAAAAGCAGTGTTTACTTCTTAGTTCCTTTTACTTCTTGTATTTTCTTCTTTGAGTATTTAGTTTCATCTAAATACTCCTGTACCTCGTCTTTCTTGCAACTCTTCTGCTAGCTTTCAAAGTTGTTATTTTTCTGTGCTCATGATTTTTTCCATTTCTCAGTTTCCGTTCTGCTTACCCATATGCTCTTTCTGCTCTTCCCTCTATCCTCCACCCTGCTTAATTCTTCAGTGTGGCTGTACGTATAGTTCTGTGTCTTCATATTACTGTTTCCTTTAACAGGCTTCCATAATAGATTCCCCCCCCCTCCGCCCTGGCCCCAGTATTCTCTTAATGACTGTTCAGGTCTGATTCAGAAAAGATGAGAAATATCACAGTCAGAAATTGCCTGTGGATGATAGCAGTGCTACATTGGTGTCTTAGTGCTTCTAACAAGTTCTGTTTAGTCTCCCACTGTACAGAACAGAGTTTCTTAGTAAGGGAGAGAAAGGTTCTCTGTATAGAACGGCTTTTATGATGTACTTTTAAAAAAATTTTTTTTTTATTCCTTTTCTTAATGTAGCTCATCTGTTAGTTTTACCAGCTCAGGTGGCTAATAAGTAAGGCTTTTTGCAGGCTAAGCTACGCACTTATAGTTGTCAGGATGCTGGGACAATGTGAAAAATAATCTTAGCATCTTCAGGAGCAAGTGGTTGTGGTGATTACTCAGTGTTGCTTGTACTAATAGCATGCTGCAATTAAATATAGTTGTGGCCATTTAATTTCTGTTGTTTAAGCATATGTTGGGGTAATTTCTTTTTTTCATTTTGTGTAGCAAATTGGCAGTTTCTAGGATCTAATCAAGAGGTGAGAAGCCATTCTTTTCACTTTGTTCCTTTCCTTGTATGGGAATTGATTTGCAGTCTGAATGCTAAATATGGACATACAACTGTGAGGATCTTTGTGGTTTTCTTACCAGCTGGTAAAAATACCCAACTTACTTGTAGTTTTACAAAGTTTTACTTCTGGAATTTTCCAGAAGTGGCATGTATGGTGAAAGGTGAACTTCTTGAGGAAATCTGGTGCAAATGCATTACAGCTATATGCATATGTATAGAACTCCTCTGGGAGATTTAGTCCTGGGACAACTGGTTGAAGAAGTTGAAACTTGTCAGAAAAAGTCCTTGTAGAAAAAGCGCCTTTGGGTGTTGACCTTTATTTAGCTAATTTGTAGAAGGTCTGTAAATACAACTTCAAAACACGTGACAATTGGGGCACAATTTCTAGATCAGCGTCCATGCACATCATCAGTTCCCATCTAGGAAGTGAGTGGCAAAGCTTTTTTTGCCGCTTTTCACGCCAGATTGAAGAAGCCTCCAATTCATTGCACCATTTTATTAGTTGACTTCCACTTGAGACTTTTTAATTTATGTAATTGTATACAGAAACAGGGAAAAGTTTAGGATGAAGACTAAAGCAAAGCAGGGCACTGTGGCCTTAAATATGTTAGCCAAAAGGCTTACTATATACACTGCTCTTAGCTACTGTATAGATTCCTTAACAGCTGAGATTGTGCTACTTCCATACCTGCTGTGCTGATGTGCAGGCAAGGCTGATTTCTTGTAGTTGCTTTTTGGCAGATTCATGAAGAATAACTAAAGCCCTGGAGCATTCTGCAAGCCTTGAAAAAATTGGGTGGGTTTTTTTTTTTTTCTTCTTCCTTCTTCCAGCTATAGAAGTACATCACTTTTAATTTCTTACTTTGTGTAAAACTAGTGCCCTCAAAACATGAAGTATTTCACTACACTTACAAGAGTAGAAGTCCTGCTTTTTAAGCTGCAAGTGGATTTTTCTTGAGAAGGTAGTCTGTTGCCTTTTACGTGTTGCTCCGTAACAAATCATGGGTACAAGTGTACAAATTGCATGGTATTAATGTGTGTGCTTCATGCTGTGCTGTGCAACACTCATTGTCTTCATCTCTCTATTGTGTTTCTCACTCATTTTGGGGGGACTTGATAATTTTTAATGAGAGCTTAATTTCATTTTCAGGAAGTGGTCAGCTGCCTGTTTCTTATTCTGTGACACGTAACTATTAAATTCTTCCTAACTTAAGTTACAATACAAACCCCTTTGTTTTTACCACTAGTGAAATTATTTTTTTAAAGGTGTGTGAACTGAAAAACTAGTATTTTTCAGAGTCATCCTCTGCCAACAGTCTCTGTTTTTTGCAAATCTTGTGATCAGTTTTCATTCTAAACTCCCTGGGCATCAACAAAACTGACAGTGCTTTCAGTTCTGTACTCTTTCTGCTTGGAGAAGCTATGAACAGTGCTGGGAGTGGACAATGGCATGTTTGCAAGGGAGGATAACTCCAGAAAAGCTGTAGAAGGGTTGGAATATCAAAATCTCCTGGGGAATTTGGGAAATGGTCTGTCTGTGAAAGGCTTAAATAGTACAGTTTACGCCACCCTCTTCAGTCACCTGGTGTTTCGGACAGGAGGTGTATGGTGGAATTACATTCTAGGCTAGCAGTCATCAGTTGACACAAGAGTCTGAACGACTTTAGTTTCTCCTTCTTGGAACTAGTATAGGATAGCACTGGGGAGCGTGAGCTCGAAAGCTTGATTAAAGTAAGTTATTTTGCTTGGTTTAAGGATGTTCAATGCAGTAAATTCTTCGCTGCATTGGCCAGTCTGACCTCTTTCACAGTTAGGAATACACTATTGCTAGTTTACTTACGGTTGAACTAGTTTGTTTGGTTTTTTTCTCTGAGCTACTTTTTTTCTTAATCTTTGAAACTAAACTTTTACCACAAAGTATTTTACGTCATAAGTCTTGATGCTTGATCTGCTGATGTAATATTTAAAGTAGATGCAGTCTGATCAAGTTGATCAGATTTGAGATCAGTTTTCATCACTGTCTTGGAAACTCATTAAGTCTTAACAACAGTGCCAGTTTGAATCTTTCCAAAATGAGTTGGCTTGGTACATTGTGTTTAGCCATAGTTACAGATACTGACCCCTGCGTGCTTGCTGATAATGTGACTTGCAAAATATTCGTTTATATCAAAATGATGTCTGTAAATACATCTTCTGATTGGGGGGGATGCTTGTCATGAAACTTAACTGCAGTCTTGGAGATATTTGTATAGGCCATAGACATTGCCTTTAGCCATCTCCTACTTCTTTCAATCTACTAGCTTTCAGAAAAAAAAATTATATAATTATGCTTTAGCCAACAAATTACTGAATACACCATGTATTTCAGTGAATTATTAAATACAGATTATCTAGCAAAAGTGAGTGCAAAATTTGAGCATATGTTTGAAAGTCGAGAGAGAATGCTGCTTGCCTATCCTTTCTCAGCATTCTCAATATTTTACTCTCTTTTTTGAGTGAGGGTTGCTTGTGTCTGTCTTGATGAAAACAAATAATGCCTTGGAGTTCAAATGCTCAGCAAGCTCTTCTTGGGCTTTCAACGCACTGCTTAAAGCTCCATTTAGTATAATGACCCATTGCCCGTTTATCTACATTATCTCCTTGTTTAAGCAGGCTCAAATATACTTTGTAAGAAATAAATTAATCATATTTGCCTGTCATAGATTTTGGTCCCTAAAACCTGGAGCACAGTCATTAGGTGCTTTTGTTATAAATCTACTGGTAATCTGTTGCTTCTTACTGTCTGTGGTGGCTCAGTCATGGGCCTTTTCTTTCTGGTTGTGGGAGAAAAGCTGTTGTTTTCTGTAACTGATTCATAGTGTGCCAAGTAGTACAGCTGAACTAATTTGCAAGGTTCTCTCTTGAAAATAGAATGCTTCCTGGAGTATGTATTTTAATTTTTGCGTTCCTTGCTACTTTTAATTAAGACTAATAAAAAACCTCTTTAGCTTTTGAAATCTTGTTCATGCAATTAAATCTTTGTTCTACTTACAAAATAGTTTGATAAAGTTTGAGTTGTATGTTTTCACCTTTAAGTAGTATTTTTTTAAAAGTTCAGGGCTGGAGTATTTAAAGAAAAATAATTCAAAACCAGAGACATTCAAGTAGTGATACATTATTTTTGAAGTTAATATGTTAAAAGGAAAGAATGCAAGTACTCTGTTTTAAACTGAAGGTAAGCAATCCTTTATCAAAGCAGTAGTTTCAGCATTGGCAATGTCAACCCTAGCTTTGGAAATTTACTTTGTGGTAATTAGTGATATGCTAGGATATTCTGGTTTTATGCAGTGCTTGTCCAACCCTGAATTGATTCCTTAAGAAACTTCTATTGGCCATTGTCAAAATATTATGATGGGCAGCCTGACTCTATGCATCTAGTATACATTTTGGTGATGTCAAGCAGACTTGATAGTATGGAAATACTACTTAAATTGAGCTGAATTTTTTTTATTAAAAGAGGAACTATAGCAACTTCATATTAAAGATGAAAATGCAGTCTTCCCAGAATTGTAATATTTTATCTTGGAGTCAAAGACAATTTACAATACTGAGTTAAAACAGGACTCTGATACAAGATTTTTTTTTTAAACTCCAGCGAGTGGCGCACATGCTTCGACATTGCTTTATAGGTTTTTTTCCTTAGTATATGTAACTTCCCTTTCCTTGGAGAGGGAGGGCTGCAATATCTTTGCTGCTGAAAATCCCAAGATAACAGAAGCATTAGGAGGTACAGTGCAAAGATACTATAGATCTTTTCATAGATGCCTTCCATCTGACATGACTAACATTGAACCAGAGCTGATAAACCCTTCTGGACCCAGGCTCACCCATGCTGTACCGCCAGGCTGCTGCTCCTCTCACTCAGGCTTCCATGGAAATGCAACAGCTTGGACATCACACCAGTCTTGAGCAGGCTTTGTGCATTCCTGCTGTGTAGTGTTGGGGTCAGTGAGCCCTTTCAGAAGCTGAGGGGTTGAAAAGGACAATGCTGAGACTCCTGATGGGTCTTCTTGGGCCAGCAAAGCCAGAGCAATATGCAGTTTGTCCCGTTTTATTCCATTCACAGCCAGATAATCCACAAGCTGATCTTACACTGCTTCCTACTAGTGTTTGATCAAAAAAGCCATATCTACATTACACAGTATTTAACTGAGGCAAGCTCATTCTGCTCCTTAAATGTTTGCTAGTAGTCTTATACTTCTCTGTATCTGTGCCACTCTGTGCTGGATGTGATGCTGCTTGTTCTCCCGCCATTGGCATGACCCAGCCTGAATTGTGTATTTCACATTCCCATCTAGTCCAGATCAAATTTCTACTGCTAGGTAGTACTGCATGGATTGAGTATTTGTGAACTTTGTACTGTGGCTAACTGTGTGGGAACAGTGTGAGTTTACACAGCATAGTAACTTAGGCTTTGCTTTGTCTGAAAGTTGCAATGCTACTTCTGGACCTGAACTTGTTAATGAAGCAGCACAACTGTGTTTTGTGTTTGAGATGTTATATCTAAGAGTTTATTCAGATTATAATTCATCTGGGTAGTTCTGGGTAGAATAAACTCCAGTGTCCTGGGTAAATTATCAGCTGATAATTGAGATATGACCTCTTTCAAAATAATTTCATGTGGAACTGCTCTCCTTGGAAGCAGTTGCTGTGGCATATTCTCTTTGGGAAGGTGAAAGTCATAAGATACTCTTAATAAGGACAATTGTTGGCTTAGGCAGATGTCTATGGCCATTCTACAGGGAGCATTTTAACCCAAAGCAATCGTGACCTAACATGCTGAAAACTTTAGGGTGGCATCACTTTTGAAAGATGACAATTCTTAAGTTTCACACAGCTTTTTGTAGTCAGCTTCTTCTGTTTTGCTCTAGACTGCATTAGTGTATTATAGTAAAAGGAAAACAGGTGTTTGCTGGAGAAGATGAGGGAGATAGGGTGGAGGGGGACATGTAGAGACTCAGAGAGAACTTGGTGGTGTTTGCAGGGAAACAGGGAGATATATAAAGGTAGCAATTACCTAAGGTCAGCTGATTTGCCGTGTTCTGGTGAAGTTGTATCTTAGAAGTGTTGTCTAGCTGATGAACGTACCAATGCTTGTGCTACTCCTGGTTGTGTAACTATGCTATGCATTGAAATACTGAATTAAAACTCTTCAGGCCCTTCTGATCTTGTGGTGGCTATGAGGAATTATGCAGGTGCTGAATAACCAGCAGATGACTGATTTGGGGGATAGTTGGGGCACCTGGTGTAACTGCTTTTTCCTTACTCTTTTGAGTAGTTTCTGTATTTCCATTCATAAGAACACAGTATTGTTGAGACTTGCAAACCTTTGTCAGATTTGTTGAAAATGCTTTTATGTTCAAAAGTTTAAGTGTCTGACAGAGGCCAGTAACATGATCACAGTTTGTTTTTCTAAGGAAATGAGACTTTAAAAGGGTTGCTAATTCCTGTCTTTAAGCTATTACTTTGTCCCTGTAACATTTGCTTTGTAATCTCTGTATATTTTGTAATCAAAAGCCTGCAGGAAAGCAATAGATTTACCAAGTTGGAATATTTATAAATATAAGAAATGTGGGGTTAGATTTAGACTTAAAATGAGTTCAGGTGTGTTGTGGGATGGAAGGGGGGTATAGTTATCCATAATGCTGTGCTGTAGTGATATGATAAGGGTGGGCATTGACAAGTCAGTATCATAAAGATAGCATAAAGGCAATCAGAAGCACCTTAACCATATAATTATGGAATTTTATTACTACAGTATTTTGGGTTACAGATCTGATTTTTCCTATGTTAACCTGGCATTTGAACAATGTTTCTAATACTGAAGAATTAACTTGCTTTTTTTATTTGATAGTACATTCTGCAACAGTGTTTCAGCACTCTTTGGGTATGTGTATCTAGTCAGTATTCTGAGGCGCTTTTGTTTTGTGGAGACTGAGGAGTGGAAAGAAAGAAGACTTATTTTCCTCACTGAAAAGTTGTAGGGAAGCTTGGACAGTTAAACTATTGCCATTGAACTTCAAGTTGACACTGTCCTTTTAGATACTTGTCAAAGATGGCTTTGTAAAGGTCTGGAAGTCTGGTGAATCAAGCTAAGGCAATCATGAATTCTTAATAACAAAAAAGGAGTAATTCTAACAGATAAAAGTAGAAAGGGAATGGGAGACACTAAACTCTGTGGCTATGATCTTACTTTCTTTTGATCATAAAAAGAAAGAACCCCCCTACAAATAACAGAAAACATCTCAATGCATAAAAATATTAATGTGCTGGTTCTCTGTGTGAACAATGGCACTTATACAGAAGATTATGTATATATTCCTTTCAAGATTAGTATTAATGTCCCTAATACTATTTCATTTAGTGTATGGCTCTTGTTTCCTCTATTTAGTCTGTTTCAGGGAACATTTCTGAGAATAATGTCCATTTTGAAAGTGATCTAGTCTTTCCTATGAGAAGCTGATATCAGATGAGGCTTGGGGGAGGAGGGGGAGGGAGCAGAATCTGTATGCAACTGTACCTTGTTACAGTTTTCAATATGTAGAAATTACAGTTATATAAGGAGTTTTCTATTGTTTACTTTTTACTATATTATGTTTCTGGAAGTAGAGAAAGTATACTTTAAAAATTGATTGTTTTTACTTGCCATTTGATTTTGTACTTAGTGTGATAAGTGACCTTTGGATATAAGATATTCCTCACAAGTCTAGCATGATAGTTGTCCTTGAGGTCTAATTACAGTCTGTTCCTCTAGCTCCGAAGTTCTTACTAAAAATGCACTTATGATCTGAACTTCGTTTGTTCACATTTGAAGTTATATTGCCCCCTTCTTTGCAGTTGATTTATATTTTTCTCATCTTCTGTAATTTTCTTGGTTTAGTAGCTTTATTAATAGGTTTTTTTTCTTAGCTTGGGAGATCATGTTGTTTCTAGTACTATAACATACTTTTGACAAATCACCCTGTTGTGGAAGATTAGGTAAATTACCCAAGTTTTCATTTAAAGCTAGCCAAGTAAAATGGGAGACTGGGGAAACAGCAAGGAAATACTCTTTTTTCTAAAATGTTTTAAATTTTTACTTTGACCATCATGCGTTTTGACTTTTTGTCAGCTATGTGAATAAACAATTACATTTTAAGTATGTCTGATTTTTTTTTTTTTTAAAGAACATCTGATAACTTATACACTAGAAGATTTTAAAAAAATCAAATAATAATTACTACTTTGGGTTAGTTAAGCAGCTCAGCTCTTTCTTCTATGGTGTTACTGTGACAAAAGATCTCTAAACCATCTTGTAAAGATTTGGTGAAATAAGACATTGCAAGTATGCAGAAAGACCCCATTTCCTACATTATATTTGTAGAATATATTTAGCTGGAATTTACCTACTTACTACTCTTTCTTCTTTCTGCTGGTTTGTTCTGTCTTGGATGGATCTGTTTGAGGCCTTCACCATTCTGTTTTTTCCGTACTCTAATAGTAGCCATCTCTTCAGTTTCTTTGCCTATAGATGAGCAGTATTAGGGTGAAGTTACTCCAGATGGGGTGGGACAATTTTACATCTGCAGTCACGACAGAGGTGTTTACTTCTCTCAGCCTTACACTCCTTATGCTTTCCTTCCCAGCTCCCCCTGCTTACATAGCTGCCACCCTGAGTATTCAGTGGCTTGCAAAGCCAACAAAAATGTGGATAGTTTTTGGTTAGATAGGTAAGTTGGATTTGCTCAGTTCCCAATCTAGCTCTATGGGCTCCCGCAGGAGCACTAATGGTTGTTGAAATGTATGGCTATGGATGCTGTTAGTAGTGTGGACTTAAACTGAGTTACGTTGATTTTGAAATTGGATCTAGCGCAGGACAAAGGTGTTTGTGCGCATGGAAAGTAAGAGGGAAAAGGAAGGACTGGAGGGTGAGAAGGTCTAAGGCTTTAACTGAGAAGAAAAATTTGCTAGAGCAGTTCTAAAGAAGGAGAAGAAAGTTGAGCCCAGAGCTCCGGAGTAAATTAGGGAAGGCATCTCTAACATTGCTAGCTTGTGAGTGCCTGGAGAAAGAAGCAGCCGCTGGAGACAGGGGTGGAGGAGCTGAGCCTAGGATTGGAGTGCCACTGCTGAGAGAGATACTAATAGATCATGGAACGACTGGCTGTAAAGCTCTGGAGCACATATTATCAATTCTTATTGATGAGACCACACAAGCTGCCACTTCGATGTGCTTCAGATGCTCTCAGAGCACACAGGTATGCCTTAGTGCATCTCGTGGGAATCACTGCCCTAGGTATGAAACTAGGGGAAAGTCTTATCCACCAAATCAATTTGCAAGAAGGAGGCTTGTCACAGTAAAAGTTTTTGGAAAAGTTTGATGTGATTGTTACTGTTGGGTTTGGAACACTGGAAGTGTGAGAGACTGGGGAGACAGCAGATTAAGGAGGATCTAAGGCATGCAGTATGCTTGAATATGGGAGAGAATAAAAGGACATGCTTTATTTACAAGTGAACGAGCCTGTTTTAACTACTGGCCTGTTTAAGGTAGAAGAAAACTAGTTTGAAAGGAGAGACATCAATTGGAAGTGAAATCATATGCAGCAAGGGAGTCCTTACAGAACTGACTGAAATCAACAAATGTGCAGGAAAGATAATGAGTGTGGTTGTTCCTATTGCTTTTCTGTTTGTACTTTTTTTCAATTAAAAAAATACTATAAAGGCTTCATAACCAATTGTTGCAGTACTTCAAGCTGCATGTGTCCCTAAGGAGAGGTACTGTAAATCAAAAGTATCCCCAAAGTTGATACTCAGAATCAGGAACTCGAAAGCCTAAGATTTAAATTTTGCTTGTGAGGACATAAATTAGTTGAGCTGAAAAATATCATTTCTGCTAAGGAGCAAAAGAGAGTTTCAACTAAGGTCCAGCAGGAGAAGCCCTGCCAGATGCGTGACTGCCCTTTTGGTAGTGGCACAGACTTTAGATCAGCTCAGTGGAAAACTGCAGCCTCAGCGTGGTTGCTCTTGTTGTGAGCTTCCTGAGTATTTTCAGGAACAAGAACATTATTTCTAGGTACAGAAAACAAAAGGGAAATCATGTATGTAGCCACTGTATTAATTAGCAATTATTAGTAAATAAGACCAGTTGAAGTTGGTCTACATGTGAGATGTAGAATGCTTAAACAGGAAAGTAACAGGTTTCTCTAACTAGTGCATATACCTCCCTATTTTTTTGACCTGGGGCATAAGCTTCGGTATTTCCATAACTTCTACATTCTGTATGCTTTACGTGGCAGTTGTAGCTTTGAAGGGACCAGTTTTCTTAACTTTCAGTTTTTCTTAACCACATAGAGAGAAATTTGAGACCATTTCAAACTATTGCAGTGAAAAGGCTGCTCTGGAAGTTAGGAGTTACTGCCCTACTTGTTAGAGTGTGTGGTTTTTAAGTAGGCTGATGTGGGGACGAAGGAAGTTTTATAAATGTATAAATGTATATGTAAGATCCTACAAATTAGAATTAAGTTTGTTGCTACTAAATTGTTGTCAGCAGTTTTTGTGTCAAGTTTGAAGCAATTCATCTTAATGAAACAGTGATCACAAAATTTGGAAAATGAAGGTTTTATGAACCTTTTATGCTGGGCAAGTCTTTTTCAAGATACTATCTGTAGTTAAGGATGTGTCTTTTGCAGTAAGCTTGACGTAAATTGTTTGACAGAGTTGTTGGTTTCTTCAGCGCTGTGCTTTGGCCTGAAGAGAGTCAAGTGTCATGGTAATTTGCAGTGTTTAAAATAAAAAGTAGTATCAAGTGATACCTGTCTTTTAGTCTGTTTGTCAATTTTGTACTTTGTCCAGTGTTATGTAGGAATCTTTAAAGCCTTCTAGGAGTGAGACAGAAAAGTGATTTTTAAAGTTTAATGGTATCCTATTGAGAGTCTGCTTTTTGTGTATTTTTATATTTGTGTGTGTGCATATATATGAAAATATGTATGTATGTGCATATGTAATGTCCTTATGTCAAAGAAGTCATAAGTATTTGTTTTGTGTGATTGTTCTCTGAAGTGGTATTCTTCTGAACTTTACTTTCTGATTGGTGCCAGCAGACTTTAATTAGCTTTAGTTTTTGGAAACCTGTATTGATAGGACCTTGCAAGGCTGAGGCTGGAAAAGAGGTTGAGGTAGGGATTCCGAAGAGCTTGCTTCAGTTAGAGAACCTTTCCCACAAAGCTTGCTTGTGAAGTAGATTTGTGAGCCTGTAATACTCGAAATTTCCTGTGAAATGAACACTTGTTTTTCTTATAAATGAAATGGTCAACTTAAAAGGAATGCTGACATTCTCAGTTTGTGTAGCAATTAGATAGTTATAGAAGTGTATGGAAATTTAGGACATGGAGGAAATGAGAATTGTGCTTTGATAGTTGGGGAAAGGTATCTGGCTGGTAGACAGAATGCAATGCCCTAATATATAATCGGTTGATGCGTAAGTAAAGATGTGGACTACTACTGATGTTTGGTTTATTAGAGTGTATAAACATTTTTTAGATGAAAGTGGGACATTTGATAATACCTCATTGAAATTATTTGGGTTTTGAATTTGGTACATAACTGTTCTGGTTTCCGGCTGTAATAAATGTGGTAAGCGTTTATCGTTTTGCCAATTAGTGATTCATAATGGTTAAATGTCATTATAGACATGTCTATATTTGAAAGTAATAATCATCAATTTAGCTAGTCTGAAATAACTTTATACATACACTACACGTTGTTCTTATCTTGCTAGCTTTGTTGTGTTGGGGTTTTTTTGTTTTGTTTTGTTTTTCCCCTATCTTTAGCTGATCAGGAAAAGGAAGTTAAGGTCTCATGGTCATCTCAAAATGCAGACTTGTAAAATTGGGGGTGGAGTGCGCCTGGTTAATGAGTAAGATTGTTGAGGAAGGTTCATATTTGAAAGTGCACATCAATCAGTAGTTCTCAGTGAAGCTTATGAAGAGTATTTCATAAGGAGAGGATTAGAAGAAGGGGCTGTTCTCAATCACGAATTTTCACAGCAGTATTCAAGAATACTGTGCAGTTTCTGTTTTCAAGTTAGTTGCATCTAAACCTTACTTGTGCTTATTGAAGAAAAAAAGTATGTAGATTTGGTTGAGGACTTCAGTTCCCAGTATGAAAATATATTTACAAAATATATTTTTTGTTTTTCATGCTATCAAAGATAATTTCTAATAAAAATAGAGCAATTGCACAGGGGTATTTTTGCTATTAATATGTTTGGGTTTGTTTTCTTTAGTATCGGACATTGAAGGTGCTGATGGGTTGCAGCTCAGAAAGGAACATGCCCTCAAGATATTTGCTTACATCAATTCCTGGACACAAAGGTAATTTTGGATTGAGTTTGAGTGTTGATGATACTGGATCATCTGGAGTAGGTTTCCCTTCTTAAAAAATACAGTAGAGCGAATTAGAATGGGCAAGTTATTAATGTGTAGCTAAGTGATACTTGGACAGTAAAGGACATTTTACTACTTAGAAAATAAACGTATTACCCAGTGCATTTTGGGCAAAGCATATTTTGAATGTGATTGGCATTCTGGATGCTGTAATAATTGTGTAGCAATAAATAGCTATATTTCAATTACAAATAATGTGTGTTGCTGCTTTAACATGAAATTTTCTGACCTTATTCTGTGGAGGCAGGGTAGGATAAGAAGAATTTAAGAAAAGATCACTCTGGGGCCATCATGTTAAATTTTTCTCAATGTCCCAATACTCTGAGTCAAGATGACAAATGATTGCAGCCCATAGCTACTAAACTGATAAAGAAAATCCTTTGCACATGGTTGTCTTAAATCAACTACATTATTACTTTTAATCTATTATTTAAATTACTGTTGTTGGGGGTTTTTTTAAGGTAATTATATCAGCTATTCTGCTTACCTCACAGCTACTTACTTTTTTTCCAGCATAAGGAATTCTATGGATATTAGTTTTTAGAAAGAATCTGCAGTAAGGATGTTTGGAATTCAGTGTTCGGCAGTGGTCACAAGACCAAACTGAATTGTAAGAAATATTGGGAAAAGCATAGAGAATAAATTGGCAAAAATTATTCTGGCATTTAGAAGACTCCAAAAGAAAAAAAAGGAATGTCACATTTTGAATACCTGCGAAGGCGGAATCCTCTCCTTCCTCATTCTGCCCAAGGAAGGCACTCAAAGCAAATTCATTATGTCCTGCAATATGCTATTAGACACAGAGAGGGAATTTTAAATCAAAATAAATAGCAGCAACAGAAACCAGAATCCTGTCATATCTTGACAGGTCCTAGATCCCAAGTTTGTCTGAGAACAATTGCAGCCTAGTCATTTTCCAGGTCATCATCTATTCAGAATTTTGTTCTGTTCAACAGCTGTAGCATGACAAATCCAACCTGAAGAATAAATAAAGACTGGATAACATTTAACTCTTTATTTTCTTCTGGTTTCTTTTTACCTTCTATAAGTATGGTTTCATACTATAAAAGAGTATGGAAAACAGTCCTTAACCTATTCAAAGCAGAGTCTAGCAAAGAGGACACAGGAAGGAATTTTACTTTACGTTTTAATTTCATGTCCTGTTTCTACTCTGCCAAATGGGCTTTTGAGAGTTCTGCTTGTTGTTTTGTGCTTGAGGCCTTCCTTAAGAACTACTTTTTATTTTGTTACCTATAGTTTAAATCTCTGCTTTCCTTCAGAAGATCAGTTGGCAACTCAGCCTGAAGAATACCTTTTTATTCCATCTGCGTTTAGTGTTTCCATTTCTGTTTTCTTCTTGAAACTGTTAACATTCAAAGAAGTTGTAGCATACTCATTTTTTCACAGATCTTTAATTTTTAGTGGAGCTCTTCTTCCTGTGAACACATTCAGATACATGAAGACTTAGAGGTTTTGCACATACCTCTGTCTTGAAAATAAAATGTGCCTTCGCCCAATAGAGAATTCTCCAATATCGGTTGGCATTCAAATACAGCTGTGTGAGAAGTATTCACCAGACTTTGTTTTTGTTGTCATTGAGAATTTGTTACAGCCAAGTGGGGTAGTAATTTGTAGGCATAAGTGATGGACCTATTGTACATAGTCTTCCCCAAGGATAAATGCTTGAGGATATGCTTGTTTTTGCCTGTAATTCATTGTTGTCATTTGTTAATATGAAAATACATTTACAATTAAATCATGGGAATCTATTTTTCAAATGGGTAAAGGCACACTCCACTTACACAATATTAAAAGGATTTTTCTTCCTGCATAGATGGAAAAAAAGGTTTTAGATGCTTCCATCACTATCTGTGCTGGAATTAGGGAATACTGAGTGTTATCTTTCCGTCTAACCCACTTTAAAAAAGAGCTGTGTTCAGAATGTCTGTGCCTTAAGAGCTGTAGCTCAAGGGCATATTTGTATTCCATCAAGAGAGGCAGCACCCTCTACCTGTCATAGTTCTGAGTTCTCTGTCTTTTTTTCTTACAAATTATAATTATTAAGCCCAGTTTCTAGATTAAATGCTATACTTTGCCAAATAATTTTTTAACCACTTCTTATTGATGACTTCTTGCCCTATCTTTTGCCTGCTAATTCTCTCAGAAATGGTATGTGTAATTTTTATATTATTTTAGTATCTGAGAACTCTGGTCATGGATGGGAGTCCATTGTTCTCTGTGTAACAGGAGAAAGGTCTCTACTGAGCACAGCTACCAGTTTATATAGCAGTTACATTGTTTAGTAGAGTTTTGAGTGAGAAAGAGTTGAGCTCATCTCAAAGATTCTGTTACAAGCGTGTAGCCTTTAATTTTAGTCTTCATTGAAGTGCCCTTGCTTACTGCTTGCTTTCTTCTCTACGGTCTCCAGGATTTAGATCCTTTTAGGGGGATATCCTCCACCTTTTGTTCAGAATGAGGATGTTGCTTGTTTGTATGGAAGAAACAAATGTTCCCAGACAATAGGTTCTAGGGTATCGATCTTGGGGGGGTTTATGCACCCAGAATCTCTTTGACATATATAGTTGTCCTTGCCCACAACTAGAGCTGTATTACAGAGTTTTCTAACTTGATGATCTGATTGATTTTTCTTATTATGTGGATAAAGGGATGGTGTATAGTTTTTCCCCTTGTTCTTTTCAGTTTACAGTCTGTCAGTAGGTACTCAGAGGAATAATCTCAGCCTACAAAGTAAAGAAAGTAATGAAGATACTTGATACTGCTTTTTCCCATATGGGTGAAGGGTACCAATGTGCATGGGGTTTCTATCCAAATACAGATAAAGCAAACAAGCTTAAATAGTTGATTAAAAATAAAATTATTTTGCAGCCCTGTTGATTTAAAAATAACAATAATTAGTTCTTAAACAGTTGACAAACATGTCAGGTGGTTTATTGCAGTAAATATCAATAGAGAAAACCAAATGAGGAAATGGGTTCAGGAACATACTGAAGAACATTGCTTCTGTAGTGGTATGGTGACCTTGCCCCTAAGATTTCTTTTGTATATTTTAGTCACAGTGGCAGCTGCTAAATGATAACAGGGACTTCATAGTTTTGGTAAGCATTTGGAAGTAATGGGATGTTCACAGTGTTTAAGGAAGGCTTTGTGACTCCCTCTTGCTGCTGGGTAGAGTCTGTTTCATTTGGATTTCCTTACTTTTACGGGTCTGTCAAATATTTTGTTGTTTAAAATATTTTGAAGTGAAGAGTTCTTTTGGTCAGTTACCTGTTCTGATTGTAGCTACTTCAGGAATTTTTATTTTTGTTTTTTTTCTGTTTTCTTACAGACAATGTCTGTGCTGTTTCAAGGAGTATAAACATTTGGAGATCTTTAACCAAGTAGTATGTGCGCTTATTAACTTAGTGATTGCCCAAGTTCAAGCTCTGCGGGACCAGCTCTGTAAACATTGCACTATTAATATAGATTCAACATGGCAAGATCAGAGTAATCATGCTGATGAGCCCCTGAATGTAGAAAGAGAGTCTCATGAAGAAGAAAGTGGAGAACGGCAAAAATCTATAGAGAAAAAATTAGATTCTGCAAGAACTTGTATCCTGACAGAGGAGGAGTCTGCAAAGAACACTGATGCTTTTAGCTTATGGAGCACTGATGAGAAGGAAAAGTTGTTGCTGTGCGTGGCAAAAATCTTTCAGATTCAGTTTCCTCTGTACACTGCTTATAAGCATAATACTCATCCCACAATAGAGGTATATCTTATCTTTATGTGTATATTTAATTATTTTGTAAAAGGTTATTTGTTCTCATTAATGAGTAGACTGTGCGTGTTTGGTGACAGTTGCTTTCACACAGGACGGGCAAATTCAGCTCTCCTGTTGACTTCAGTAGAAGTTTTCAGAGAAACTTTTTAAATGACACACACTCTTACACTTTCTTTAAAATATGCTTAATTGTTATAGGTAATATATTGATAAGTGTTGGATGGAACTGTACACTGAATTATTGTACTGTTTAAATAACAGGAAGGCAAAAAGGGGACTATAGCGAAGCCTTTCTTCTAGAAGGTAACCCATTAATAGTTTACTAATTTCTTTTCATTACAATCTATGGTTCTAGAAGCAAAGCTTCATAAACTAAACTTTGTGCAAGACCAAACTTACTTGTTAGAATGGCTGTTTAATTGACTAGAATAACTGAGCTCTGCACAAGTAGCTTTGTTCTACGGTGCTGATTTTCCATATTTTCTTCCGAAAAAACCACCAAACAAAAAAATCTTAAAAAATCCTGCAATGTTTAATTCACAGTTTCTGAAATAAATATGATGGTGTTAGCATTTCCTGGTTGAAACAATATAATTCTTGGCAAGGTTGGATTTTGGTCCAACTTGTGGTAGTCTAATAACAAATAAACATGTTTTTTACAATATTTGTGTGCAAAGATATATATTTAGCTATATAAAAAAAGCTTCTATCCAACAAACTTTTGAGAAAGTCAAAATGGCGAATTGGACTACAGTTAACCCTTTTTTATAATTATTTTTTTTATTTGGAGAGTTTGGGGAGTTCTGTTGGAGCTCTGAGTGGTTAAGTTTACTTTTTAAACTTAAGTCCATAATGAGAAGATACCAAGTCGTATATAATTTTTAGTTATGTATGCTAGGGTGTTCACAAGATATAATCAATTTTTGTTGAATGAATCCTGCCATATCTGACAATAAATCTAGTTAAAACTTGTAACACAGCAGGTTTTTTGGGTGGGCTGGATTTTGGTTTCTTGTCTTATTCTGAAACATATGGGCCTAAGTTAACAGAGGTTGTTTCACAAATACATGTGTGTAGAAAAATGAGGCAAAGTTAGGATTTGTGGATTTCAGGTTTCCCATCATTCATTTTGGCCTGCCTGTTAAACTTTCACCATACATAAATAAAGCTGTAGTTCAGCCTCTGCAAGCAGGAACTGTAGAGGGTAGATCTATCTTGTCAGTTAAAAAAAAATAAATCAATGGCTACTTAAGTGATTTATCTTTTGTACTCCTCTGGGATGCCTACTGAAACTAGCTTCATAGGAATACACAATGAACAATTCTGCAACAGCTTTTCTATGTATAAGCGTGCTTGCTTCTTTTAAATGACAATTTCAGGTATTTTTTTCTTCTCTTTCAATTTCATTTCCAGCTGATAAAAAGAAAATCTCAAAGTGCCTGGTGGGATTTCTTTATCACTTGATGTGCAGCCATAAAGTGATTTGGACACAGATATGCTGTAGATTGTTGTACTGTGACTGGCTATCACTCTAGACATACTAGTGTATATCATATATACATCATACTAGTATATATAATTTGAATTAATTGAATACATTTGTTAGCTATCCTAAAAACATAACTTGAAGTGAAACTGAGAATGAAAAACACTTTTCTGAGGTACAGACAAGTGAGGGGAAAAGTTTTTTACTTTTCTGCTAGACTTTTTTGTGTTTCCAGGTATGGAATATGCTAGCCTGCCATATTTGTTGTGTACCTTTTTCCTTTTTTGGGGTGAGATTTTGTTTGCATTTAAAAGGTCCCAGCATCAATCATTTTTCTTACAAACTGAGGTTTTCTATAATTAGGAAGCACTAGGGGTCTGTTACTCTAAAGTAGTAATGTTAGCTATTTTAATGTCAAAACTTCGTAGTACCATGAGTGACTCATTTACTGAGGTTTAGAATTTAGTTTTGGATTTTAGTCTAGAGCACATCTTAGTTGAATTGAGGCAAGCTATTAGTCCCAGTAATGGGAGCACTTTTTGTTTTAAATCAGGCTTGGACTCAGTCCTCAAGGGATCATAAGATAAAAATCCCTGTTTCAAGTGTATCATCTATACTAGTAAGATAAACAGATTCCTGAACAGACCAAATCTGCCAAGAATTTGTTGGGAGAAGCTGGTGTAGCTCTCCTTCCCCCTCTAAGCATTTCTTTTGCCCTGTAAAAAGGGAAGTTTTCTGATGCAAAACAGACTCCAATCTCCACTCTCACTGACTTCAGAAATTCCTTGTTCCAGATTCTTGAGATGAATTTACACGATTTCATTGAGTCATCATGTCCAGTAAGGTTTCACTTTGCCTAGAAATTACCAATTAGCCTGTCACTTAAAAATTTCCAATGTAAGGCTTTCACACATGGTATTGTTACCTTCTGGTAATGATCAGCAGTCAATATTACTGTTAGCCTTTGGTCTGTATACACCTCCAAGATCTTTGTTCTTATTGACCGCAGACAAGACTTGAAGTCTAATCCTCTTGTCAGGTGCTTGCCAAAGCCATTTTACACTTGACCATCTAGTGGGGAAGTAAAACATTCATGTGAAAGTAGGATGTTTTCCTTAGCTTAGGAGTTCATGAAGTTGGATGAAAATGAACAGCAAAGCAAGAGTTATTGGTAGTCAAAAGGGTGTTTGCCTGTATATGATCCCGTAGATTCTCTCCTTAAATTATGTGGGCTAAGAATTAATTTTGTCCCTTACAACATTTCTGAAGTGAGGGACTGAAGACCATGGAAGCCTGATCGGTAGCCAGAAGGGCTGTGTACTCTTGACAGCAGAAGCTACCTTGAACAAGTGGCCTTGCAGAGGGCAGAAATGTCACAGAAATATGCTGTATACGAGGACAGTGAAACTACATCATGTGGAAGTAAATCAAGCATATTGACAAGTATATAGTCTTGACCTGTATAGAATGAATATGAGTCTGTATAGACAGAACGTTTGTCTCAACTTTTCTTAAACTGCTGAGAAGCCTAATGAAAAATGTCTTTCTACTAAGTTTGGATTTCTAAAACAGTGCAATTAGTTGCAGTTAGTTAGAGGTCAGCCCACTTCATAAATATTGAAAAAACTCTGTGAAGATAATGTCTGGAAACACACCATTTTCTTCTGTTGAAATCTACCAATATATTTAGTGCCCAGATAGAGGCCTTTGTGTCTATTTTTCAGCCTAAACAAAATTAACTCAAAATATTTTTATAAATATGGTTGGTTGTTTTTTGGGGAAATGTTCATACTTTGGAATTAGTTAATTTTTTTTTTTTTTATTTATGGGATATCTTTTAAGAGTTCTTGCATACAGGGTAGATTAAGACTGTATGCCCTATTCTTCTTTTTATACTTACTCTATGCAGCAAGTGTGATACCTAGAATGGATACTTCAGAGGGGAAATAAAAAATTGGAAAATGGAGGCTCTTAAAATCCTGTAAAGAAAGAAACAACGATGTAAAGGGCAGTCCTGAACTTTGCCCTGCCTCAGAATGAACAATGAATCTGAAGGGAGTTATCCAACCATTTAGCAGTTCTTGACAGAGGATGAAATGAAAGGGGGGGGGGGGGGGGGGGGGAATCAGTTGTTTAGGTGTCTGTAGCTGTAGTTGCTGATTCTTTGGAATCTTGCTATCTCTGCTTTTCCTTTTCAAGTAAATATTTTCTTGGAAGATATCCCTAATTAAGTGCCCATCACCAAGATTGTGTCCATGTCAGACCTCAGCTAGTACATTTTATCTGAAGTGATGGTGTTTTTTAATGCCATGTTAGATTCCCATGAAGAATATTCTTATTTCCTTATAAACTTGATCTTAAGGAATTCTCAGTCTCTGTTCTGTTTCACATCTGCAAGAACAGAAGTCACGTTTCCAGGCTTGGTCTCTCAACTGCAACATTTTTAGTAAGCTTTGCAGGACTTGTGCAATAGACCTCCGTGCATTTTTGATTTCTGTATTCTGAGAACTGTAGTTCACTTGACAACAAGTCTCTTTTATTCAAGAAAACTAATGAAATTTCTCACAATTTTTCTACAGTTTTCATGCGCAGAGCGCTGAACACCTTTTCTTGCTACTTGAAAACATACCACCCACTGGCTTCAAAGCTATTTTAAAAATAACTTAAGAGTATCACGAGTTCAGGCATG
The DNA here is from genome assembly GCF_900496995.4 of Aquila chrysaetos chrysaetos. Taxonomy (NCBI): domain Eukaryota; kingdom Metazoa; phylum Chordata; class Aves; order Accipitriformes; family Accipitridae; genus Aquila; species Aquila chrysaetos. The sequence continues at coordinate 33,947,301 of NC_044011.1, forward strand.
AGTTAGAGTTCAGCAGAAGAAAAAAGAAAATAAATGCTTAGCTATAATATGAGCATATTGAATAATTCAAAATGTTTGTATCACACGTAATCCATCCAAAATTGCTTGCCTCCAGTATCCTCTGGTACAGTTTTAAGAAGCTTACTCCTACACAGCTATTTAAATATACTTGGGAAACCTCATTTAAAGAACTTAAAGTTAAGTTAAACTTAAATTTGATTTGTGAATATGAGAACTGGGTGTTTGTCATAAAGGGATGGAAAGGAGAAGAATTTGTGCTGTAACTACCTGCAAGTATCCATGGCAATGTTGTGGTTTTACAGTCACATTTTATGGTTTCTTCAATGCCCTTTTGCCCCCCAGCCATATGCAAGATACACACAATATGTGTTACAACCCTAATAAAGAAAATTCCTGCTTTATACTGCCCAACAAGTGGATGTTGTGAACGTTAAAAAGAAAAGCTATTTTTCCAAATGCTTTTCAGTTTAGTACTTCTAGAAAATAGATTTCTTGTTGCAGCAAATAGCTAACAGATTGATAGGGTGATACAATTCCTTCTCTCTCTTTAGTTAGCTTAATCCTGTAAAGAGTATTAGCCACTTATTTTATATGATGTGTTTTGTTTTATATAAAAAAAAACACAGTAGTTGAAGCAAAAGAATTTTAATATTCTGATGGGAATGAATAATTTGACAGTTTAGCCCCTTAAGTCATTAAATATAGGATTGTAGAACATCCTACATTTCATCTAAATTCAGATGTTTGGATATATGTCTCATATTTATGCAAAAATTGCATTCAAAAGTACCTAGATTAGTTCTGTTCTGTAATTTTCTGGCTGGTATGCAGCCAGTGTGCCAGACTTATCACCTTTGAAGTATTCCTGTTGAAAAAATTGGTGATCTGAAGGGGGGTGGGATTGAAGAATGATCTGTTAAATCCAGCCATTGAGAGCCACTGCTGAGATGTTATCCTAAGTGTATATTTGTGTACTTATAAATACATCTTAACAAAGGTAAAATGGTGAACTAGAAAAGTATGTTTTGTAGTGTAAAAGTGGAGCAAAGCTTGAGCTTCTGTCTTCTTCTAAGTCAGGGTTTTGTTTTTTGTTAGTTGACTATAGTATCTGTTAATGGTCAGTGGTTTTTTGTTCCTATAAATGTGTTTTTATTGCTTCAGTTAATTTTTTTTTTCTCCTTTAAACAGGATATTTCTGCTCAAGAAAGCAATATATTAGGGGCGTTCTGTGATATGAATGTAAGTTGTCCATTTTTAAATAGGTGCACGTTTCCTAGAAACTTAAAATAGCCATGTTTGCTCCTCTGTATAGATTTGTGTTATCCTGATGTAGCTTTTGAATTTCCTGTATGTCTGAATGGATCTAGTATTGATTGTTCAAGTTCTTCTTTTTTTTTTTTTTTTTTTTTTTAATATTTCTAGGATGTAGAAGTACCATTGCACTTGCTTCGTTATGTTTGTCTGTTTTGTGGAAAAAATGGCCTTTCCCTCATGAAGGATTGTTTTGAATACGGAACCCCTGAGACACTGCCATTTCTTATAGCACATGCATTTATCACAGTGGTATCTAATGTAAGTATTGTCTTTAAATTGTTTCATGTTAAACACAAAAAGTAAAAGGACTAAAGTCTGGAAGAATTCTGTAGGACCAGGGAGGAAGAAAAACACTAAGATTTTCCTTGTTAGGAATGTGAGGTTTGCTTGTCCACTGAGCATTTCATCATCCAAACCCTATACATCACCTGTAAGCACACAAGTAGTTTTGCAAGTTTGCACCTAGATACGAAAATTGTAACAGCCCCAGAAAATACTTACAAGAATGTTGTCAGAAGTCATTTCTGTCCCTGAAGTTGTGTCATGGAAAAGTATGCTGCTTCGGGCTATATTAACTTCTTACTTATTTCCTGTGAGGCACAAAGGAAAAGCCTATGGATTTTTTCTTCTTCTCTATTTCCTGTGATTTTGTATCATTATACACATTTGCAGCATAGAGGTAACTATCTTTTATTTTCACTTAGTTTCAGAATACATATCCTTCATCATTTCTTCATTTTGAAATACTAGTGAATTTTGACTAGCAGAATTAAAAATTTATTTCAGTGGAGATGCGAAGGAGATTGGTAATAGAAATAAAAACCAGTCTCTAAAGAAGGACATCCGAAGACCTAGTGTAATGTGAGAATGTGAAGTTGTGACCTGTCTTGTGGATGTTACATATGGACAAAAAGGAAAACAATAGTTTGTTATGCCTTGTATGAAGTGAGTTTAACATAATTTTGACATTGATTGCAATTTTTAATACTTAAAATCAGATCCTTCCTTCCACACATCTTCCCTCTTTCCATGTTGGTGTTATTGATCAGCCAGGATGATGTTCTTGGAATATGTTTGCATCGAAGGAACCAGTAACTGAAATAAAGCCAATGTTGGTGATCTGTATCGCTCGCTCCTGATCCTTTTAGTGTAATGGTTCTTAACTTGTAGGTCAGAGAATAAATGAGTAAGGCCATGATAAGCTCCATTCTTGTAAGCTTGCACAGGACTGTTGCAGGACCTCTGTATGTTAAATTGTGGAGATGTGTTACCTTCTGGCCCTTTCTGTATGATCTGATGAGCTTTCAGGTGATAATCCGATAAGTTCTTCATCTCTAGCTGTTGTCAGTGCAGCCTGCAGTCTTCATTGAAACCATCTGCAGAAAATGTATGGTCTTGTAGGTTATTCTGGTTTGCAAGTAAATTTCTGTCATGGAACCAAACATTTTTGCATGTCTCATTTTTGTTTTATTTTTTGTGAGAAAGGGCACAACTATTCTGAACAATGAGTGGCAGCTCCCTATCACGCCAGCATTTTTTTCAGCAAGCATTCTGACTGCAGATCCCATTTCCTAGATATCCCATACCAGTGCATGTTTATAAACTGCATCTGCCTTTCTTCTTTGTCCTTTTTTGAAGTCTTTATCTTTCTCCACATAAATTGTTTATTTTCTTTATTCTTAGTGGTGTGCCCTAACCCAAAATACTTCTCAGCAAAGTTTCTCCTTTCAGATAATTACTTAGCAACTTTGCATTTATCTTTTGTTCTAGTAGGTAATACATTTAGCTGTCTCTTGCAGCTATTTTAGATGAATGCTATGGTTAAACCTGCCAGATAAAATGAAATTCAACCCAAACCATAACCAGCAGAAGCATTGTTTCTTCAACCTCTTCCAGCATTGTATCTTTTACCATTCAATTAGAATCTTTCTTTTGAACTCTGTCTGGCTTTGCTGGCAAATCTGTGTGAGCTAGAGGAAAACTGTTTTAAACAGTATTTTTTTCTTTAGATTTTATCTGTCAGTTCCCTACAGAAAGTATAAGATGTTGTATGTGTAATGTGCTTTATTCATCCACTTCCCGCATTTTGGTGTCACTCAGTGTACTTGTCAGCAGTGCTTCTGACTTTCAAATGCAATGTTTATTAGTTCCAAATGAGGCAGGTAATTTTTTTGACAAAATACATTTTACCTTGCTGATACTAAAAAAAAAGGTTTTTCTTTACCTCTACAATGGTGCATAAGCTTCTAATTTTGATGTAATGTTTCTCTTTCCCTGTTTCTTTTTATATCGTCTCACTATATAATTCATATAATTTAGGTAAATGTAAACGGTTTAAAATGATACACCAAAATCCAATAAAACAAAAAGAAGCATTCACAAAACTGTATTTTTTGTGAACAAAATATTGGTGATCTCAGTAAGAACTCTGCTAATCTGACTTGGTTTTATCCCAATGCATTTGAGTTTATGGGATTTATAGATAGTGTGAGATTTATGCATGACCCTGTCGATAATAGCTCAGTGAACAGCTCTGCAATGTCAACTCTTAACTGGTTCACAATGTGTAAAACCGGAACCATAGTGTATAGTAACTCTTAAATACATTTTCACAATCGTACTAACTCTTGAGAATCGCAGTTAAGTAGCCATTATTGTAAAGATGCCTAGAAATACCCGTGCTGGAATTTATTTTAAAGTCTGTGAGTTGTTTAGCTACTACCTTAAATGTTTCAAAAATATTTTCAGAAAGATTGTAGTGTGGGTGAACCACTCAATTTCTCATTAGAAGTTAGGCTTAGTAGTAAGCTCCAGGAAGTAGAATAGGTAAAGCTGGAAATAGTAAACTGAAGTCAAAGAAATCATTTGCTAACAACCAGACATTCAGCTTTTAGCAGACAAGGCTGCATAGTGTTGTGGAAAGCATTTGCTTTGTTTCTTCCATAAGGGAGGGTGAGTATCTCATTAAGTGCACTCTACAGGTGCATGTAAGAGAAGACCATTGCCACAAATTAGTAAAGCCTGTGGGGAACTGAGCTACTTGTTTGTGATTACTCGTGTCCCTTTTGTATAGAGGACATTAAAATTATTGAAAAGATGTTTCCTTGAATTTTTTTATCCAGAAAATCTCGTTTGAGTAAATGTCTTTGTCAGACAAGCTTATGTTTGTAATAGTAAAGCCAGCAAATGTAATATAATGCAATTTACTTCACATAGGGAGTTGACTAGTTGGCACTCTTGTTTTTTCTCCAGCTTACGGCTCTGCAAGATGCTTTCTTAGCAACCTGTATTGTGGTAGGAGTGACTTTTCCTTCTTAGGATATTTCTTTGCTGTCTTTTTTAGTTAGATACTTGGTTCCTCCTTTCTTCCCACATTTCATATTCTGTGGTATTTACTCAGTCTAACTACCTGATGTTGTGTTGGTCTCTCTTAAAAAAGCTAGCAGACACAGAGAAATCAATGACCTACTGCTTGTTCTGTGGAGGGTTTAAATCTCACTGAAAAAGCCTGTCACTACTTCATTCTGTACCATTTCAGTTTTGTGGATGTTGTGGAGGAATGACTGCCCTCTCAGTGGAGATGAATTAATTGAAATAATGCTGATTGTTTCCAAAATGTTGGTTTAATTATACTGTATAAAACTTCAAAACTTAAGTCAGAAGTAAAAACTGTTGAGAGATGCACTGCCTTTTAGAATTGAATTACCTATGATAAAGAGCAAATAATAAAAATACCAAAAACCTCTGAAGCTTGAGAACAGAGCAGATGCAGTAAATACTTTCTCTTAAAAGCCAGTGGAAGCAAAAAAAAGTATGATGAAAGTTGCGGATTTTTAACGTTATTTTTATGTCATTTTACATATGTTAGTTTATGTCACTTAAATAATTCAGTATATTTATATTTGAGTTCATGATGAAAATTACATTTTCATTTATAACATGTGAAATCATCCATGAATTCAATTCTGAGGATGAACGTTGTATGTAATGCAAGTATACAGATGAATGAAATGGCTTTAGAAATTTGAATTAATGTAGACTGAAAATTACTATAAACAATGAAAGCCATAAAAACAAAATTATAAAAATGTTTCCTACTTTTATTTCACAAAGAAATATATTTTCTTTTATGTTTCATACTGCATATGAAAAAGAGTTAAAAATCAAATTGTGTAATACAATAGTATCTTTGTCATCCTTGCAATTCCTTGTCAAAATGTTATCTAATTCCTGTTTCTAGAACAAGCATCTTCTAGTTACACTTTCTATCTTTGGGATGTTAGTATTTTTTTCTTCTTGAGACTGCCAACCGAATCAGAAGCTTATTCCAAATGTGGTCTTATTTGCAATGTGAAGATTTGGCTGGTTTGTCTTGCAAAGTAGGTTAGTATTGTTACTGTGTAGTGTTAGTTGCATTGTAAAAAGTAAGTCTGAAAATATTTTTTTCAGAACTGACTCAAAAAGTTATTTGGCTGATTCTGGAAATGTTTAAACTGAATGCTGATGATACAGTTTTCCTACAGCCTAATATTTTTCTCTCCTGGCAAGAAGGAGAATTTAGATTTTCTGCATGCAGAATTTTCCAAAATCCTGGTGAGAATTTAGTCCTTAACCAGAATTTATTTCATTAGTTGCAAAGATTAAACATTCTTTTAAGAATAAACATGGAGATGTAAATTGACATGACAGCTTTGAGTGACTGATGGTGTTAGCTATTCACAAGATTTGTGTGCACACATGATTAAAATTATGTGGGTGGTAGTAACAGCTGTTGATGTTTCATCTATGCTAGATCCCTTACCTGGCAGGTAGTTGTCTTTCTGTAACAGGTTTAACAGGCCCAGCATTCCTTTTTGAAATGCAGATGGAACCTCTAACTTTGCCTGTGTAAGTAGTTTGGTTGGTCCTCTTTTCCTCACAGCGGTGCTAAATAGCTGTTTCAGGGTTTTTTTTCTCTGCATATGTTTTCTTCCTGCATACAGCTTTGCAAAGGTGGTAAAGGCAGAATGGTAAATATGGGAATGCAAATATGGTAGTAGAAAAACTGTGCTTAATCACTGGTTATCATAATTTTATTTTATAGGATATATAAGCCCTAAGAAGCAAAACATCAACACAAGTAAAATAATTTTACTTTATTCAGGAGAAATTTGCAAGGAACAGAAAGAATGGAATAATTTTGTTGTAGACTTTAAAAGAAAAAGGAAAAAGAAACCCCACAAGGCTGAGTAGCAGTTTTTCCTACTGAAGAAACTACAGAAAACACAAAAATGAGACATCTGGGCAGTATGATACTATTTATACAAAGTTTATATTTTCCAATTGACTAGAAGAAAAGATGCAACTCCTGTGTATAAGTCACAGAAGCATTCCTTAGATAACATTTTTGAAAATTAGAAAATTAAGAAGTTGAAAGAACTGAAGTCAAATGAAAAACAGCAAAGTCTTTTTTTTAAAGTGGGGTTGCATGTGCAAATGTACCAGCAATATTTCATTTTTTACCATTCTCATTAAATGTCATTAATGAAATTTTTATCTATTTATGTTTTTGCATTATAGATCAGAATATGGCTACACATCCCTGCTGTCATGCAGCACATTATACCCTTTAGGACTTATGTTATCAGGTAAATTTTTAATTTAAGAATTTTTCTTGTTGGACTTTTTGACAGCACCTATTTATAATTTCAGCTGATATACTTTTAATTGTTCAAGTTGTTGCTCTGACTGTATAATTTCAACAAGGAGAGTGAAGGTAATGTTTAGAGTTAGTTTGGGCAGTTCCTTACATCTATCTGATTTCGGGATCAATCAGATCAATCTTGTTAATAGCATTTTTAGTGTGACATCCAGCCCCATTCTAACATGTCATGTCAGGTACAACTGTAATACAGTTTCACTTACTGCCGTATCTTCATAGAACTTTACATAAAATTTGCAATGAGATGATGTAAGTAGAAGAGCAATATGTAGTCATTGAGATTTCATGTACTGAGTTTCACTGAGTTTTAACACTGCTTCACATTTTGATGTTCTGTATTTCCAGCTGGCAGGAACTGAAGTGTGATCAAAAGTCTACTCGCACTTTTATGTATCTAAATATATCCAGTCCCAAAGATTTTCTTTATATCTAGTTGCCTATCGTGAAAAGCACTTTAAATATAAAGTACTTACAAAGATATTTAATTGTACAAGGAATTTATTTTTATTGGATTTCTCAGGACAATAGAAAAAATCCTGTGAGCTGTTGATGAAAATACCTTGTGTATGTGTATCTGCCTGGAGGTGGAGGGGTGTGGTCACAGCTAATTCTCCTTCCAGTGGCCCAACATTAAACTTTTCTGGTGCAGGCAACCTAGAAGGCCACTGCTCTTGCATGGGCCCAAAGCTCCTCAAATGCTCTGGATTTCCTGTAACTGTAATGTTAGAAATGTGCTTATACTGGTCATGGCTTACTTCCCTGATAGCAATAAATGTGCCTTTACAGATTATATTGTCTTAACTATACCAGTGTAAAATCACGCTCTTAACAAAAATAATTACATTGGCAACAAAAAAGTGCACAGAACAATGAGGCTCAGAACTGTGTTTCATATTTAAAAATGTTCTGGTTTTAATTGTAAAGAATTTTGGCTGTAAGTACTGGCTTGGCTATCGATCTATCCTGCTAATAACATGGTCTCTACCAAAACGATAGCACCAGAGAGGAGAGTATTGTGATCTTCTATTAACACATACCACTCTTGAGTTACAGTCCAGCTGTGTGCACTCCTTTAATGCTGATGTGTTATCTTTGAAATCTTACAAAGGTAATTTCTTATAAAGGCAATTATTAATCATGAAGTAGTTTAGGAAGGACAGGCAGAGGATCTTCAAGTTCTTGTCTCTGTACATATTCCATTAATGGTTGTTCGTGGGAATTTGGTTCATGAGCCTTACCTATCTTCTTGCAATGTATGGAAATTAAAAAAAGCATTGAAGGATCAACAATTAGAGATAGGCCGATGAGAAGGAACTTGAGTGAGACAGAGTAACATGGCCTGAAGTCTTTGCTGTTAATCCTGACTTGCTTGTCATCCTATAATTCTTAACACATTTTCTATTTTATAACTGTAGGTGTAATTAGGGTCGCTGGAATGAATAAAAGATTTTTTTCCTGTGTTCTCCTCATCTCTTCCTCTTTACCCACAGAATATTTGCATCTGATTTAGAATGTGATTTGTCAGCAGCTTCTTGCCATAAATAATGCCCTTGATGTCTGTTCTTAGCATTTACAATACGTTCTTGTCAATCAGAGTGGTAATATTGATACAGGATACATCTGTGGAAGACACTAGCAGTTTAGAGGAGGAAGGGGATGTTCCTCCAGTTTCCATTTTTCACAACGGCATCCTGATGGGAGATCTGGGATTTCTCAACGTTATGAAATCCGAAGTTGTTTTTGTGAAGATGCACTTACGGAGCAGGACATGAAGCTTGGAGGCTATATAACAAAAAAAATCTCTAGTGTTTTACCTTTATATGGGACAGAATTTAACACAGATTCCTTTGGTAAAAGATGACTTTCTTAATGTATGCAGCTTTAGCCCATGTGGTTGTCAAGCTTACAGATCTTGTCTTAGCAGCTTGGGTCTCTAGGTCTCCATCTGCTTTTTACTTTAGGGAAAAAAAAAAAAAAAAAAGGCAAATATAGTCCTGGGCATAGCAGCACTGCATCTTTGAAACAAATCCTGTAATAGCTTCTGCTGCTCTGCAAAGAAAGAGGGTTTGGAGAGGGGTTTAGTCTAGAATGAGCACTTGGGGCTCTAACTGACTGTTAGTCCAATTTGCTGCTAATGTAGATTCCTTGCAATAACTGCATTTTGGAATGCTGATCAGCATAAGCAGAAAAGAGAGATCACCTGACTGGCATCTTAGCAGCATCTTTTATCAGATGAGCTAACCTTTATGTTCCTGCTCTGTGGTTATTTCTACTAGGAGTGGATGAAATGAACAGCCAAGTGTGTATTTGTGTAGAGGAGACCACTGCTGGAATTTGCAAAGATCATAGACGCAATCCTGTCATTATTGCTGCTACTAATAAAAGACTAATAAATGTTATCTTCTGCCTGGGGAATGGAGCACTAGCATTCATATCTTGCCTCTGAAAGGCCGATGTTTATAAGCAGTTGAGGAAAGAAATGAAGGACATGAATTAAAAATTACACCTTTCAATAAGGAAGCAAAGTGGTTTTAACCTCCTCAGAAGGAAGCTTTTATTATTCCTAATACCTTAGACTTCTGCATTTCAAATTGCAGAATTCTCATGAAAAAAAGAAGAGACTTATTGACAAAGTGACTCAAGAAAATAAGTCATAACTTACTGCAATTATAAATGAGGGCAAGTTGTTGATGATGTCTCGTTATAAAAGACATTGGTTCAATCTGGCTTCTACCTCAAGATCAGAGATGAGAGATGCACTGTGTGGTTCCAGATATTGAATGCCTCAAGAGAGCAGTAGCTATAAACACGGTCCTCCTGTGTTTTGAGGACATTGTTTTTTCAGTGGCAAGATTGTTGATTGAAAGTGTCATGGATAGTTCTGTCCTTTAGAAAGAAGACTAGCAATGAAGTCCCGTTTTATGAGAAATAAGAGATAAAGTTGTATGTCTGATACATACGTGCCTTTATAAAGCACCAAAAAGTGCTTGATAGCATGAAGGAAAGACCTAAAATTCTTCTTTCTTTGACGTCACAGTTGGTATAACCTACTTAATGTTCCTTTGGTAAAATCTGAGAGCTATGTGTAGCATTAGCACTGACCATTATCATATTTGGTTCTAACCCTTTCTCCTCATGCCCTTTTTCCTCTCTCCTGCTTCAAGACGGATCTTGAGAGATTTTTTACGAAGGATTCATGCCTCTGCCCCAGTTAGGGAGAAACAGAACATTCTGTGCTCAAGCACATTGAGAGGAAATAGCAAGTGGCAGTTGCTCCTGTGTTAGCTGTGTAGTCTCGACACAGGGCACAAGCATAGCACTGGTATATGCAGAGGAAGTGGAAGCTCCGAACAGAATTGATCCACAATGCTTCCTGTGTCGTACAGTGAGAGAGAATGCAGCTGAAAGAATGCAAGTTACTCTTCTGCTTAAAAATATTTTTCTTAAAAATTTGGGTTTTATGGGAGTGCCCAAGACCACCGCTTGCTACTAAATGTTATGAAAAAATCTTGTAATAAGCCTTGAAGTTTTTACTTGAAAAAAATACTTAACTCCTCCAAAAATCTGAAAATTTATGCTGTAGGTACAAAGAACAGACAAGTCAGGAGACAATAGCCAGGCACTTAAGTGAATTCTTCATATCACTGAGGAGTGCTGACTCATTCTGCTAGATATCCCTTTTGCAGCTATCATCCAGAGGAGTCATATTAAGGGAAAAAAGATTATTTCACAGCTGACTAGCTGAAGTCCCGAAGCATAAGATGTGATTGTAAGCATTACACTAACATGGAACTGCACGTTTAAAACTGAACTCTCTCTATCCCCAAATACAGCAAATTTAAATAGTTTCAGTAGACTAAAACTGGTTGTTTTTTTTTTTAATAATAATGTATCTGTGTTGCTTAAATGTAGATAATACATATTCACTGATAATTTAAAGTATGCCAGGCTGGCAGGACAGGTCCTATGCATATATAGGCTATCCTTTATGTATATGTAGAAAAAGAGGTATGTTTCTTTCCAAAAGTCTTACTTAGGCAAAAATGTTGGATTTACTAGATTACACAGATCTTGAAGTATTGTTCATATATTCCTTTAAGACATAATGCTCATCAGAATCAAAAAGATAAAAATTTAGAAATTAAAGAAAATAACAAAGGGCAGAATGGAAGCTTTTATTAAGCCATTATATGAATCAGTCACATATTCACATTTATATACTGTATACAGTTCTGATCATTCCATCTCAGAGATAACAACAGAACTACCTATGTGATAGGAAGGGTGATGAAGAAGGTAGGAGATAAAAAATTACGTTGATAGGAGGAGAGACATAGTCTAAGACTTTTCTTTGACAGGGAGGTGGCTGTTATGAGTCATATGAAGACAATAAATAGAGAATGATAATTCACAGTTTTTCAAAAACAAGAAATGGAGAACATGCAATACAATTGTCAGTTTGCAGACTTAGGAGAAATGAAAGGAGATCGGTTTTCATGCAAACGTAATTGTGAAACTAACTGGCATAGGTTAATGAGAAAGCCAAAAGTATAAATAGAAAGAGATAAATGAATTCACAGTAGTGGATAGGTTCATCCATATTTTTTTTATCTATGGGATAAATCTTCTACCTGCTTTTAGAGTGGCTATTTTGGGCTAAATAGTCCTTTTGCCTTGTTCTGGTATCTCTGTTCTTATGTAAGGCAACGCAGCAAATATACAGGTAGTCAGTGTAAGGAAAGATGTGCGTTAATTGCCAGAGCTAGCTAAAGATTCCTTTTTCGTTACTAATTATGTTGTACTGGTAAAAGCATAAACTGGACCCAGTTTACTGATACAGATGAGCTTAGTCCACTGTATCTTTCCACAATAAAAATGAGGCTTGGCCTACTCTGCAAGTTTCTACAGTTTTAATCCTGGTAGTAAAGACAAGATCATATTTGATTTATGACCAGTGTAGTAGTGCCAATAAATTTTGTAGTGTAGATGCAGTTATACTTGTAAAGACAAGTATGCTATCTTCTACATTTATACTGTGCCTGATTAGAATAATGCAGTTGCATTAAAAAAACCTAGGATGCAGGTTAACAAGTAAAAAGTGCTCTTTTCTCTGTAGTGGTCTTTAGGGCCTTGGCAAAACAGATAATACTGTTGAAGTATTTCTGAAGCTGTGAAAACATACCTACGTGGTAGTCTCAGGTATTATAAAGTGGGATTTTTTTAAAAAGACTGTCTCTTAATGATATTATAATACAGAACACATAACACAAGTCTGATTCAGGCTTGGGGTAAATAAAGTAATCACACTGAAAGAACCTTAAAAATGTTGTAGCATTAATTTTATGATTCAAAGTAGCTTTGTACTGATACTGTGGCATTAAAATAAAAAATGTTTTGTTGTATAAACTAGATTAATATAGTTGTTTCACCAAACTTTCTAGTGTGAGGAAGATTTCAGGTGAAAGTCCTGTTACAGAAATCTAGTGAAGCCACAAAAGCACTGTTGTTTCTGTATTTGTAGATGTGTCCATTCCCACCTGTCTGCTGCATACAAGCACTCTTTATCTGTCCTGTGTAGAATGAGAAGATTCATATAATTTATTTTAACATCTTTGAGATCTTTAGAAATCCTTCACAAAAGAATCAAATATGACTTGATGTGCATTATGAACACTGAAAAGCTTTGGGAACCAGGGCTGATTATAGTTTGCGTGTAAAAGTGGGGAGATAAAAATTGGTCTGAGGTTGCTGAGAGTCTTATTGAGATTATTATGTTTTGTAACATGGATCAAGGCATTTTTCATCAGTGTAACTCCTCTCACCTGTCTGTAGGTTAAAGATAGGTCACTGGGTCTGGTTTGCTGTTGAACTTTTTCAAATGAGTATTCCCTTCTTGTTGCTACTTTTCTTTTGTTTAGAAATGGTAGCATGGAAGCATTGCTTTCTTGCCATGATCTGATTTCTGGTGTTCCACACGAGAGGACAAATTTCACAATTAAAAACAGTGAAGGATCTGATTGCCTTGACCCTGAATGGTCCTTCTTTTGTCGTACCATTCTATCACAGATCTATGGTTTCTATGATTATTTGCATTGAAGACTCTTTTCTATGTTTGACAATGTTAAGTATCATTCAGGTGTGTTTATTTTAAGGCCTCTATACAAGAGCTGTGAAAAAGGCCTCAATCTAAATAAGAATGAGGGCCTATATTTTTTGCTTTTTTTAAAATGTACTGGTGTTTATATGATGTAAATGCAAAGGAATGGTGAATAAATCTAGTTAAGTATAGTTTAATATCTCATGTGGTTTTTAAAAGATTCATGCATCTATTTGGCCAGTCTCCAAGGATAGATCCAGGCTTAGGTTGTCAAACAAATGGATTTTTAACGCATTTTTGCATAGTTTAATCTAGTTGGGATGTAGCTGAGACTTCAAAACGCTGAAGTACAGCAGAAAAAATTAATTATGCTAACCTCGTATGTGTGTACCTTTCACTTTGCAATCCTTGATTGCTTCAAAATAAGCTCAGGAAAGCTTGTTTCTAAACATTTTTCTCTTATGCATTCAGTTTAGAAGAAATTCTCAACTGTGTCAGTGTTTTATATGTGAACTTTACAGGCATTTTGAAATAGATTTTCTTGGTGTGTCTTGATCATGTAGTTGCTTAGGTAAGACTAAGGTTGCGCTAGCTTCTGTAAGTTAGTTTTTATAAATGATTATTTCTTCTGCCTCCCATTTGCAGAGAATATCTGTATTGCGACTCTGTGCATGATTAGATGACCCCTTATCTAAGATGTCTGCAGTAGGAAAAACTTAGCTGTTTAAAATTCTTAAGCATTTTTGGTTTCTGTGGAAGATTGCTAGGATCCTTGGTGATGCTTCTCTTGCATCCTTAAGGATCATAATTACTGTCAATAGAAGAAACAACTTGGACGTGTTTCTGTACTAACCTGTTGCAAAAGTGGTACTGTGGCACAGGGAGTACTGATATACAAGCACAGATGGCATATGGTTATGGCAGAAAAAATGTGCATGTACCACATTAACTGTGTCAGAACGTGATTGCACAATTACAGGTTTTTTTCTGCTCTGTGACTGAGGCCACAAACATGGATATATTAATCTTCAGAATATTCTTGCTGTCAGAGCATGCTGTTTGTGGTCCGCTGATACTGCTTCCAGAAATTTAGTTTTAAAGTATATTAATATGTTAAGTGGATTGTGAGACTTCAGTTTTAAATAAAGTAAATAAATATGATGTGGCTATTTGGAGAGGGTACCTTTCCATGAAACAGATATGATGTTTAAGGCTTCCAACCTACATTTCCAAAGAACTCCATGGGTTTCCTGTCATTTTGTGGAATGAAAGAAATCTGAAGAGGTTTAAAATAAGAAATTTATTTACTTTTAAAAATATTATGCATAGTTCTGTTTTTCCTCAGTGTTTTTTTTATTGTTGCCAACTTTTGATAGTGGTATTTTAAGGCTTAGTACTCTTACAGCTATTGGAAATATGTATTTGCTATAATCAAGATGGTGTTCCAGGAATGTTCAAGTTTGAATCATACCCCCTTTTTTTTTTCTTTTTTTTTCTTCCATTTGTAATTTATTCCAGGTATTTATGTAAACTGTCAGACCAGGAGTTGCGACAGAGTGCAGCCCGGAACATGGCAGATTTAATGTGGAGCACAGTTAAAGAACCATTGGATACAGCCTTGTGTTTTGATAAAGAAAGTCTTGATCTTGCGTTTAAATACTTTATGTCTCCAACTCTAACAATGAGATTGGCTGGGCTGAGTCAAATAACAGTAAGAACTTTTTAAAAATATGAATAATACTTAGAAAAAATGTTTCTTTTTGTGGTTTTCATGAGTTATGGACTTGTTTGGGGGGCTTTTTAATGTGTGAAAACAGCAGAATCCTCTTATATACAGTCTTAGGAAATTATAGTCATGATTGTGAATATAGGGTTCACTCAGAGATAAGTCCAAGTGATGGCTATGTTCTGCAGCATATGGAACTGTAACACGTTTCCTGAACAAATTACCATGCTAAACAAAACTCTTATAACCATATTTTGTGAGACCTATGTTGAAATTAAGTCCCTTGACATGGTTGTATTTGTTGTTTACAAAGTCCTTCAATCTGTTTTCATTTTTACCTTTACAGTGTCTTGACTCTACTGTAATTAGCTGCTTCTTTGTATTGTACATACCTCTTCTTCCTGTTTGTTTAGTATAGTCTGTTTCTCAAGAGAGAGTATTTCTGCATTAATTAGCAGAAGACTGAATTGAAGAGGTGAACATATATAGCATCAAATAGAAATAGATTAAAACAAAAAACCCCCCACCCTTCTCTTTCCCATGGAAATGCTCCACATTGCACCAGTCAAGATATGTTGTGCCACCTTTGTCTGTCATTGCTTCCTACATGTGTATTATAGCCATAGAGAGGCAGTTGTACAGAAGGTCAAAAGAGAACTTTTTTATTCATCTGAGCCTTTTCAATTTTGTGGTTTTTTCTGACACTCCTGTATTTAAGATTTATAGCTCATATTGTCATATTTGCCTTAATGCACAAAATGATAAATAGGAACAAACTATACTAGAATGAACAAACATTCTCCTAAAGTTTTGTAGTATTTTCTGAACACATTTGGCCTTCTCTGTTCTGATTACATAGTATCACTCAGTGACTCTCTTCAGCACTGACTGTCAGTAAATACAATTTTACTTAAATTTTATTTTGCTTCTCACTACATTTATATATAAAAGTACTTACCATTGTTTTAGTAAACGGCAATTTAAAGTAACCTGTAAGTATTTCCAGTCAGATTATTGGTGTTTATCAAATAAACATTTTAATTTACGTAGGTATGTGACCAACTAAGTTAAAAAAAAAAAAAGTTGTCTGTGAACTATGTCCACTCAGTATTAACCAAATGCTATTCTAAGGGTAACTGCATTTATTGGACTTGAATGCATTGTCCATTCAGTTTTGCATTTATAAGAATGAAAACATAATCCGGTTCATCCAGTAGAGGTGCTAAAGCAAGATACAGAGAAAGTTAACTTTTGGAAGAAATAGTGACATTACGGTAAATATAATTTATATACATAATTAATTTATATGACTTTATAGGAATGTTACATATAATATACTCAGTGCCTGAATTCTAATCTTCTCTCCTAATTAATTAGTGTAAAGTGAATGTTCAGGGTTCTTTTTGTGCAATAAGAAGACTTCAGAGAGTTGATGAAGTCTTAGGTGAAAATGTAACATATATTTTTGTTTTGATTTTCCATTGCCATGTGCTTTATTATTTATACAGTTACAGATATCTCATAATATCTGGCAGACACATTTTAAAATATGGCCATTAACTGGGCATAAAAGTAACTTCCTTTTTTTTTTTTTTTTTTTTTAATTCTGGATAGTTTTGGAAAAAGTCATTTTCAGTATCATTGATTTTAAAGTAAATTTCCAATGTTTGCTTAGTTTCAATTACATTAGATTTTTATTCCTGTAAGTACTTTCCTTTGCTTTTGTACAATTGTCTTTGTTCAACTAATAATGTATGTCTTTTTGTGTATCCTTACCAAAAAGAAAGTCTGAAAATAAGAATGCATCAGTTTATTTTTTCAGGCATGTAGTTCACTGAAGGGAGTGTGAAATTGTGTAATTTCAAGTAGTTATATGTTTTGATCTGTTATGATTGATAAATATGACTGTAAAAGTGAGATTTTTAATAACGGACATGTATTACCAGAAGCAAAATTTTACAGTATTTTTAGACTAAAGCAAGTCAGTTTCAGCTTGTAAAATAATGCAATATGGTTTGTTAATAAGTTATTGAGTCTTTTTTTATATGAACCATCTCTAAAACTGCTCTGGAACACTGAGACAATTTATTCTTCTTTCTCATTCAAATAATAGTAAATTTTCTCTTCTTTGGTTCTCTTTTTAAAGATCTCATGAAGATATCTTTGGAAGAAGCATATTTTGATTTTTTTCTTGTTTGACTTTTGAGTTTGAGAAGCATTTTGTTCCATTTAGTTTTGTATGCCTTGCCTGGAACAACTTTTATTGCTAGGTCTGTGCAACTTTGAGTGTGAAATCTGAACCAAAATTTACAGAAATTTTGAGTACCTCTTTACTGAAGTTTTCTGTCCTCTTTGCAAACAAAGATGTGTTTACAAAGATGTAATGCAGTTCAGCTTCGTTAGTTTGTATTTTCACACAACCTTCTCTGTTACAGATGTACCTGCATGGCTACTTTTTTGAAGTTTCTTTTTTCTATTCATGTCTTTGATGGCTAGAATTTTTCAAAGCAATTTCACTGAAATGTTCTTCCCAACCAACACAATTTCAGCTTCCTGTTTTGTACTCAAGACTTTAGAACTGCGATACCTGCAACTGCAAAATTGTTTTCTTTCTGGGACTTTCACTTGCCAAAAGTTGAGCGTTTAGCCTTGAAGCAATTCTTTGTTTCATTTTGCAAATAGATGTGAAGATTCAAAGGAAACTTTTAGAAAAATTATGTGCAAAATATTTTAAAGTGTGAACTTTTCAATATATACTGTATTTCAAAGAAAAGTTTCTTCTGAAATTCATATGGAAGGTTGACTCAGATGCAGATTCTAATTTCAGCTCAAAAGATCAAGACTATAAAATAGATTTGGTCAAATAATTTCAGTGGCTTGCCTGATTGTTCCTTTTGCAAGATAAATGTACTTTTGCTCTCATCATGAAGACAGAAATCTTTGACCAAGAATACCAGCGAATCTAAACAGAAGAATGTCTTCTAACATGGAGCTTTTGATTTGTGTCTGCCAAGAGCTTTTTTTTTTTTTTTTTCTGTCTGACAGTTAACATGACCGGTCCTAAAATTAAACCTTTCAGTTTCATGGAACCTCTTGAGACTCGCAGAATACATGCTGTATGGCATACGGGGATTATATTTGCTTGCCACCAAATATAGACTTGCCTCCCTTGAAGAGTAGCATATACATAATGTGTCATATCATCTGACTAAAGTTCTTATTTACAAAACAAGGTTGAAGACAGACACATGTAAGTTAATTTTAGCAAAATGGAAGCTTGAGTGGTTGAATGTGAAGTTGGAAATAGCTACAGAAAAGAACAGCAAAATGTAAACCAAGATACACCTGAAGCTTTATTTTTGGTTACCTTGTTTCTCTTCAATTTCATCTCTCAGTCATCTGTCGAGGTGGTTCAGCTCCAAAATACCCACTTCTCTCTCAACTATTCCCTCACAAACAGGACTCTCTCTTTTCCTGTCCTTCCAGTTACAGATGAACTTAATTTTGTGAAAATGAATGTTCATGAAGGATGGCCAGATCAGTTATGAATCCAGTTCTTCAACCTATTTTCTTCTTTTCCAGTTCTTCAACCTATTTTATTTGGTTCTTTGCATTAGTGAAAATGCAAATGCAACATTGTTAGGTTTTTTCCTGAACGTATTCAGTCCAAAACTTGAACAGTGCATATTTATTCTTCTTGCATTGGTTTCCTATGTATAAAGTTTTATTACCTTTGATGCCTGGGTCTTGAGACAAAACTAGCTAGTGAGATGCCTTTTTGTTCTCAGCTTGCTTTGCTGAAGACATCATACCTCTGTTGTACTTCGTAACTAACGCATTTGTGTTACGCAAATTGAGTGTCTGGGCACACGCCTCTTCAGCTTCTTACAATGTTTCATACCAGATAAAAAATCTTGAAACTGTTTTATTCCCTTTGGCATTTCATGGTAACAAAACATGAAGTGTAAAAAAACCGGTAGGAGGTGAGTGAGAATAAGGTAGTGCAGCACTATCCCATGTGTACTTTGTATTGTGCTGTTGTGTCAGAATTCTAAGACTTTAGTTGAAGTTATTGTAAAAATTGTTTGAAAATTCCGATATGAAAAAGAACACCTTTCGTCAAAATTCATTTGGATAATTGTATGGGAAATTTGGATCAACATGTGACCATAGATTTAAAAATGATGACAGTAACAGTTCAGTACTCTTTGTCTTTGATCCTTTCAAAACATTTTGGGTTGGGGCATAAGTCTTCAGAAAAGCCAGTGAACTTTCACTTCTTTTTTTGACCCAGTTCTAACTGGTCATAACAGTTTCTTCATGAAGTTCTGTTCACGTGTTTTTTCCATGCCTAAATATGTTTCATTTGAAACTACTTATTAATAACTTTACCTATTAATAATTGTGTAATCAGGCTCTCATGTCTCACTATTTTTAATGCATATTTTCAATTTCATTTCTTCAGAAACATTTTTCCCATGAAAATTGTTGAGAGTAGACACGAATAAATCTCTGTGTAAAGAGTGCAGGAGATTATCTGTCACCCAAATTATAGAGTGCATGTACCAGACTTGTTTCAAGAAAAAAAAGAGTAAATATTTTGATGAAGTTATGCAGCAAGTTTAATTTGAATTCTAAAAATTCATATTACTGTGTCTTTAATTTTTTTGAAAGCAAGATGACAAGTTTTATTACATAATTCTAAATATATAAAAAAAATTATCTCTATGTAAAGAATTGGATACAGAGCCATCTCTGTATCTGGAAAGTCAATGCTGGGGAAAAGGGTGGCAAAGAGATGTAAACCTTTAACAGGCTTTTGTTTTTCTCTGGGATGTCTTGAATTTATCAGTTCAGTACCTTTGAAAGCTTCATTTCATATAAAAATATGTAATTTTCACTCTTCAATTTTGTAGACTTCCAACACTGATAATGTGACAAAAGAAATCTTTGCTGTTGTAGTAAGCATTACAATAATGGGGAAACTCATCCTAAAATATCAGTTTCCAGAGTATGTGTTTCATTTCTCATGAAAACCTATGTGCAACACCATGTTTTGATTTCTGGAGTGGGTGGAGTTTTGTAACATTATTTAATTGCTTTAGTGAAAGAAAGGTTGATTAAAAAAGAAAATTGATCCCTCTTGTGTACTAGAATGCATGTTCAAATTTTTGTCAAAGCTATTTATTTAAAAACATTGAAAGTACTAGGAAAATGTGTTTACTGTCACTAATACTATTTTTTAGTATAAGAAAACTACCTCACAAAATATTTAGATAAAATTTTAATTATTTTTCTTCCTTTTTCTAACTATAGAACCAACTTCATACCTTCAATGATGTGTGTAATAATGAGTCATTAGTTTCAGACACAGAAACGTAAGTAAGAACATTATTATGAATACTTAGTGTGCTATATGATTGTAGTTCTTCTGTATTGTTGTTATGGATTATACACAGTGGGGAGTAGTGATAATCCGAGGCATTTATTAGAAATATTCTAATCAGGAGTTTAATAAATGGTTTTAAATGGTACCTTTAAAAATATTTCTAAATGTTTCTGGATTTTTTACTGTCTTAAAAGATAGAGTCAAGGTAACCTTTAGAAAATTGTAGATACTGAAATAATAAATACCTATAACGGGCCATTATCTCTATTGTGATGTATAAATAAGAACCGGCTAATTCATACCCAAGTAGTATTTTTGCCATCCTCTCATTTCTCCTGATGATTTAGTTAACTAAGACTTGTCTTGCCATCACTGGTTCCCAGCCTTGTTACTAGTTTTCCACTGAGACTGAGAGGCTATGCTATTTATTGTTTTCCTTTAAAGTCCGTATTTGTATAATTCAGGTGTGTTTAACAATTCTAAAGGGGACTCCCATACATCTTCAAGAATATTCATGTGTGGGATTGTATTCCAGTGAGGAAGTGTATTGATTTTTGTAGTAACTCTAAACTTAATGTTAGAACTGTCTAGAATTTAGACAAAAGTATGTCTTTAGATAGTTGAAATAACTGTTCTTTTGAAATAATAGGCAAAGTATGTAAAATCTAGGATTTTATTTGTGATATGCTCTTCACGTTTATCTTGGGGGTTGTATCCATGTACATATATCAGTATCACTACAGACACACACTCTCCACTATCTTTTGCTCATTAATGAATAGTCTGTTACAGCAGCAGTTGGCTTACTATTTTGTCTGGGTAGTTTTATTATAGATGGTTTTATTTTAACACCTGCTTATTGAAATCTGGCAGCAGTAAAGACCACAATACTGTAGATTTCATGTAAATAACAACTTGAATATTTGAAGTGAATTTTATGGTAATAGGTTGATACTTGAAAAATAAAGAATCAGAATCTAGGGCAGTTTTGCTTCCATAAAGATGTGAAAATACCTTGAGAATACAAAACAAATAACCTCTTGTGATCAACTTTTTCTGGTCCTTTGTCACTAAATCAGTACATGAACATGAATCCATGCTATCCATTTATTTCAAAGTAAATTTTGATACATAGTGTGAGGAAAAAAATTCAAGAATCCTCTTCAAGTATGACACAAATATCTTAGTATGATCAGATGAAACCTGAATGTACTGTCATTAAGCTCATGTGCTTGCATTATTGTAATAAATGTAATTGCACTTTTATTACTTTAATATTAATATAATATATACTTATATATAATTATTATTTTTACATTTTCTTGCCTTGGGAGAGGTGTTGGGTTTTTTCCAAAGCCTGTAGTTCTGTAGCAGTAGAAGTAAATACTACAGGAGCATAACATGTTGAGTATGTGAGGTGGCTTGGTTGGCTGGGGTATTTTCAATTTTGTACTGCCAGTTTAGGGTGTATTGTTACACTCGGACTGCCAAACCTTGGTTTTATCTATTTCTTCTCCTCCTTCCTTCATGTTGAAAATCTGAAACTGAGGTGTTTCTTGGTTGGTTTATCTTCTGAAACACATTGTGAATGAATAGTTTTTAACTAGTAATAACTAATTAAGGAACATTAACAGGAAGTTATTCTGCCAGTATAACCTAATAAAAAGCTGTTTGATTTTCTGTGTCAAATATAAAAAAGGAAAGTTACCGACAAGGGAAAAAGAGAAGGGTGCTCAAATTTGCCTGCAGAAGAGCAGATGTACTATGCAGGAACATCAGAGTTATTTTAAAGCTGAAGGAAATTGTCAAATTCTCATTTGGGATATTACTTTCTTGGCAAGGGCATCTGTAAACAGCCTGTCATTTGAAAGGAATGCAGTGTGAACAGAAGACCATCTTTTGCACTTTTGTAGTATGTGATTTTTTTAAATCTGAATTCCAGTCATTCTGGTGTTTTACCTGAAAAGTTTGGTACAAATCAGTGTCAAGTATCACTGCTCATCTTCAGATATCTTTTGAAATCACTGATTTCTTCCAGCCAAATAATCACAAAAGGCTGGTGCAGAAGGATGGGGAAAATGCCTGACTTCCACAGTTTGTTCAGTACAAAGCTTCCCTTTCATTAGAGACTCTGTTCCTGAGAAATTTTTGGATAAGAAGGCACTTACGGAGTTGGCAGTCATTGAATGAGCAGCAAAAGGAAAGCTTTTCATTCTATTTTCTTTCCTTAGTGGAGAAAGGAAGCCTAAGATTTATTTTGTACCTCTGTAGCCTCTGCAGATTTATCAAAGGAAGATGTTTTACATTATGTCTGGTCATCCCCATTATGTGTTTTGACTTTTCCAGATGCGTTTGGAACTGTCAACCTTTGGGATTTCTCCTTCTGTATCTTGATAAGGTGGGTTTGCGGGAGGTATCTTTTTTTTTTTTTTTTTTTTTTTTTTTTAAAAAAAGAGCTGTCAGTCCTAGCTCTTCCCTTTTGTTTGGAATTATTGGGATTTTTTAGCAAATATTTTGCAACACTAGCTTCCCACCTTTATCTGCATGGTTGCAAATTTTTCCATGGTAGGACAAGCTAAAGCATCTTCTGTCTAGGAAAACACTGGATGTCACAATTTGCACTTGAAAGCAGCAGAAAGCTAAGACAGAGAAATCTGTTTTCTAGCTGTAGGTATCTGCATGTCTTTTTAGATTTGGTTACTTGACTGTCTTCTCTAGGGTCGAGGGTTTGCGGTGACTGAGTATGCGTATTGTCCAGATATGTGCAATGTCTCAGTGACTCAACTTCATAATATCCCTCAGAGATGTATTTTTAATTTAGCTATTCCTGGCTCTTAAGGTAGAATCAAATTCCTTGCAATCTAAGGTACTGAAGAGTATGAAATCTATTGAAGCTAAAAATAACAAGACTGAACAGAAGAGTCTTCAAGTCTTTGAACAGTGATTCTTAAAACTATTTTGCTGATCTTGCTTGGTGAAAAATGATCATGTCTTTCAGGGAGGGAAAGGGTTTTTTGTGCTGTTTGGACCACAAGAGGAAAAAGTGGTGTGTTTTCCTGAATGAGGACACTGTTAGCTTATGGAAATAACATGTGTAAAGAGATATTTTGTTTTGCTCTTCACTTGGCAGGCAGCCGAGAATTTGAGTTTCAGGATTCAGGTTGATGCTGAGGTGACTTCCGCCTCATTTTAAAACTTGATTACCCTCACTTAAAAAGCTTCCTACAGAGTTGTTTCAGGTGTCCAAAATTCCTTTCACCCCTGAAGAGAAAGATCTGGACTATTTCTTCTCCTTTCTTTTCCCTCTCTTGCCTTATTTATTGAGATACTGAACTGCGAGTTTTGTATTGCTTTTTCCGTTCACTGCTGTTCTCTTAGCTCATGTTAACTCTTGCTTTCTCAATTTTTGTCTAAGCTCACCAACTGAATGTATGGCAGCATCATTTAAACGCCTCTTCCCCTCTCTCTATTTCACATTCCAGGGTTCTTTTCAGATTTTCTCTGAAAAAAATAGTAGTAAAGTTTTTCATTCAGCTCACTAATGTTTCTAGTGGCATACGCAGTTGTTTAATAAATATTCAAGATTATGTCAGAGTGGTGCTTTTGGAGCATCAAATAAGAAATTGTGTGCTCATAAACAAAAATGTGTGCTTGAGTGTGTGTTGGGAAGGTGCCTGTTATATCCACTTTGCATTTCCAATCCTAAATAGTTGAGATCAGTGTTTCCCATCCATTGTTATGTTGTAGATGCTATTTCAGTGATTTTGTTAAGAAATGTGATTCTTCATCCTTTGCAAGCTGCTTGTTATGTTTCTACATTTTTTCTTTTAAGGTTTTACATTATATTTTTCAGTGATGTTGCTGACATGCTGTTGTATTTCACCCAGTACTGAGCTGGTCTGTTTTTGTAGCTGCGTGGTGAATTGTGTTGGGAATTGACTGGTTGGATAAATAAGGTTTTCTTTGAGGGGGTTATTTTGCCGTGGGATTTGTTCCTGGATCTGGGTCATCATGTGGCTACCAAGTATTGCACCACAGTCTTAGATTAAAATGTTTTTAGGACTTTAACCGAGTCCTCTTATAGAGAGGCATTCTTTGACCTACCAGGAGAATGCGTAAACCGTAGTTTCCTTTTGGATAGTTTTCTTTACAATAATGAACAAAATTCAAGCTCTAGTACTTGCCTGTTTTTAAGTACAGTTCACAAACATCAGGTTATATCAGAAACTGCATAGCTTCCACTCTTCCCTGCAGTCTCATGGAATGCCTGAGGAAACTAATGTCAAAAGTGCTTGAATTTCATTTCTTGGAAGTAAAACAGTTACTTTTGACAGACACGAATGGTCACTGGATTTAAATTAAAAGTCTAGGGGGAAATAGATTGAGTCTAGAGATCACATAGCCCAACGCGTTGTGTAGATTTCCAGTGTGAGAAAGATTTAGAGACAATTAAACTAGAGTAGCTGCTACCTTTACTTTTTCATTCTCTATTCCTCCTCCTTCCTCACCCACAGCACACCCTCGTAGAGAGTATCATGTTCTTTAAATTACTTTTCCTCTTGCTATCCCAATTACGAAATCCATGAAAAGTAGCTAATAATGTTACTACCAAGGTGTGTGTTCTTACTACGAAGGTCTGTATGACTTAGATATCTAATTTGTAAAACAGTTCTTTGTACTGCTACTTTGGTGTTAGAGGAAAAAGCATATCTGTACTTTGATAATAATGCATGTTTTTCACTCTGTTTCCTCAGTATGAAAGAGGAAAATTTTTCTATAACCTTTGGAAGAACCTTTTTTAAAAGAAAAGTTGAGCATATTTTTACAGAAAATTGAGTTCTTGCTAAGTTGCCTGAATTGTTGTGGTATTGTATAGTAATAGTCATGTAATAATTTGCGAATTGTTCTATGAAAAAATACTTTTAAATTGCAAAAAATACAGACTATATGAAAGAAATTTAAACATAGCTAGAAATCTAAATTAAACCACATTGAAAAATATGAAAATTATACTTTAAATCTTCTAATAAAAAGTTATCCTAGGTTGCCCTGCTTATTGGGGCAACTCAGAACTCAGTGAATTTTTATGAACTTGACTGTATCTGAAATGTTCAAGGCTACAGGGCTTTTGATAATTATTAAAGTAAAAATGCGATAAGTGACAATATACAAACTTCAATCATAGGTTAATTTATTCATAGGCTGGCAGTTTATTTTTATTTATATGGAGTTCTGGAATAGCTTCTGAGTTAGGGTTCACTCTCTTTGAAAGTGAGGAAGCTTATCAAGGAGCTGGAAAACCACTAGATGAAAAAAACCTTTCCTGAAATGGAAGTGTTCAGGAAATAAGTCAGACATCCTTCATTCACACTGAAATTAGCTTTCTTTGTTGAATTCTTGAATCTGCTGTCATAAATATATTTCTTAGTGTATCAGAGAACAAAATACTTAGTGCTGGTAATAACTTTGTCATTTTGAAAGGCAGTATATTTAGTGATTGGTGTGCCATCAGCAAAACTTTCTGGGAGGAACAATTCTCTCTGGGAAACACAAAGACTGCATTCTGCCTTTCACAAGGATCCTCTTGTTTTTGGTCATCCTCAACAAATCCGTATCAAATGAATGTTTACCTTCAGAAATCTGAGATGTCATTTTATCACAGTTGGGCTCACCAGTAGGATAAAGAGTTTTTTACTGCTGAGAATACATCTATTAAAAAAAAAGGCATTCTTTCAAAAGAATAATCCATTATTTCTAAGAAGAAAAATGTTGCAGATAAGCAATGGAGAACTGCCATACTAATTTGATAAAATGTAAAGGAACTCAGTCTAAAAGAGAGTTTTTGTTCTTTCCTTTGGAGTAGCTAAAATGCAACATATGACTGGATACAGTGTCTAATGGACATTGTGCCACTAGCAGAAGTATTTGGTTTAAACCGACACACTCAGCAGTATGTCCTTTCATATTAACAACGCCTATGAATCTAGCAGTGTTTATCTGGGATTCATTCTGAAAGCTGCAGGCTTTAAATATTCAGATCCAAGGAGAAATTAAGTGGTCCTGGAACAAAATTACCTTCATTGACTTATGACTCAGGTGTGAAGGCTTTTGCCTCTTATGGAGGACCATATGCAATGATTTTTTTCACATTTCATAACCAGAAGTTTGTCCATTCAGGTCTCCTGCATCTGGTGGTTGTATGTGCACTCATGTGACCAGATCTGTCTACCTTTTGTATGTGCAAAATGCAAACTGGGAGGCTTTCTGCTTATATTTTGGTCACATAGCAGGACTTCTGCCCCACAGCAAGGGGAAGCAATGTGTAAAGCCATAAGAAGGAGCTAGGGGTTAATAGGCCGTAAGTTCAAGGAACTTTTTTGCAGGCTGCATGCAGTTTTCAGAGTGTGGGTTGGGCATCTGTGATTAAAGATGAATCTGTAATACTGAGTCTACCAGCTGTCTGACAACAAGTAACAGAGCTATAGTTTCTTGAGCTATATGGGCAATGCCACTATGGCCACTTCTGCTTGTCAGCATGGAGGCAGGTGGATAAGAGCATTTTTTAGAGCCGTGTTTGTTGCTAAAGGAGACTGGTAGCACATATTGAAATGAATAATAAGTTCCTTTAGCTGTAAAATCTGCAAAATCACAGCTTGCATGTGAAAAGGTCTTACTTCAGATTTTGTTAGACAAATCCAAGCCCTGAATGAGTCTGTAATGTGCATGCTTCAAGGTTTGGTTTGGGGTAGGCATCTTTGTGGTGTTGGGGGGGGGTGGTTGGGTTTTGGTTTTGTTTTGAAATGAGGCTGTAGGAAGTTAAGTAGATCTTGATTTCATGGAATAGGTTTGGCTTATCTTTTTCATCCCTCTTTGAGCAGATACCCTGTCAAACTGACTTTACAGTATGAGAACTAATTTATTAATAAGCTCTAAGTGATACTGTTGGTAAGCTGTTGTACCTTGCAAACCAGTTATTACTTAAATGTTAGGGGACGTTATCTTTTTTTGAACAATGTATCAGATTCCCCATGTCCTGGAATTAGAATAGAAGAGGACAGTGTAGGAATGGTGTGTGTTGAGTAATAGGAACTATGCTGAGTTCATCCATAGGGATCAGGCAATTCAAGACAATTGAAGAACTGGCAACATGCCCCGGAAAATTGAATCCTGTTTGGAAAACCTGCAAAGGCAATCTCTTTCTACCTAAAGAATCTTATTTTCTTATTGCAGATGATAAAGATTGGCAATCCTGGATTTTAATAGTGACCATAAATGTGACACAAGATAGCAGTGGTAAAAATAATTCTTCGTGTAGTCCTCTAAGACGCCCCCTCCCTCCCATCCTCTTTTCCTCATGAAACAGAGCGCTTTTATTCCAGGGCCATTTAAACTACAGGCTGTGCTTTAAATACTGTGATGTCCTCTAATTGCTTCTGGTGCCAAAATCTGGGTAAACAAATGTTTGCTTGAAAGGAAGAAATAGAAAGGAGCTTAGGCACTAGTTTCCAGACAGGGCAGTCCTTTCTGGAAGTTCAACTTTTGTTTTGCAAAATTCAGTTTTCTTGTCCTGTTCTGTTCAAATGTTTGCTTATGGATTGGCAGTGGTTAAAGCTCCCTATTGTTATGGATGAAACAAAAATGAGAGTTTTGAAGTACCTGTATGCTATGTGTAAGTATGACTATGGAAAACATAGCTTTTTAAAGCTATGTGGCTTGCTCTTTATGCAAGAGAATCTAAAAAAATTTAAGTGGTTTTCTTTAAAAAAAATTTTCTGTCACTCCCACCTTTAGCTGCATTTGTGAACTCAGTAGTTCTGGAATTTCATTATAAACTTGGGTTAAATAGCAGTGTTTATCAAAATCTTACCTGTGAGGTCTTTGAAAGTGGTCTGCAGGTGGTCTGTTGAGCTCTATTAACTAATAAAATGGTGGAGTTGTTCATTATGTGTTTGCTAATGATCCAGAGGGGTGAGTGGGAAATGTTGATATTTGGCATTAGTCTTGAGGCTAAAGAAAAAAATACAGAAATTGTTTGCTTCCTACCTGAATGAATGAATGTTGAGTATGCTTTGTGTTTAAAAAAGTTTTCATATGCTTACTACGATTACAGATATTAATTTGAAAGACATGCTGTGCTACGGAAGAGCACAGTGTATATATTGTAGGCAGTTTAATTTTACATATGTTTCCACTCTTTTTTCATCTCTAGGTCAATTGCAAAAGAGCTTGCGGACTGGCTTATCAGCAACAATGTAGTTGAGCACATTTTTGGACCAAATTTACATATTGAGGTTTGTATAAAATTATTATTTTTAGTATAAACATGGAGGAGTAACTTCTTGTTCTAGTAAATCTTTCCTCAATATGTTCTCACTTTGCAGATCATCAAACAGTGCCAAGTGATTCTGAATTTTCTTGCAGCTGAAGGGAGACTTAGTACTCAACACATAGACTGTATTTGGGCTGCAGCACAGGTATACATAAAATTTTTATAATTGCAGGAGTGATAAAAAAAACCCCAGAAAATGGCAAATTGATTTTGTTTTATGTTCGTAAAGCTGAGTTTTTTACTTTTTCTTGTCTCTCTGAGTGTTTTGCTGACTAAAGTTTTAAGTTAGGTAACTGCCACAATTACTGTTTTTTCATTAGATGCAAGAATTCACCTGGGCTACTTTTATACAAGAAAAAAATGAAGTTGTATAGCAAAGACATAGTGTTTTCACTAAGAACGGGTATGAAGATTGTAGGGTAGATGTAATATTTTTACTATCGTGCTAAATTGCCTTGCTCCCATGTATTGTAGCTTCCATTTCTGTTACTCCTGGTGGGAACAATCAGGTGAAAATTGTGGCAGTGAAGTTTACAGCTGTACTACAGTGCTGAGGTTAAAATCTATAGAAGGCACTGAGATTTTATTTTTTGCTTGGTAAACCTGGAAACTCTGATAGGCTTTTTTACTTCAGAAAGATATGTGTTTGCTACTTTAATGGATTACTATGGTTTTTATTTTAGGTTGTGAAATTTTTTATTTAGGGGATTTGAATACAGTAGACATTTTGACTTCCTGTTGTGCAAACTGTTTTTCCATGGTTTCATTCTGCCTTTATTATTAAAAAAAAAAACAGCAACAGAAAAACCCCAAACAAACAACAACAACAACAAAACTCAGGAAAAACCCTCAGGGTTTCGGTGTCAATTTTTCTGAAAAATACACTCAAAATGAAGGTCAGAGAAATAAAATTAATCTTTTTGAACAGGTATAGGGAGCATACTTTTATACAAGTTAGAATTTGAAGGTTTTTTTTTTTAATGTGTTCAGTATTACTGTGTAATTTGTTTCAATCAAATACTACTGTATACTCATTCTGAAACCTCTGTAGTCCACTGACATTATAACATGCAGCTGGTATGTTAATAAATGCTCGTTATAACAGCATTCACTCTAATAGGCTGCAACAATTTTCTGTATCAGAGCAATTAATAATTACTTATTACATTTACATTTTTAAAGCAATATTTTACTTTCCTTGATGTTTTCACACATACAGTAACTCACACTAGTGTTAGACCTCTGATATTTTTCTGTCTTTTATACTATTTTAAGAACTTCACGTAACTACCCAAATGCGATAATTCTTTTACAGTTCACATGTTCATTTTGACATACTGATATTTTCAAAATATGTTTGATATCAGAATTATGTCCTGATTACTTCCTATAAAAGGTTTAAACCTCTAATGTTATTTAAAAGGCTGACACCTTTAGACGAAAAAAAATAGAAGGCCTTAAAGAATGTATTTTCCACTTTTTAAACTAACTTTTTGACAAAAATTTATCTTCTCTGAGTTGAAGCGGGTATCTCAAGAAGTTTAAATGCATCCTTGTATCGAACCCGCATAATTTCATTCCAGTTTGAATCCTGTGAAAGATGGCCTGTACCCCATAAACTGCTGTCACAGATATTTTTTTATGCTAGGAAGGGAAAATAAAATACATAAAGAATGAAAAAAACCCTTTTGAGGTGCATATATGGTAACCAACATTAAGAATGTTTTTTCTAGAAGCTTCCTGTAACCATTATTTTATTTTTTGACTATCAACTTCCTTACAAACATCATGAAACCCTTTGAGTGACTACAAAAAGCAGCATTTAACCTAAGAGGAAATATCTAGGAGCACTGTCACGTCAATGTGTAAATAGAGTAGTTAGCTAAACACATTGTCATATTTTTTGACATCCGTTACTGGAAAGACAAAAGAATTATAAATAATCTCCACACTGAACTGTCTGTTCTCTCAGTCTCATGTTAGCCTGTAATGTCTTTATTTGTATTTACCACTGCTAGTAAGGTAATCATTGCAAATATTATTTCCCTCAGGATTTAGCATATACACTAATATTTTAGAAGTTATATTTAAGTTAAAATACAAAATAAAATTCCAGTTCTTCTTTTCACCAAATCTCTTAGAACTGGAACTAAGGAAGATATTGTTATATTTGATTTCACTAAACCTTATGTGCTTTGCAATATAAAAATGAAATTTAGTCAAAATTGCAAGTCTCGTGTAGTTTGGAGTTATTGGACGAGTGCTTCCTGAGAATTTCTGCAAAGATGTTCTTTAATTGCTGCAATTTTATCACTTTGAATTTTTTTTAGAGGTTTATTTTTCTGTTCCTGTTCTCTTCTCTGTTTGTTTGTACTTTGTAGCTAAAGCACTGCAGTCGTTACATACATGACTTGTTTCCTTCTTTGATCAAAAACTTGGACCCTGTGCCACTTAGACATCTTCTTAACCTAGTCTCAACTCTTCATCCAAGTGCTCACACTGAACAGGTAAAAACAAGGCAAACAAAAGCACTGTAACCAGAAAAGAAATTACGTTAGTATATTAAACAAGTGTTACAGATTTGTCTTTGTCTTTCTAAAGGAATGCATGTAAAAGTAATATTCACTAGTGCATAAGAGAGGAAACTATATGAGTAAAGTTGTCCTGTTTCTTCAAGTAGGCCTTTTCTGGCTTTTGAATTATAATCTTTTTCAGAGATTTTTGAAGACTGCATAACCACTGAGAAGATTGTAACTTCATGTCTGAAGTTAAAAAGTGTTTCACACAACGTTATTTTGTGCATTTGTTTATTTTGATGAGTTTATTTTGGTAAACTGTAGTATTGGCATATAGAAAGATTAACAGTGGATCTTTGCATACAAAACCTACTGCTTCTTAATGGCACTGTTACTTGGTTTTGTTTATAGACCTTGTATTTGGCATCAATGCTTATAAAAGCACTGTGGAATAATGCACTAGCAGCTAAGGCTCAGCTGTCAAAACAAAGCTCTTTTGCATCTTTACTGAGTACCAATCTACCCATGGGAAACAAAAAAGGTATGTGGTTTTCCAATAGATCTGGTAGTTAAATTTTTAATTTTCATAGTCTCCGTGTTGACTTTGGACAAAAAGGATGTATAGAACTTTTTACTTGGAAGTATTTTTGAAAAGTGTCTTACTGGCATATTTTTCAAGCAGAAGTTGAGGATAAAGATGAAAGCATTAAAACTTTGTGAGCACATTTGGAAAGCTTTCTATTTCCAATCAATTCTGTTTGTGTATCTAAAGTGTATGTATTTTTCTTTTTTTTTTTCCTTTCTTTCTTTTTTTTTTTTTTTTTTTTTTTTTTAAATTCAGAGGATGGTCCGTAACTCATCATTTAACTATTCTTGTTCTGCTGAACATCTGTAACTTACATAGCTACATAAAATCTTACAAAAGCTTATCTAATTTTTACCTAGCTTTTGATATTATGTGCTATTTCTGCTTTTGGTTTTTGTTTTTGATGTTGGTTTTTTTTTTCACTTGACTGTGTATTTCCCCACAGTCATTACTAAAGGTGCTGCCAAGCCATTTTACTGTAGTTTCCCTTTCTTTTCCTACTGCTGATTTTTATGAATCATGGA
This sequence comes from Aquila chrysaetos chrysaetos, assembly GCF_900496995.4. Taxonomy (NCBI): domain Eukaryota; kingdom Metazoa; phylum Chordata; class Aves; order Accipitriformes; family Accipitridae; genus Aquila; species Aquila chrysaetos. The sequence continues at coordinate 33,979,504 of NC_044011.1, forward strand.
CACTATATTCTGACAAAAAGATTTTTAGTCACTTATTTTTCCATCCTGCTTTTTTCCTTCAGAAGAAGAGGAGCTCAGAAGAGCAGCCCCTTCACCTTGTAAGTATAGTTTTAGAAGTACACCACAATCTGATACATTTGATACTACAGTGTTTTTCTACAGCTATCGAATTTGAATAGAACTAGTAAAATTTTGAAATTATGTTTTTATGAGAAGTGAGATGAAAATTATATTTCATGTAGAATCTATGAAATTCATATAGCTCTGCTATACACTGGCAAGAAGAGACATCAGAATACGAATTTTGTAGTAAAATGCTCAGTGTTCTGAAAAGAATTTTTAGTGTTTAGGTACACGGATTGTTTGAGTTATGTCTCTTGTTCAACTGTTTGCAGGAAGAATGCTGTTGAGTTCAACATTTGGGGCAGTTTTATGTAATGCTGTTACATTCCAATTAAAATACATCACAAAGTAACTGGGAAATGTGGTTTTGAACTAGGGTCACCAGCAGCAAGCCCTCAGAGTAGTGACAACAGTGACACCCATCAGAGTGGAGGCAGTGATATTGAAATGGAGGAACAGCTTATTAACAGAACAAAACATGTACAGCAGCGACTTTCAGATACAGAGGTAGGAGTGTAAATCTTAGTCTGTGAATTTTGTTACTGAGTTGCCTATTATTAGCTATGGAAATAATATTTTTCCCATAATGACTTCAAAACCTGAACAGGTACATAACATGTATGCTTACCTGCAGCAGGATAGTGGATAGCTAGAATCTTACGTTCTGTGCAGTTTAAGTAGAATATATTGTACCTTGCCCATGAGCAAGGATGCTACAAAAAAACACCTCAGACAAACAGATTCCTGCGTTTAAATTGTATTTCAGTAAGATCAATCTTCTGGTAAGGGATTGCATGACGTATTGTTTGTGTGTCACTCTGTCACTCTGTGTATGTGCAAAGCCTGCATATATAGCCTGTTACAAGTAAGGTAATGCAAAAATTAAATTATTAAATGTGAATCTTGCTGAGAGCATTTTGTCATTGGCAACCAAATTGAGAAAGAATGAAGACGTAGATTTGACACACTTACTCATAAATGAAGAATGGTGTTTGGATGATGATGTTGATTATGTATTTTCAGTGGTGTTTTATTTTTCCATCAATCTTAAAAAAAAAATATAATTTCAGGAATCCATGCAAGGAAGCTCTGATGAGACAGCCAACAGTGGTGAGGATGGCAGTAGTGGTCCTGGTAGTAGCAGTGGCCACAGTGATGGATCCAGTAATGAGGCAAACTCCAGTCACGCAAGCCAGTCTGCTGGAAGCCCTGGCAGTGAGGTGCAGTCTGAAGACATTGCAGATATTGAAGCTCTCAAAGAGGAGGAGGACGAAGAGGAAGAAGATAGGAGTCATAATCCCCAGAAAAGCAGTAGGAGCACAGATCTACGAAGCAGGAAACTGGAATCACAAACAGGCATTTGTCTGGGAGATTCACAAGGGGCATCAGAGAGGAGTGGTGCAAATAACGGGGCAGGAAAGGACCATGTTTTTAACTCTGACTCTGTGACACCGGTGGATAATCGAATTAGAATGCTAGATGCTTGTTCTCATGCTGAGGATGCAGAGCATGATATGACAGGTGAAATGAGCACTGCTCACATTTCACAAGGGTCTCAAGATTCTTGTATAACTCACACAGGGGACTTCCTTGGGGAAACTATTGGAAATGAATTATTTAACTGTCGACAGTTCATTGGGCCACAGCATCACCACCACCACCACCACCACCACCATCACCATGATGGGTAGGTAGCTTGACATTTCTTCTGATTCCTTCTATAACAGAAATAAGTGGTAGCAAAACACTCAGTTTGTGCAGAAATGTATATGGACGTTTTAGTTACAGTAATTTTGTCTAATAGAGGTGATAGTTATTGCAGATAGTTACACAGTAATCTGTTTTGTTAACATCTGATTAAAGATTTTTGTCAAGGTTTTGTATTGAATAAATAAGACAAAGTTTAACAAAATGTTAAAAGTGTTTTGGATATACTGATAACTGTATTAAGTTAACATTAAAGAAGTCAATACAATCGTCATGATAGTGAGCCCTTCAATTTATCTGTAATTGTTTTTCAAATTCATATGAAGGTCTGCTGTTCAGACAGATGATTCATCCTGACTTTAGCTTTAGGGAGATGTCTACTCACTTGTAGTCTGCTATAAACAACTTTCTCTCTGATACTGTCCATTCTAATATTCTTCTTTTACAGGCATATGGTTGATGATATGCTAAGTGCAGATGATGTCAGTTGCAGTAGTTCCCAAGTCAGTGCAAAATCAGAGAAAAATATGGCTGATTTTGATGGGGAAGAGTCTGGCTGTGAAGAAGAGCTTGTACAGATTAATTCACATGCTGAGCTAACATCTCACCTTCAGCAGCACCTTCCTAACCTTGCCTCTATCTATCATGAACATCTTAGTCAAGGTAAGAGTGATAAAAAGAAAACAGAAAAACACTATACCTTAACTTGGTTTTATGTAATTTTTAATTAGTCTCCAATAGTTAAGATAATAAAATTATTTTAACCACACATGTATTTGCTCAAAGAAACCACAGTGACTACTGAGATTTTGCTGTTTCTCCAAGGGATGCACTTTTGTATTACACTAGAAGTAGCTGTGTTTGCCTTTTTTAATTCTTTTTCCCCCCATTTCTACTGGAGCTTTTAATGCAAGTTAAAACAAATTAAGGGCACTGAAGAGTTATTACAGTAAAAAGAAAGGTGGTACTGAAATGCGAGGGGTTTGTTGGGTTTTTAACCCCCCACCCCCACCCCCCACCTTTGAAACCTTATGCGATTTTTCTGCTGGTGGGTGGATCTTATTATGATTCTGTACATTTGTCATCTTAAATGAATTAAGCATAATTGGCTGTACAGAGGATAACTTTGGAAAAACGAGTTAAAATTTAACTTGCTATCTTGGGGAGCTTGCCTTAAAGGGCATTTTATGCTATTTCATCTTACACTGCCAAATCTTCTAGTTTACTTCAGAGTGCCATTTAACATGCTACTAAAACACTTCTCAAGAATTATATCAACTTTCCATATGATATTGTGGCAGCTTTATTTTCTGTTTTATCCTCCTTTTAAATATAATGGAGGGTATGGTTAGGGAGGGTTTGACATTTTTCCTCACTGATCTGGGAGAACCAAGTTTGCTATCTTCAGCAGACAGTACTATTTATATCTTTTCCTGAAACGCAGTTGAGTAAGAAGTCTCTTTTTTCTTTAGGCTTAACATTTCTTGTTATGTGGAACTGAACTATAATTTCAGCCTGACATTGAAAATTGGGAAGGATTTTTTTTTTCTATGCTACAGAGTTGAATAAACTACTAAAACTTTGTAGTTAAAACATGCTGTAAATCAGCATATTTTTTTCAATGTTTTCCATAGATATTACACGTTACTGAAGATCCAAATTATTGTTTGAGCCTGAGGCCTGCAGTGCAGATTATTTTTGACACCCCTAGTTTTGCACGTGCAAATAATTACAGTGTTCTGCACGTAATCTAAATTTTCTACTTGACTTTGCTGTTACATGAAAATAGTATCAAATAGTAGATAAATGAATGGTGCCAGCTGTGGCCACATGGAAGAAAGAAAATGTCTATCAGTGTTTATGAAAACATGATGAGTTTCTAAAATCATGCGCTTTGATACTCTATTGTGTATAAAAAATGGTGTTTGTTTTTCCTGTTTTTTAGTTAGATATAGGACATTATGCAGTACCAGGGGAATTTATTGGAATGTGCTTCTTTCTTGCTTTCCAACCATGGTAGTTATAAAGATACTTCCCTTTGGACCACAGCACTACAGAAAGACTTAAGAAATATTTTAATTACGCTACAAATTAAAGCTAATTAAATTAAAAAGCAATTGCATTTGCAGTTCTTCAGTACTGTTTTTATTGCACCTTGCCATTAGCCAAAACCAGCGTAAACATTGGCTTAACTGTCCTGTTGACTTCTTGTATGGTTGTAATGTTTTGTCTTCTTTTAAGAACCCATATGTGGAAAAAGGCTGCAGTTACAATGTTGTTGTATGCACTTTAAAATAGCCAAGTTTACAAATAAAGCATGTTGTTGTTCATGCACTTAGGGAATAATGTTCAGGTTAGATAGTTCCTTCTCTTTATTCATAACGGTCTTTATATTTTGTTCAGGACCAGCAGTTCATAAACATCAATATAATAGCAATGCGGTGACGGACATTAATTTGGATAATGTTTGTAAGAAAGGAAATACCCTTTTGTGGGATCTTGTCCAGGATGAAGATGCAGTAAGTTGAATACCAGAAAATAATATTTTTTAAAAGAAAAAAAAAAAATACTATTCAGTGACCTTTCTTTCTACTTGCTGTAGATTCATCTCTCTGAAGGGTTAATAAATGAAGCAGAGAAGCTGCTCTGTTCTTTAGTATGCTGGTTCACTGACAGACAGATTCGAATGAGATTTATTGAAGGCTGCTTAGAAAATTTAGCAAACAACAGGTAACTTAAATTATCTGGTTTTACATTTATCTATTTTTGTAACATATAGGAAATCCAAGTTGACTGTAACAGTTATTTAATTTTACAGGAAGACAAGTTAAACCAGACAAAAGAAAAAGTATAAAATAGTTTTCAAGGTGTTATGGATATATCTGATGTTCCATTTTTCTTTTCTATCAGTGTGCCGAATTTCTCATCTTGTTGCATTTGTCTGTTCTCCCTCCTGCCAGAGGTTACTGCCTTCCTACCATTTGGTAAAATTGGGTCCACATCTTAGCCAGTTGAGTGCAAGGTCAGGTGCCTTAGCGTAAGCATTTTGAAATGAATGTTTAGATTTTACATGCAAGTGGCTGAGGAACAGGCAAGTTCTTTTCCACCAAGTCTGTTGTAGGGTCTAATTTCTGTGAAGAAGCAGATGGAGGTAGAAGTAATACCTTGACCTCAGATAACTTGTTTTAATACCAGCCAAAGCTGTGAGATTGTACAGTTGGAAGACTGGCAAAAGTGGAATTTATTTTGTTGATACAACCAATCAACTGCTGGACATCACCTGCAGTGTTATGTTGTTACCTTTTTGCTAAGAACCGTATCTGTGGGATGTTACAAGTATTCTGAGATATTAATAAAAGAAATGTGAAGATACTTATTACTGATATGAAAGTTCTGTTACATGCAGTTTATGCACTTGAGTTTTCCTAGATAGTTGTTTTATAATACACACCTACTTGTGTCTATAATTACTCTGAGGCAGATTTATTTCTGCTATGTCATCTGTTTGTAGAAAAAAAATCTCATTTTGCTGACATTTCAAAAGATAAGTATTATGAAACTGAAAAATAAGAATTTACCTTTTGAAATTTAATTTTGAATAAGTAGAACATATACTGTTTTATTTTTATACCTGTCCAAGAGTTGTGTGTCTAAGGTATTACATGTTAAGAATTTGAAGTATGTGTAGTTCAGATTCAGAAAACTAATTGGCTGACATGATGTGGTGAACTTTGCACAGATAACTCCAATGCTTTCAGTTAGCCTATTTGCTCATTGAACTTGAGCTTCTCAAAGTAGTTTTAAAATTGACTATTTTAATTTTGTAACAATCATATATTGTTGTCATTTCTCTCTTTCTCCTTTAGATCAGTAGTAGTTTCACTTCGTCTTCTTCCAAAGCTGTTTGGTACATTTCAACAATTTGGGAGCAGTTACGATACACATTGGATAACAATGTAAGTACCCCCCTGTCCCCAACAGACTAGACCAACAGAGGTGATGACATTTAGGGAACTGCTGCAAGGCTTGCTCCTTTAGTGTGGTCCAAATTAATAATGACCTAAGGTTATCATCTGTCTGTTGTCTGGCCTGAGCTTGTCTAATCACTCAGGCCTAGATTTCTTCATAATACGCACTAGTGTCGTAACTGAGGTGAAGACTAATTTATATTTTTTTTTATCCCCCTCCCCCCCTCTTAAATGTCAAAGGACTTGCAGACAGTACTAGACATCAAGTAATAGTATATTGTAAAAGGTTGTAATAATTTGATGTTATGTCATTGTGTTCTGTCATAGTATATTAAATGCTTCTCAGTAACAAAAAAATCTAGTTTATAAGAAAACCTTTGAAATATGAAGATACATCATATAGCATTCATTACTTGAACAAACTATATAACTAGCTGGTCTAACTATAGAGAATGGACTACTGGAACTTCTGGGAAAGATTACAGTGATTATCAGCAATTTTTCTTGGCATTTTTGACATGACATTTAAATATATGCCCAGTTCTGAGTTTTGGCTTAGACTTTTTCTGAATTAGGGCTTTAGGAACAGTTTTCATGGTCTCAAATGGGAGTGTTCTGTCAGTCCTGTGCCTGAAAATAACAACATTGTGGAGCCTTATGGATGACAAGGAAGAAGAGAGTACTGTACTGGAAAATAGTCCTGAATTCATGGTAGATGGAAAATTGAATGTTTACTTTGGTTTTATGTATATGCAATTTTCCTATAATAGCTGTCTCACTTCTGTAGCTTTTCTGATCTTTTTAAGCAAACCATAATACTTTCTGCCCTTTAAATTGACACAGGTGGGCAGAAAAGGAACTTAATATGATGAAACTTTTCTTTGATAATTTGGTACACTACATTCAGGCAGTCAGGGAAGGACGACATAAACATGCATTGTAAGTACACAACTGGCTTTGAGTGTTTGATATTTCATGGTTTTAGATGTTTCTTTTCTGCTTTTCTTCCAGTGCTTCTGATGTGTTCTTATAAGTAAATAGTTTCTGTAGGGACGTTCGTTACATGCTTAGGGAGACAAAGGTCTGTAAAAACAATAACATTTTAAATAGCTTCCTTTTTCTTAAAAAAAACACGCAACAACTCTCATGTAATTTTTGTTGAACATTATGTTGTGTATTTGTTAACAAATAAAACACACAGATTTTATATATTTAAATTAAAGTGATTTCGTATCATAAAACTGTTCAAATGTTTTAGTTTTACAATCTCTTATCATTAACCTTTGCACTAGTTTTTTTCTATTTAACACTTGCATCTGCACTTTCCAATCTGTATGATTAAAATTAGGTGTATATATACAAGTGATACAATTTCTAGCTTCCCAATCCCGGAGGAATAGACTATTCACGTTTTGACATATGTCAAAGTCAATATGTAAATATGGGCATCCACAACTGAAAAATGTTGCTATTTATGGGTCAAATATTTACTTCATCATACTGCTTTATATTGGACATGGCTTTAGTGAGGAATTACTTCAAAAGCTGTTTGAATTGCTTTAAATTCAGGAAAAATGATACATTTTTCTTCTCCTATGACCATTAAGCTTCTACCTTATAAATAGAAATAAAGTTAATATGTTTTGAAAATATTTTTGTAGAGAATATATATCAACTGGGATTGGAAATTCAGAGTAGAAATACCAGCATGTTACAAGTTAGGGAAAAAATTAAGGTCAGATCCTGCAAGGTGCTAATGACAAAATGATGCACTTGAATTGGACTGTATACCAAAAAAACCCCACTCCCACCCCCCAAAAAAAAAACAGTAGTACCTTATCTAGTAATGACTAGGGTGTCATTCCACTTGTTTGGTGTGGTTCTGTAATGTGTACAGCTGGAGCCTAGACTATATACTAAACTAGAAGCTCAGAAGGAAACTTGTAAGAAAAAATTATTTAAGCTTTTAAGAGGCATGTGTATGAGTAGGAAAAAAGTTATGACAATAAACAAATAAACTTCCATTTTTATACAAATTTAAATTTTAGATACAGCCACAGTGCAGAAGTTCAGGTTCGTCTTCAATTCCTGACATGTGTGTTTTCAACTCTAGGATCACCAGATCATTTCAGTAAGTATTTGAGGTTACCTTATTAGAGAAGCACCTTATAGTAAGGCTCACATAGTTCTTAACAATCAATGTTAGCTCAAATAAATACGATATTTTAAACATACAATTTTAAATAGTCTCTGATACTGTTTTAAAAGAAGGAAGTTTTTTTGACGAAAGTGCAGAACCAACGTTGGAGTTTAGATTCTGTTGCAGTTCTGTGAGAACAAATTTTTATGTTCTCTGTGCTTCAGTTTTTCTAAATATTAGGATTGTAGTAATTACTGAAATGAAGATAATACATTCTGGTTTTGTGGATTTTGGTTCACGTCCATAATGTTCCCAGAGATCTTTTACTGGAGTGCACTGTAAGTAAGTTGTGATACCAAAAAGGAATAATTCTTTATATTTTAATACTGTCAGAAATTGGTTTACACTTTTGTGAAAGTAGCATTCTATATGATAGTTGATCTATACAGATGCTGAAATCTTTTCACTCTTAAATTTTTACTTTCCACTTTTGATGTGGCTGATGGAATTCAAAGTCGAACATAATTTTCTGTGTTTTTAGTGACCCTTGGTGGCTTTCCTTTCCAAAAATTCTTTTGGCTGCGCTCTTCTTAAGCCCTTGTAAACTAATAGTCTTCAGTGTTGTTTCAGCATCAGCTCTGTACAGACTTTCAGTTGATTGTGTATTGAGGTCATTTTAATAAATGATTGAAGGGAGGAGTCGTTTGGGTATTCTCATTATAGGTAGTGAAAGTTGGCATACAATGCATGGCTTTTCCCTCTGGTCATTAGAGTACAGGAAGGAATGAGAATATCTGTAGCCAAGAGAAAAAAAAAACCTTGTAACACCATATTTGCTATTGCTGATAGGATAGCCACAATTCTTTTTAAAGAAATTTGTTGAGATCACAAATGTTTATGTGCCTTCTTGTTCTGACAAAAACTGTTCTGATTTTTCTGTATGTATTCTTGGGTTTTGTAGAATTTTGCTATATATTTGATGTTTTAAAGGAGTAGTTAAAAATATTTCCCTAATTTTAGGGTTGAGTTTAGAACAAGTGGACATACTGTGGCACTGCTTAGTAGAAGATTCTGAATGTTACGATGATGCACTACACTGGTTCTTAAATCAAGTACGAAGTAAAGATCAGCATGCTATGGGTATGGAGACTTACAAGCATCTTTTTTTGGAAAAGGTATGTAGAGAGTTAATTGCAACCTTGTAACTCTAGTAAAAGTGTTTCTTTCCATATCACCACTATTTAATGTATTTAAAATTGTTTCTATGAAAAATATGTCTTCAGTAGTCTGGGAGGACCCCACTTGTTATGCAGTGATTTTTCTCTGCTTGGAGGGAAGAGGGGAGTGGATTGGCATGAATTCTTTTCACATTAGTATTTACTTGAGTGTTTCTTTGCAGACAGCCTGTGTGTTGTATCTGAAGCTAGGTAGCACTTCATTTCAATTTGAAAAAAAAAAAAAAAGCCACACGAAAGTATACTTTCCTTTATGATATATAGCTTTCGTGACTGAAAAAATGACTTGTTCCTTTTTTTGGGAGGGGCATGTAAATCTCATCAGTATGTCCACTGAAAATATGAACATGCAGCAGTAGAGCTTTTTGCAAGGGGTCCCATCTATTTCAACAGATGACATTACAAAATGGATAGATTGTGCAATAATTAATGTAGTCTAGTTCTTTTTCAAGGTTACACATTTTTTTTGTCTAGTTTTGTAAGTGGATGAATTTTTTTGAACGGACATGTCAAGTATGCTAACAAATTGTCCTGCTGTTGATAAGTTAAGTAGCTAATGTTACAATAATAATTTTTGTTCCCTCTGCACTGTTACAGTCCAAATCAGTGGTAGCTAAAAGATGGTTTTTTAAGCCAATTATAGTTGGTTTTTTGTATCGTATATAAAATTCAGAGAGTGTGATCTTTTGCAAGAATAAATTTTAATTGATATACTACATTCAAATACGATTGGTAGTAACAATTACATTTTTCTGTGCTAATGAAATAAGTACCCTCTAATTGCTATCCATTCCATCAATGAATTTTTTTTCCATACTAAAGTGCATTCATTTTATTTAGATGCCACAACTAAAACCTGAAACTATTAGTATGACTGGCCTAAACCTCTTCCAGCATTTGTGTAATTTGGCTCGATTGGCTACTAGTGCATATGATGGTGGCTCAAACTCAGAGGTAAGCCTAGATTATGTGCTCATGTTATTCTTCTTTCTGAGGGAAGGGGACAATTAAATTGCTTATTTGCAATGACATATCTCTTGAGAACTTACTGGCTTGAATATTGTTTACTGGTTTGAGATAGTAATGTCACAGCCTGTAGTGGTGGGGTCTGTACAGATTTCTGCCTTGAGGAGAGCCCTAGGAGCTCAGGACTCAAGAAGTTCCAAATGTGGGACAGTGAAATGGAAATGAGGCCAATGATCCTGACCTTTCCTCATGACTTTGAGCATGTGTGGCTTTTTGTCTAGAGGCAGAGATAGGAAACCACAAAGAAAGTGATACCTGTTGCCTGCGTATGTTTGTGCAGTTTATCACATTCTTAGCATAACTGAAATGTATTCACTATTGTGTTTAAAGAATGGGTTTGTAACATTTACTTTTATAAATAAGATTCAGATGACATTGTTAGACATATTTAATTCTGACTAGAATGTTGTAAAATGTGTCTCAGTTTATGTATTACGTGTTTTAGAAGTTTTTCTTCTGTAGTCTTTCATACAGAGAAACTGTCTTTGAAATAAAATGTATAGGATATTTTTCTGTGAATTGATTTGACAGAATTTTTTATTAAAATTTCTGTTCTTGCAATGAATACCAATAATAGTTGTGGTTTTAAGGCTTCATTTAAAAGCATTCCTGTTTGTCAAAAATGAAAATTCAGGCTTTTGATTTTTAACCAGTTCTCCTCATGCTTCAAAGTATGAAAATATTTCTGTAAAAGTTACAATTTTATAGTAATTGATGTGTGCAGTGGTGAGAGCCCAAGCAGAGGGGAAAACTGAATATTTTAGTAATTGCATCAAGAGGCAAATAAAATGTCTCGGGTCAGAAAACCATCACTCCCAGTAAAATAATGAGGCAATGTTTTGTTTCTGTGTTTGTTTTACTTTTATCAAAACAGTTGTGTGGCATGGACCAGTTCTGGGGTATTGCTTTAAGAGCACAGTCTGGTGATGTCAGTCGAGCGGCTATCCAATATATCAACTCTTATTATATCAATGGTATGAATTTTTATTTTTCTTTTCTGTTTAAAATGTTTTAAAGAATATCTAGTGTTATCCTCTTTTTATTTTTAGTATTAAAATGCATAGTCCCACAGTTGTGCATCTATAATTTACTTTAACTGGTATTACAGGTAAAACTGGTCTGGAAAAAGAACAGGAATTTATTAGCAAGTGTATGGAGAGTCTGATGATAGCTTCTAGTAACCTTGAGCAAGACTCTCATTCAAGTCTGACTATTATTGAAAGAGGACTCTTAATGCTGAAGACACACCTGGAGGCTTTTAGGAGAAGGTAAATGGCTCTATTGATATATTTGGATGCAGAACTTATTTCTATTCCTGTTATTGTAATGATGAATGAGTTGTGAGTTGTTACTAATTTAAGTAATAATTCTTTTGTTTTTCTTTGTGTAAAGACAGTAACGCATAATTGTGAAAGGTAATATATGAGTTTAAAGAGTTACCAGAGTTGGCCCTTGTCCTTGTATAAATATGTATGGATGTGGTTCATGTTTTCCCCATCCCTGACCAAAGAAACTTATTTTAGTTTTATTTGACAAATAGTGAGAATATCAGTAACTTCCTCTTATTTTGAAAAAAAAAACAAACCAACAAACAAAACCAGTGAATAAAGGTGCAAGCTTTGTCTTTCCTCTCATTGTTTATCAAACGTTTGTGTTAAATAGGTTTTGACAAAAATACTTTTTCCATGTTTTCACCTGCTTCTTAAGGTTTGCGTATCATCTGAGACAGTGGCAAATTGAAGGCACTGGTATCAGCAGTCACTTGAAAGCCCTGAGTGACAAACAGTCACTACCACTAAGAATTGTATGTCAGCCAGCTGGACTTCCTGACAAGGTAAGTTAAAAGCCATTTTACAAGTACATCTTCCATTGTTAAATTTCAGTAAGTCCATTGTGCGCTTTGAAAAATAAAATACATGTTTTATTTCAGATGACTATAGAAATGTATCCTAGCGATCAGGTAGCTGATCTACGGGCAGAAGTCACCCATTGGTACGAAAATTTGCAGAAGGAGCAGATAAATCAACAAGCACAGCTTCAGGAGTTTGGCCAAAGCAGCCGCAAAGGGGATTTCCCTGGTAAGCTATAGGACTTGTACTTGCGGGTTTTTGCCTTTACAAGGGTTCATCCATTTACAGCTTAGAAGATTATAGTCTTTTTCTTCCCTAGATATCCTGAATAAGCAAGCATTACAATCTATTTTCTTCTAGCTGTAGTTATAGTTAGCATCACCCTCACGTTTAATTAATGGCATTGTTTCTTAAGCACTACCATTTATTTGAAATGGCAAAGAAAACATAGATCTGCCAAAAGGCCTTGGATCTAGCCAAGCTCCAAGTCCCAATAGACTTTCCCCCACATTATTTTTCTTCTCATTGTTGTTTTAATTAATTACATTGCTTTCTGTAATTTGGAGATTCTGTTACATAGAACTTTATTCTATGTTTTGTGAAATGTATACATTTCAGGCTCTGCCATTGATTCAGAATTTGAAGTCATAATTCCAATTCATCATTTATACCCTACATATATATATTCCAGTCAGGTGTAAGATTTTCCTTACTCCTGCAACTGCTTTTTAATTTATGATCATCCTGTAGCAAAAATGATCATTCATCCTCTTTTGATGCTCTTAATTTGGAATGTCACCTTGTTCCTGAGATGGTCATTGCTTCCTTACAGTGTGATGAATATGCATCCTGTTGTTCCCTTTCTTTGTGTTTTTGAGTGAATGAAAATTTCTGCTTTAACCTTTAGGAGGAGGACGTTTTCTAAATCCTACTGATGGTATACGTTATAGCATTCTTACCAGTTAATGCTGTTCAGAATGTTACTCTTTCTTGAATTATCTTCTCAACGTTTTGTTGTTTTCTTTCTTTTTTATTATGAGCAAGACTTAGTGTGTAATGCATATTATCTGAACAAATTCTGTCCATGAACATCTTTTTCCAACACCACTGACCGTTAGGATATGTGTAAACATGAATCTGGCTTTCTTTTCATAGTTTAACAACTTTTTAAAAAAATGGTTTAATGAGACACACTGTCAGTAAACCAGACTGAATTTTAGACTTATTAATTACCTTCTTTGTGAAACCCTTTTCCAGCTACTCGTCAGAAGCTGTTTTAGGGAAGAAACAATCTTGTTTTCCACCAAGTATAGCCACATAGCAGAAATTTTTATTTTTGTTTTAGTTGGGATTTTGGAAACACATGATTCAGAAAATTCAGAATTGCAATCCTATGGCAGCTGCAGTTCAGTCATGTTACATATGTACAATGTCTTTTGTGTCTGTTCTGATATCCATAATTTTGTACACTTTGTGGATGTTGGGGGAGGGGTTCTGTGTTTATCACACTAATTATTAACATACCATAACATGGAGAACCATGAAATTTGTATCTGTCAATTCATAAACCTACTGTCCTTTGCTAGGTTTAAAACTTGTATGAATGACGCTAAGCGCTTTGCCTTGTAATTGATATCTCTGTTGTCTGATAGATGCATGAAATCCTGCAAGAGGCTCAACCTCTTATTAACCAAACTCCTGAAGACGTGTCTCTGCAATGTTCTCTTCATGCCACTGTGTGTTTGGAATAATCTAGTCACATGATTTTTACTTTTCAACTGCTAATTTTGAAAAGACAGGACTGAAACTGAGACTTGCGGTTAAAACCTTCAGTTTTACTCATCTGTATCCTATTTTTGGGACTGTTTTATATAGATTAAAAAAAAGAAAGGACTTTCTAATAACATTTTGTTGGTCACAAAGATCTCTGTGAATTATGGTTCAGTGTATTGACTGTTTACACTTAAAAACTGGGGTCATTTTGCATCACAGGTACATAGTGCACACTTCTGTCTCGGTGACCTTTACTATATCCATTTTAATATACCTGTATTAGTTGATCTACAACAAAAAACAATTCCCGGTGAGGAACCTGAAATGGTGATTATTTCATCAACTTAGGTAGAAATCTGAGCAGAGTTTATCAAATTCCAGTAAAAGTTAAAGGCTTGTGATGCCACGGTACAATTTTTTTCCCTTGTCTTGTCCTTATAGAGCTAAATCTCATTGTCTTTAACTGGTTTTTAGTTGTTTTCTCAGGTGGGCTTTCAATTTCACAAAATAGAGATAACAGAAATTTTGCATCAACTTTTGGTTCTTGGAATTCTAGTCTTGCACTTTTTTTTTTAACTTCCTTTTATTTGTTTCATCTGTTGTTAACTGTGACTGGCACTTTCTTATGCTGTTGGCCGCCTTTAGTGCTCCTGTGAGCCTGCCTTTTCACCGCTGTGTAGATGGCCATTTCATTTCCAGCATCTTTGCACAAATTGTTATTTTAATTTTCCTGCTCTTGGGATTCATGAACAAATGGTATGTCTGAAGTGGTACCAGTCACATCTAACACTTGTTTTCTTAAAAGGAAATTTAGTTTGAGAAGATGAAGACAGTGCAAATTAATGTTAAACAAATTGTTACAGAAGTGAGGTAACTATCATTTTGGAAAATTAAGCTGTAGTTTCTGAGACGGGCTAAAAGAACCTTAAAGCATTTATTAGTTACAGATACATTTCTGATGTTTTTACTATCATGCTTCTGTCAAGGGAACATCCAAGAATGTCCACTAGCCAAAACTTTGGGAACGTATCTGTAAGAGGTAGATGCATTCACATTTATTGAATCTTCCTTTTAATTCTCTTTCACTACAATAAACTTTTTTTTTTTGCCCGCTTACCAGACATTTACCACATAATTGTTTTGAGACCCCAATATGTTTTGTAACATCTCTTGCTCATTTGAAATCTGCATTGCTCAGAGAAATGTGAGATTGTATTTGCATCTCACTCAGGTTGTTCGTTGTATTCTTTCTTCTGAACTCTGTTACTAGTTTGCTGAAGTGCAGAGGATGTTAGATTTCTATATTATTGTTGTGGATGATGTGTTTGCCTGCCTTTATCTTTTTGAAATTTTTTTGTCTGACAGCATTGCTAAGTTTCAAAGCAGCCAGCTGGGGAGGATGGGAACAGTGATAGACATGTGAGATTATTCCAAACTCCATAAAAAACGTTCATGGTTTTATTGTCAACTGACAGATGTCTTTGGAGAGCTGCTGTCTATCCAGTTTTTCCCAAGAACATCCCAGAAATGTTGTTTGGGCAGGATTCGAGGACCATATGTATTTGCCCGAAACCTCCATTTATCTGGCAGTCCCATCAAAGTTACTGTGTGTACATCTAGCTGTACTGCTCTAGTTTGGAAATGTCAGCACTTGTGTGTGTATCTCAGCTGGTTTTGGGAAGCATCACCTGGATTTATTGTGTGCATACATCATCAGAGACTGTGCGGCTGCGGACTCCAGATGGCGGGCTTTCAGTAATTACCAGAAGTAGCAGGCTAACTGTGCATGTGCTACACTGTGCATGTCTTTTATGACAGTGAAAGAATGAAATTTAAGTTTGCTGCGTATACATAGGCTTTTTTTTTGTTTTAACCCATATCTTTCAATACTGTGTTCCTATAGCCAGGTAATAGACTGTTTTGAAGCAACAAAACTCTGAGTACTTCCCAAGATTTATGCAGGAGGTTAAAAAAAATAGGCTTTTCTGACGAAGCCTCATTGAAATCCCAATGTTGAAGTATAGCAGCAGTGTAAGGCTACTCTTCACTCGTGTGGAGGATCAGGGCCTAATGTTGGGAAAAGTGTACTTGTAAGAACAGTGGCTGAAACGCATAGCAAATTTCAATCCATGACAAATATCTTTATGCACCAGAATTGGTGGTTAGAACTATATGAGTACTCTGAGATATAAAGTTATTGTGCATTGTAATTCTTGGTTACTGCTTGACTGTCTGTGACAAATGAGATTAAATTCCTAATCTTTTAATTGTTCAGATATCTTGTTCAATGTTGAAAATTCTTTGAAGGGTGTTCTTAGTTTTTCCTTTCTGAAGTATAGGACATCTTCAGTTCCAACTTACATTTAAGTAAGATTTATCATTGCTGCTTTGCCTTTGCTGACTTTATCACAGGTGTGTGATAAAAAGGGATTTTGTTGATGATCACAATCTTTTTCCATTATCTTCCCTGGCATCGCATAATTTACTACAAAATATGGAAGGCTTGTTTTAATCTGCATTGTGAACACTTTTCACTACAAGATTGGGCAAACTATTACTGAAAAGGTTATTTCTGAATACATGCAAGTAAATTTAGTTTAACATAATAACCCGTTTTTGTAAGGAAATTGCATTAAGTTTTTGCCTCATTTTAATTGCTGCTGAAGGGTGTACTATTAAAAACAAGTCTTAGCACTTTCATTAGGAAATAAAACTATGATTCCAGAAATTTACTGAAGTATGTTTTTATCCTAGGTGGCCTCATGGGACCTGTGAGAATGATTTCATCTGGGCATGAACTGACAACTGATTATGATGAAAAAACACTTCATGAATTGGGTTTTAAGGATATGCAGGTATTACCAGCATATAGATACCTGTCACTGAAAAAGATTGGTTGATATGTTGCCTTTGTTTTGTGTAGCTGATACATGTAGTGGTGGTGGAAGGTACACTTTTCTTTGGGAGCATCCTATAGTTTTCTGAAACTAGTTGTTTCATGCTATCCAATACATGCCTCCTGTAAGTTCAAACTAATGCTGTCAGTCCTTGCTGTTGTCAATCTTTAAAATAATTAAGAATTTAAAAATTCTAGTTATGTTAGTAGATGTGAAAACTCAAGGAATAAAAGAAAAATTTCAGTTTTTTTCATTCATCAAGGAAAACAAGGGGCCAGCGAAAACAGAATCAAATACCCACTTTTTGTCTGCATTGTTGAACACATACTAATTCTATAGTTGCGGTGACTAGCTCTCTACTTTCACAGGTTAAATCTGAAGCATTTTTTAACGCTCATCTGTAATTTTTAATCTCAAATCAGAGTTCCTGTTAGAGTGGTCTACTCATAAGTTTGCTGTAGTTAACAGTATGGCAAAGCCTGATTTGATTTGTCTAAGTGTGAATGACACCATGACTGTTTTGGGGAGGTGGGACTGTAAAAACACTTACCAGCAGATCATCACATACGTTCTTTCTATCTAAAGGAAAACTAAACTCACACTGTACACCTTCAGGGATCTGCTGACATCCTTTTAGAAAGATTATTACTGGCTGATATGTTTACATGTGCTGTTGCTGGCTGTTAGCAATTGTAGCACATATGTATCTTGACTCTTGTGGTTCCAAATCAGGTGATCTATTGAACTACGTCTTTGATTGTTTGTTAGTTCTTTTTGCGAAATGAATTGGCTTAATTCAAAAACAAAACCAGTTTTTAATATATATTTTTTTACTAACATAGATCATTGTACAGAATTGAACTATGGTGCAATCAGATGAATTCTTATGTTTGCAGAACTCGGAGGAGCGGTAGCATTCAGTTTGAATGGTTGGGTGTGATCAATATATGGAGGCGATAATTAGTCAGCAGGAACAGTTCATCTGAGAATGGCTTTCCACAACATGGTTACGCCAGTATAACAAATGTCTGCTTTTCCAGCCACACTGATAGTTGTGTTGCTGTGCCCTCACTAGCATTCTTCTGGTCCTTTGAGCCAATTTATATCATTTTTCCTCTGTATTAGTTTTTGTGCCATTTCATTAATGTTCTGAGAATTCAGACCAGTATTAGAGTCTCCCCAGCCTGAATGGCAAAATAAGGAATGAGGGACAAAGAAACAGGACCATCTACTGTAACAACAGCAAAGTGTATACAACTATACCATGAATGCCTTAAATGAAAGCAAAACCAAGCTTTAATTATGGCAGTTGCTCAAAATGCTGCTCATTAAAGATATGAATAACAAAGATATCAATGTGTCTTTAAGTTCTTAATTATGATCCTGTTGAAAACATTCCATGGTTTATCATATGAATTTTTAAAATTGTGTCTCTCCTCCTTGTTGTTTCTCTCTGTTTCTAGATGGTGTTTGTATCCCTGGGTGCACCAAGGAGAGAACGTAAAGGTGAAGGTGTTCAGCTTCCAGCATCCTGCCTCCCTCCTCCTCAGAAGGACAACATTCCAATGCTTTTACTCCTGCAAGAACCTCATCTTACCACCCTTTTTGATCTGTTAGAGATGCTTGCCTCTTTTAAGCCTCCTTCTGGAGAAGTGGCTATGGAAGATAGTGAGGTAATTTAGAGTAATTTTATTAGAATAATTACATTTAAGTTTTATTTAATTGGATCTGTTTTTCCTATCTAGCCTACTTGTTGTGTACTCTATCCAATTGCTAGGTATGTTTATTGTCTGTATATTCACATTTCACGTATGTTATAATAATTATCATTATTTTTTAAATGCTCTAAATATTGTAGAAGCTATAAAAAAAGTAATTCCTAAGAAAGAACATCGATTATTTAAATAGATGTGGTAACTAATAATGGAAATTGGCTTGCAGAAAGGTTTCGAAAGGTTTTATTGCAAAAACTCAAGCTTTATGTCTTATATGCCATCATTAGCTTGTGGGAAATTAAATAACCACTAGTATATTCGAACTAGTATGTTTTTAAGTTTTATTTACACTCAAATATTTCAAAATACATGATACGCTGTAAAGATAATGGAACTTAGTTTCTTGCAGGTTCAGTGAGACTTCAACTATCGTGTTCTATTTATGGATTTACATTAGATAGGAAAGAGCTTCTTAATTAAGAATAAATACATTTTTGGACTTTGAAATCTTATTTGTACAATGAAGTTCACAATAAGAGTGGTTGTTCTATGGTTTGTCAGAGCGCAAGGTGCGAAGAACTCCATCTCCATGCAGAAAACTTATCCAGACGTGTCTGGGAACTGTTAATGCTTCTGCCAACGTGTCCTAATATGTTGCAGGCCTTCCAGAATATTTCAGATGAACAGGTGAACAAAGAATGCTTGTTTTACATGTTTATCTTTATTACACACAGATGTTTTATTGTCTAGTGTTTTAGTTGAATTTTTCCCAAATAGGAAGGTTAAATAGTAAGTTAAGTGTGCTGAGACACAAGTAAACCTAATAAACAAACCTAATAATTCTTATTAAATTAAACAAGCATGTCAGCTTAGTTCCCAAAGTTTGTTTTTATGACTTCTTTTAAAAAATGATTTAATAAATGAATAGTCGGTACTAATTGTCACAGTCTTTTGGCTTTAATTGAACCAGCAGTTTCTTCATCTGCAGCCTTGCTTTAACATTATGACTGTTGTGATAGAGATCCTTTTGTACTGTATTCTCTTCTATACTATCAAAACATGGGTACTTACCTAGTTGTTTTCTTGCCCTATAGATGAAAATTTTGCGTCTTTTAAAGTCGTTGAAATTGCATGTTAACAGTTTTTAGATATTACAGTTCTTTATGGCCACATGCATCAAAATTTTCGTGGAAGTTACAATTTAGAATATAACATTTGGTTTCCTCTACCTGAAAATTGTGTGTACCTTAGCTTGTTGGAGGTTTACTCAAATTTCATTGCTGAATGCACATTATTCAAATCGTTAGTCATGTATAGGAATATGCTTGTAATTGTCTAATTTCAAATAATAGATGAAATTAAAACCAAAATAATTTGTCCATGTCACTAAAAAGCCTCTCCGTGCATTTTTTAGATAGATCAGCATTACATATAATTGTGTTAGTTGTTTTCTGACTTTTTTATCTTTTAAGGGTAATGATGGCTTTAGCTGGAAGGATCTTCTGCGAATAAAAAGTGCCCATAAACTTTTGTATGCCCTGGAAATTATTGAAGCTTTGGGAAAGCCCAACAGGAGAATAAGACGTGAATCTACGGTAATAGAGTTTCTTGCACAGAATATATGTTTTCCTCTCTGAAACCAAAGTATATGTTGATGAGTTACTTGCAGTATTTTAACTGTTTTTACAATTAACTGTTCTTTTTTTTCTTTAGGGAAGTTATAGCGATCTTTACCCAGACTCGGATGATTCGAGTGAAGATCAAATAGAAAATAGTAAAAACACGTGGAGCTGCAAGGTTTGATTTTCCTACAGTATTCTGTGATACCCAATGTAGTTTTTCAAAAAAGATAAGAAATGAAAACCCATTTAAAACATTATGTACCTTAGAGTTTTTGATCTCAAATTTAGGTGTAACATTTTAAAGTTTTTCTGTGTTATCGCGTCTGTAAATTTGTCATAGTTGTGTACAACTATTTATTTTGTTTTTCGTAAAATATCCAACTGAAAAGTTTATCATTTATTTATTTATAAAGATTAGATTGGTATCTAACTGAACTTAGTGATATTTCTGTATTTGCTTTTCTCATATCGGTTCCATAATATACTTACAGTTTGTTGCTGCTGGAGGGCTCCAACAGTTACTAGAAATTTTCAATTCTGGAATCTTAGAGCCTAAAGAACAGGAATCATGGACTGTGGTAGGTGTTCATTCACCCTTTTTCTCTGGAATAACGTAGCTGTTGTTTGTAAAGACATTCATTACTTTCAGCCTTTGTTATAACTGCTTTTCTGTTGTAAGTGGAATAAATGAATTCTATAATTGAAACCACCAGAGTCTATGCAATAGTATCTTTTTTCTTGAATATTTTATATTCCTGTAAGAATTTATTGTCTTCAAAAAAATCTTCATACTTCTGCTTTTTTATATTTTAAAACCACCCTTTGCATTTTTCTATGTATTTTTGGTTTAATTTTTTGTCCAGTCTTAAAAAAAACTAGTTTGTAGAACAGAAAATTGTAGATCATGGGAACATCTTAGAGAAAAAAACTGGGTTCCATCTTTAGCAATGATTGTAACTGCATTGATAATACTATTGCATATCACACTTCTTTAAATAAGTCAAAATCTGCCAAACAGGAAGGGGATACTTTATTTTTGCCTTTTTTCTGCTTATTTTAGGGAAGCTTGTTATTTGGAAACTTTTATTATAGTCTGTTATAAAAGCAGTAATCTGTTAATTATCTTTTCCTCTGAAGAGGCCAAGAAATACCATTTCCCCTTGTTGGCATTGAGACAAAAGTGGTAGCATTGTAGCTATGGTGTTAACAAAGACACTCTTCAATAATGAACATTATTAGTAAATATTAGCTAAATTAATATCGTAATGAAAACTTTTTTTATTAGAGTTAATTTTTTCTTTTATTTTCAATTTCAATTTTATGGCATTTGATTAAAAAATTGAAATATCTCAAGCTCTGAGTCATATGTACATAAAAAGATGTAGATGAACAAGCATACACGTGTATGTACAAAGCTGATGACAGTTACTGAAATGCTGAAAAGAAGGCAGGTATACCTCATTAAAAATTTGTTAGTTTTTAACTGATTTTGATGTATTTGTTCTAAAATTATTTCAGTATTAGAAACAAATTGTCTTTCTCTCTGTTCAGTATATAAACAAAAGTTTGTATGATTGCTTTTATTGGTCTGCCCAGAAAGTATGCACAACATTCTGAAAATAGTAACAGATTCTGCAACTAAGTGCCTTAGTCCTGACTTATGCATGTATAGGTGCTAGATAGCTGACCTACTTCATGTGTTGCTGTGACATGGTGCTCTATTTTTGTTAATTTTACTCTCATAATGCACCTTCTGCTGGCGGAGCTGAGCAGGTGCTATGTTTGGTCATGGCCATGTAGTTAAGAGCCATGAAAATTATCTCAAAATTTACGAAATGAATCGGCAGTTTTCATCCAACTGGAGATGTTACAATACAAAATGGTATTTTTAAGCTGGTATGTATTGTTTCTGCATGGTTAAATATATTCAACTTGAAAGCACTTCTGTATCCCATACTTTATACCCTGCGTTATAATTGAATACCATGCAGGAAGGGCTCTTAACTGTTGAGCTTAACTCCTGTACTACTTCCTCTGTGTTATTTCATGCACTCAGTTATAATCTTGAATGCGCCTGTTAATAGGACTAGATTGTGAAAATGATTTCATTATAAGAAGTAAGATTTTTTTAAATACCCTTCCTCTTTAGTGTCTATTCTGGTGAGGTTTTGCTAGTTAGTTCTAGCTCTTCATCCTTTATACCTTACTTAAGCTTTTAATTTCAAATTTTGTAGTAGGCATAGAATTATTTCTATAATAAATCCCTGAAAAAATAAAATTTCATTTTCTTCTTACTCACAGTGGCAGCTAGACTGTCTTGCTTGCTTGCTGAAGCTGATATGCCAGTTTGCAGTTGATCCTTCAGATCTGGATTTAGCTTACCATGATGTCTTTGCCTGGTCTGGTGTAGCGGAGAGTCACAGAAAAAGAACATGGCCAGGCAAATCAAGGAAGACTGCAAGTGACCATGCGAAGGGCCTTCATATACCTCGTTTAACAGAGGTAAGAGATAAACAGTGTGCCTGTTTTGTGAACTTTAGAAAAATGACTCCTTTGTTGTGCAAGGCCTTTGTTTTCGTAATGAAATAATGTAGCAGAAAAGTTACTGATATTAATCTATGTCCTACATGTTCTTTTTCTCTAAAAACTGTTTTAATTACTTTAAACCTGGCAGCTTTAAAAGCTGGAACCAGAAGGGTTTTTGGTGATTGGTGAGCACATGAATTGGGAATTCGGAATTCCAGTGCTTTATCCAGATTTCTTAGATTTTGTTTTCCAAATTAATTAGTCCTTTTTTTTTTTTTTTTTTCTTATGGTAACCTCTTATATGGGCTGTCCCCATCCTCACTAATCCATTTTAGATTCCTCCTCCTCCTTAGTGAGCATATGGTAAACTTACCTAAACCTGTAAACCTTCCTACCAGATTCCTGCATGCTAATTTCCTAATGTAGACCAAGCAAATGTAGTATTTTGGCATCAGAGATACGTTCACTGTGAATCAATTGCTCTTGGGCACAGGACCAGCTCTGATTGCCAGAAAGTGTGTATCTGAACTGTGAGCTGGAGCCAGACTTCCTATTTGTCATAGTTATACATGGAAAGACCTTAAGTATTAGGTATTTTTGACAAAACAGATCCCTAAATTGCCAAAGCTGCTATGATACAGGGAAATTATCAAATGTATTGGATTTTTTGACACTGGCTGTGTGTAAATGCTGCTACCAGTTTCTATAACTGGTTTTAAATTTTTAATTGTCAATTGATGAATATTTTTTATTGCAGTGGATTTGCTATCTAAATATTTTAAAAGACTTTCTTCAGACTTTGATTTGAAACTTCTGTGTAGCCTGTCAGTTTCTCTAAAGATGAATAATTTAAGTGAATATATAGTCAATAAAACGTGCTGATCACAGAAAAAAGTGAAATTTACATATCAAAGCTCATCCTCAACCCTGTCTCCTCAAGCCTAAGGTTTTTTAAGAGGAAATGAATAGTCTATGCTTTTAAAAAAAATACTGTGTTTTTAATAAAAGGATTGAGTAAATGGTTGATTTTTCTATTCAGATAAATTTTCTTTCTCAGAGAAATAGAATGACATTTTAGCATCTAGACTTAGTCAATGAAACACAGGATTTTTAGATCCACTTTAATAAAAAACAATATAAGTTTTAACTATGGAGATGCTATGATTTGTCTTTTGCTCTTCCTCCCTCTACACAGGTGGGTTTGTTTTAGATTCACACAGTGTGTATAATTTAAAAACAGATCAAAAAGCTTGTTGTTATATTAACTGTTTTTTTTTTTTTTTCTTTTGACTTCAATTTTTAAAGGTGTTTCTTGTACTTGTCCAGGGAACCAGTTTGATTCAGCGACTTATGTCAGTTGCTTATACATATGACAACTTGGCACCTAGGTACAATATCTTTTTATTTTTGTAATAAAGCTAATCAAGTGTGCACATTTTCATCGCTGCTTTAAATAAAGTAACTAGCTCTTTCAGTTGTAGTCCCCATTAACACCCATATCAGAAATTTAAGTCTATAGGCATTAGACTTGCTTTTCTTAGTCACTTCTCCTGGTAGTTATTCTGCCCTTATAGGAGGAGTAAGAGAGAGGAGAGTGGCAAGAACTCTCAATGGCAAGGGTATAAGACACAGAGCAACAAACTATATATGGTATGCTCTCATAAATTCTCATGCCAAAACTATTTATTTGTTCTCTCTGTAGCAATTAACTTTCTCAATTTCAAGCCAATGTAAAGGAGAAATTAAAATAAATTCACTTGTAGGTTTTTAGTTGTCTGCTGGTTTTGACTTATTTTTCCCATCCTAATAACATTAGCTTATTACTGCTGAAATTACCCGTATTGTTTTAGTGAGTGTGCATGTACTGAAGGCAAAATTTTACCTTCAGAAACAGGCTATTAGAGATTTTTGTACTTTTTGCCTTGTGTCCTGAGAAAAGCAATTCTGTGTAAGACTGCATCGTGACAGTGGGACTGATGGTGGGGAGGTCATTTTTTTTGCTACATTTGCTGTTGTAGAATTACTTGATTCTGAGTAGCGGATAGTGTGTTTTACCATATTTTTAAAAGATTGTTAAAGACATTCAGAGTATTTCCAGTCAAGTCTGCAAGTGTGCCTAACTTTAACCTCTAGTTGAGTTGCAGGAATAATTTTAAATATATATATAGTATGGTTTTGGTTTCATAACCTTTTATTGCAATTCATAAAAATGTAAGTAAATACAAACATTTAAAATTTGTCTAAAGCTTGCAAATGTTTGTTCAAAGTGTCGTTCTTTATGAAGAATACTAGCTTTCTTCTGTATGGGTCAGTTCTTAGTTCCATTTACATCATCTTCTCTTTTTTGGATAAAAGGGTTGTGGGTATTTTTTCTTGACTTAATCTTGTAGTCAGTAAAGCTTTAAGGGGGTGACTCGAAGATTTTCATAGTTTTATTATTGTTGCTAATTTTGAATACTGCAAGAAATGAATCCTTTTAAGATCAAAATTTTAGTTTTCTTAGTAGGTAGTTAAGAGTAACTGTGTTGTTACTTGTGTGTTCTTGTTTTTCTAAGTGGTAATCTGTTATGTTCTGTGATAAAGTTCAAATGGCTTTATCTTCTTCCCGTTCAGGGTATTGAAAGCTCAGTCTGATCACAGATCAAGACATGAAGGTTAGTGCTGCAAAATAGCTATATGTTATGAACTAATAGTAGTGAAAACATGTTGAAGATAACAAGTTACATGTTTGATTTATTCCACCACTAGAATGCTATAAAATTGTGTTCCTTGGTAGTGTGAGGGCTGTTATTATCTAGGTGGGAATACACAGAGAGGTGCCAGAAGACTTGCCTGGCTTTCCTTCTCTGAAAATTGTTTTATATGAATTGAAATTTTGTACTGTAGCAGCCTTCATCTCCAGAAGAGCTGGTTTTGGCAGGAAAACGAGCTGTATTCTTATCTTCCAAAGAGCAGCATGTATAACACCATAAGAGTCACCAATAGTCACCTTTATTCTGGTTTACAGAAATCATTCTGGGCCCAGAATTCCTTGGAGCTCCCCCATCTATCCCTCTTGTGGAGGTTTCTTACAAAAGGTTTAAATGACCTGTGTCAATTTAAGTCTGTATCAAAGTAATTGTCAAAAGTACAGCATAGGCATGCACAAGTAAAGGTATGTCCTCCTAGGCTTATACGTCATCTTCAGTTTTTCCACTTAGTTCTGCCCTGCAGATGTTCATGTCTATGCACTTGAATGCTCAGTAAATGCTACGTAGCATCTACTGAAGTCTTACTTTTAGCTGTTAAGAAGAAAGGAACAGATATACTAGTTACTCCGGGGAAATGTTTATGTTAAGACATGATGCTGCCCATTAGCAAAGTACCAGCTCACTGCTTAAGTAGAGATGCAGGAAAGGATTGTGCCCCAGATCGGTAATACTTAGAGTAATCTAATTGTCATCAGTAGTGCAATGGTCAGTATTTAGTAAGCATATTGGTAATATTTTGAGTTTAGGTTGTATCTTATGTGCCAGTAAGGATTTAGTCTTGTACGTTAGTATGACTGAAATGAATGTTATATGTGCTAGTACTATGCAACTCGTCAACCTAAAAAAGCCTGTTCTGTTAGTTATAGCGTGATTTACTCTTATATGATTTTCTTTCAGTCACTCATTATTCAATGTGGCTCTTGGTGAGCTGGGCTCACTGCTGTTCTTTGGTGAAATCCAGTCTGGCGGACAGTGATCATTTGCAAGACTGGCTAAAGAAACTTACCCTTCTTATTCCAGAGGTATGTTAAAGGAGAGGTTATTGCATTACTAATTAGTGCATAATATGGAACAAGATTAACTTTGGTTTCAAGCTACCATTAAACTCAAAACGTTGTTTCATGCTAAAAGTAGACAGGATCTGACTCAGTTACTTGTAGTCCTGTTTAAGAAGTAATCACTTGTAGTTAAAATACCATGTAAGGTGGCACATTTGTGGTTGATTGCAAACCAGTTTATAAACTCTCATCTTTGTTCTTGGCTTCTGTTTGAAGGTAATATTTTTCATTGTAATTTGTTGAAATTTCTGGGTGATGCCCTCTAACATGGATTAGTCTAAATGTACTTCCCCCATTATATTTTTTTTCAGCTATATTTTTATCACAAAATGAGGTGGATGAGAGTTCATGTGAAAATCTTTGTCATTACCAAATCTTTGCCTAGCTTTTAAGTAATTTTTTCTGAACTAAGAAAAACTTGAAAATTGCATAAAGATATGCATAGTAGAAAACTTGTATTTACTTGTGATTGCTTAAGGGTGCAATATGGACATGATGTGATAATTGTTATCTGTTGCTTTATTACTCAAGCACAGAAGAAGCTTACATGCTGACTCCATTTAAAAACCCTGGAAAAGAGAGTGCAAACTTCCAAAGCTGGATTAGAGATAGTCTGTGGATATTTTTCTTAAGAAAAGAATAAAACAAAGAAGAAAATCATTCTTCTAGTGAAATTAAACAAATTAACCATATAGTTAGGAATGAGTAAGTGTAAGTTCCAGCAGCACATACATTTCCCTAATTTGCCCAGATGTGATATTTTCTATTTTACTGGCTGTAATCTTTACTGTAGAAAATACGTAACTCAAAAGACAAGGGGCACAGACAAATCAGCTTTTTTGTTAGAATGGTATCTTTTGCCTTTTTCTGCAAGTAATTTAAATGTACTTTATTTGTAATATGTGTTTTTAGAAAGATATATTCTACCTTGATAACCTGATATTATGAGAGGAACTTATTATGTACATATGAAAGAAAAGTCAACAACAACAACAATCTTCTAAATAAGTGTGTAATCATTTAATTCTTTTATTTTTCACAAAGACTGCCGTTCGCCATGAGTCTTGCAATGGTTTATACAAGTTATCTCTCTCTGGTCTGGATGGGGGAGACTCAATTAATCGGTCCTTTCTGCTGCTGGCTGCGTCAACGTTATTAAAATTCCTCCCTGATGCTCAAGCTCTGAAACCAATCCGGGTAAGAACTTAAGAAATTACAAGACTGTATCAAAGATCTATTTAAACTTAATTTTAATATAAAAAAAAAAAGATAGCACGTTATCATTATGTCTGACATACTATTTCTGATACACTGGGATATTAAGATTTTTGGTTTAGATGCTTCCAGAAACTTCACGAAAGTAGTTAAAGCTGTAACACTAGAGTAATTTAGAGCTTGCCTGTGCTGGGAGAAATGCAGAATAGCATTTAGGAAGTACTCTTGTTCTGGAATTGTAGTGTCCACACAACACACTGTTAGGGAACAACAGTTGTGTTTTCAATATATTCCTCAATTTCCCTTTTAAATGTAGGTAAGCCCATAAATAAATCAGTGCGTTGTTTTATGTGTACATAGATACCCTCTGTTGTTGTGGCTGAATGTTATTGTTCCCCAGTCAATTGCTGCTGTTTTTCTGTTGGAGTATTATTGTCCTCACAGCTCTACTAAATAGAAGAGATTCTGTGGATGCTGTCAAAGCTACTTCAGGAGGAGTTCTCACTGTTAATGTATGAAGGTTAATAGAGGCGGTTTGAACTAACCTGGATGATTTTGTCTAAAGTCAATTAGGGATTGTAGACCTAGCAATGCATATCAGGGGAGGCTGTGCTGACTTCAGCTGATGTAGCCAGATCTGAAGGAGAGCACTTGTATGGACTTGTATGGCTGTCAAGTGTGAACCTGGATTTTGGTTCTGTCGGGCAGTTATTCTTGTGACCCTGCCTGGCATTTGATTTCGGGTGAGAGTGGTTCATTTATTTTAAGTCTGCTTTCATTTTAAACTCTGTTGATATTTAAAAAAAAAAAAAAAAAAAAAAAAATCAATTAAAGCAATCTACAGAACATTTTGCCTTATTTGACTCATTTTCAGAAGAGTTTAAAATCAGAGTTGTACGAACTAATGTTGAATTCAGCCAATGTTTCTCATGTTTTGTCTAGTCTAACACTGAACATTTTTGCAATTTGCAGTGGGTAGGATGGAGTCAATACTATTCTCAATTTTTTTAGGGGTCTGGCAGATCGTCCTGACAATCTTTCAAGAAAATCAATAAATATTGCAGAAAAAATATAGAACACACACTGTTACTGTTGTAAAATACATTGTTCTTGTACTTGACTTATCTTAAATAGGGGCTTGAAGAAAGTAATATTCTTGTAACAGTTACTGTGTTTACTGCGTTTTTTTGTCTGATGTCCTTTAGAACAAAAGCAGTTTCTTTTCACAGATAGAGGATTATGAAGAAGAAACAGTACTGCGACCAGGTTGTAAGGAATATTTTTGGCTGCTGTGCAAACTGATTGATAACATACATGTCAAAGATGCAAGTCAGGTAGGTTTTGTTTTGCATTCATATGACTCTCTGCTTTTTTTAAATTTGGGTATTCAGACCACTTTTACTTCAGTATGAGATGTTTTTATTTAAGATACGCTGAACTGCTGTGAACAGCTCTTGGATCTTTCCAATCTCCCAGCTTTCCCTACTCTCTGATGTGTATTTAATAGCTTTTGGCCAAAGGAAGCTTCAGATACTGAACCTATAGAGTCAAGAAGGGAAAATGGGTATAATACACAAAGAGGGTGAACTTAGGTGAAGGTAATAGACATTGGGAATACTGTAATTAACTGTCAGATTCACTCAGATAATTTCAGTGTGGCCTACGGAGGAGATAATCAAGTGTTTGACTAAAGCTGAAAGAGGAAAACATTTCAGTTAACAGCTTAGCACAGTTTAGAAAACTTACAACTTCTGAAACATCTTTACAGGGTTAAAGTTACCTTTTGGGCAAACTCTGCAACTGCTTGTGCTGGCTGGTGGCCCTACATAAATCTCTCTAGTTCATTCTCAGTGTTGTGGGAGGAGTGTGGGAAGGGAAGGAAGGTAAGGCCTTAACCCTGGTTTCTCCAGAATGGGAAAGTCTTGTCCTCTCCTGACTCTGGATGGTCCCAGTAGAGGCAAAAATTTTGCTCCCTTCCCCCACTCCCCAATCCTCTGCTCAGTTTCCTTCCATTTCTGTTTTATTAATTGAATCTCTTAGCTAGGCTACAGTTCTGCCTACTTCTGCTGCATGTTGCTCAAGCAAGAAATGCTAATGGGACTTTCCAACCTTCTGATGACAAACTGTGTATTCTTGTGAGAAATAACAGTTAAACACTTCTCTTTAAAACACTACTATTCCATTTTTTTCGGCATGATAGAGGTAGTATCTTCGTGGGGTCTGGAGTTGAAAGAATAAATGTTACTTCATTTGAACTGTACCACATTGATTTTAAAAAACAGTTTCATGACATTTATAAAAAAGTATTAAAATATTGTTGCAAGCATGTTTGAAAGATGAGTTTTAATTGTCCCTGGTTTTCTGTGTGCAATAACAGAATTTCATCCAAAAGTATAACCATAGTTTCAGACTAGGCTTATAAATTGTAATTCATGAAGTACATAATTGTTTTCCATTTATATTCCATTTTCTTTATTTTTAATCAGACAACACTGCTTGATTTAGATGCACTAGCAAGACATCTTGCTGACTGCATTCGGAGGTAAGGTTTGCTAA
The DNA here is from genome assembly GCF_900496995.4 of Aquila chrysaetos chrysaetos. Classification (NCBI taxonomy): domain Eukaryota; kingdom Metazoa; phylum Chordata; class Aves; order Accipitriformes; family Accipitridae; genus Aquila; species Aquila chrysaetos. The sequence continues at coordinate 34,009,665 of NC_044011.1, forward strand.
TAGTAATTTCACTTGTAAGTTGCATTATATTTATTGTTAGTGGGACAGAGTTTTAACACTTCCTTTGTATATATTTGTGTATATAGCAGAGAAATCCTTGACCATCAAGATGGTAATATAGAAGATGATGGACTTACAGGACTACTTCGTCTTGCAACAAGTGTTATTAAGCACAAACCACCATTTAAATTTTCTCGCGAAGGCCAGGTAAGAAAAGGTCACTGAAAGACCGCAAAGGGATCAAAATAGTGTCATCTTTTGTTACTACACTTTCTTCATTTCACCTTTTTTCCACCATTTTGATTGCAGGGCTCAATATATGAGGGTATATCATATTTTTAGCTTTAGGATGATGGATAAACACACACATATTGTTCCTTTATTTAAGAAGTAGCACATACAGTCCCATCCTATCCCTTCCCTTCCTAACTGTATTTCATTTCAGGGTGGAGTTCTTACATCTTGGAAATTTTATTTATTTTCATTTATTATCTTTAAATGTTTTTAGTATTGATCAGCATTAACTGGTTTAAGTCATTAACAACAGCTGCTTTTTGACCATGTCCTGGGACAGTTGTGATCTAAAAGTAGCTTTTAAGCTCTACATCTACACAGTGGCAGACACCTGTTAGAAGAGTATTACATTCCACCTGTGCTTGTAAGATGGGAGAGTGGCTAGGCAGGGGAAGATGCTAAAAAAATTCTATTTTGTGTTTTGGGACCACATTGAAAAAAAAAAAAAAATCTGTGGTGTAAAAGCTGACTTAAACTGATGTTTTTGCCTGCTGTAAAAGCTGATTTAAACAGATGGGTTTTTTTCTATAGACTGTACTGAACTTATGATTAGACCTTTAGTGAGGTTTCACCAGGAAAGTAGTCCCCTGTATCTAATTATGTTGTATATATCCTGTCTGTTTACTCTGTTATCATAAAATGGCCCTGAAGATAATTTTACTATCCAGATTAATAGTGTCCACATTGTGCACTACCTAACATAAAGTTACATTGCTGGCAGCATTTTAAAAGACTAGTACTCTGTAATTCTCCTGGAATAAGTGTATTTTAAGTATGGAGAGCTTGCAGATTAAATTAGAGCAAGAATTCGATTCACAGAGTGCAGTGTGGAGGATGATGTAGAAATTAAAATAGAAGATGTATGCAAAGATCAGATTTATGTAGCTTGGATATATGAAAAATATAAGAAGAAAACAAAAGGGAAGCTTAAGTAAAGGGGAATGACACTATACAGAATCCTAAAGAACATTGGATGTATTTAGTATATCACAGGGAGGCCAGAAATTTGATTTGAAAAAATGGGTGAATGTGAACAGAGCAGTATCCACAACAAACTTCTCAAAAAGAATTTGGCTTTGCTGAGAGACAGAGACTTAGTACATTTTCTAAGACTAAGTCATGATCTAGTATTAATTTTTTTAATTCTATGTTCAATTAAGAACACTTATTAACTGCGCATTATAAAGTGCATTAGTGAAGAGTTTTGCATTGTGTTCAATGTAATAGAACAGGATTGTGAAAACACATGCTTCCCTCTGAACAAAGACTGGTGAAAAAATTTCCAGGAAAATACACTGGCAGATACTGAAGATAATTTAGACTTGCCCAGAGGATTCTGGTGCTCTGCTGTGCCTTTTCTTCCCTACAGATTCCTTCCCTTACCTAAGTAAACAAAATTATTGTTTGGCAAATATTGTCAAACTTTAAAGGTCACATTTTGTGACAACAATGGATACTTCATCTACCTTCTTTGATGCCTTTTATAGATAATCACTACCTACCTTATTGTACACTAAGTGGACAAAAATACATTTTCAACATATACTGGCTAATACATCTTCACTAGAAAGGTGTATCTTAAGGGCACTTTGATGGTAAAGAGAAATATTTTTAACAAGACTGGGGTTTTGCATTTAGCCTCTGAGCAAAATCATCTATAGCATTTTTTGTCTTCCCTGCTCCAACATGTCAGAATTCAATCAGCACAAATACAAGATTGAGAATGTTAATCAGAAAAAGATAGATCTAGATCTCTGAAGTTACTGCTTTTCTAGTCTGGGACACCTTAAGGTAGTGGGTATGTTAAAACACCTCTTTGAAAAAGGCTGCAGCACAGCACTAGGCTGCAGCTGAAAGCACAGTCTGAAACTCCACTTAGTCCATGCAGCTGGTCTGTTGATGAGCTGTGATCATCTACACCTGACAAGTATGGTTAGGAATGAAAAGGAATCAGACTTTTGCCCTACAAGCACTCTGCTACAAACTAAGAAACCAGCTATCTATTTATTTTTAATGTTATGCATTTTCTTTCTCCAAGTGTGGAGAAATCTGGAAGAACTTTGTTTAACTATATTGGCCAGGAGAAGACCTTTCCATATTATTCAGCTCTGAACATAAGACCCTGGTTATAAGATTCTATATTAACACTATAGGAATTTCCCTGCACACTGGAACAAGGCTTTTTTTGGTGATGTTGTTGTGTACTCTGCAGAAGGCCATTTTTTGAAATATTTAGGACTTAGTTAGATTTTACAGCAGAGCCTGCCTTTTAATGTTAAAAGTCTTCTTAACTGAATATACCTGAATGGGGAAATTCAGGAAGAACATTTTACACTGTAGTAATTGTAGAGTGAAGTATAATAGCTGGATTGGTAGCCTGTGCTCTACATATGGGGAAGAATTCTGTCCCTAAAAAAACTGAAGAAGATATCTTTGGGGGAAAAAAGCAATCAAAGTTCTGCAGAAGTAGAGAATTTATTGTCTGATTATGTAGACAACTGAAATGATACACTACTGGTATGATTTAATGATTAAATACAGTTTGTTGAGATTGCAGACATTTTACAGAAGTTGTGAAGTGTAGGCTATGGATCATGTCATCAGCCCTAGACATAAAGTATGCACATGAATTGCTGGTTGTTTAAGGAAATTTGTTGAAAGTATTGCTTTATAAAATCTGTTCAATTTATTCTTTCATGGTCTTTCATTACACCACTTAAATGACTTATTAGTAATGTTTACTTCATAGCTGAAAGGTGGGGGAAAGCCTTTTCACCATTCTGCGATTCTTTGAAGGTGCTGTAGTTGTGGAAGAGTATGATCACTTGTTCTTAGAGACTTATACAGATCTTTCTTTTTTTTCATTATCCTTTTCATATTTTACTTTTGGTTTAATTTTATTGAATTAAATTGGCTACATAGAAAGAAGGTACTGAAGTTTAGACAGATCCATCTCATTTTTTGAGTCTATTAATCTGGGACGGTAAAGATAACTAAGAGTGTGTAATATGTATTTATCATCCAAAGGCAACCTGACTTGGTACAGCTATGCTTGTGCCTTCTGTAGTTCTGTTAATATTCCAAACATGAAACAGTACAAAAATACACTTGCAGTACACATGGTACATAATTTAGTGTGTGTTTTAAGATAAATTAGTGATTCATAAAATTCAAACAAGTAGAGTGATTAAGGTTATGTGCTGCCTTTCACTAGGAGAAACTAGTCTTAAAGTTACTAAAAATACATGTGTGTGGTTTGTTAAATCAAATTATCAATCATGAATCAAGCATAATTTGTCATTCTTTTTCACTGAACATGTTTCTCTTTAGGCTATAATATGGTTGCAGTGCACTTTATGTGGTATAAAGTAAGTTGTTGAAACTCGTAATTCAGAACTTGTATGCAAGTCAGAAAGTTCTGTAAATGATAGTGGTCTAGAAAGTCTATAGAAGTTTCTAGAAGATTGTTAGTACGTGTCTGTTGTCTTTTAAGAATGTGTTCAAACTGCGAAATGTGCTGATTGAACTGTTTTACAGGAGTTTCTGAGAGACATCTTCAATCTTCTGTTCTTGCTGCCAAGTTTGAAAGACAGACAACAGCCAAAATGCAAGTCACATTCTTCAAGGGCTGCTGCTTATGACTTGTTGGTAGAAATGGTAAAGGGCTCAGTGGAAAACTACAGGCTGCTCCACAACTGGGTTATGGCACAACATATGCAGTGTAAGGACCTTTATTCATACATAGCTTTTGAGTATTTTGTGGAAAACTAGTCCATTTGCATTTTCTGTTCATTTTGGTTTTGTTTTGAATTTTCAGATTTATAAAGTTCAGTAGAGAAAACAAGAGTGTATTTGTAATATGGACTCTCGTTCTGAAGACTGTGTTTATGATGGGGATGGCTAGCCACCATTGTGAGCAGTACTGCAGTCATGGAGTTTCCATTTCCTCCTGAAATACATCAGAAGCATCTGCATTTAATGACTTTCTAAAAATAATGATCTGTTAAGAATGCATAGGTAGAAATGGGGAAATGCAAAGGTGACCCAGAATGTTTTTAGACTTCAACTGAATAGTCCCACTTTCCAAAAGTAGTGATGAAGAAAGACGTTGCCACTAACCCTACTTTTAAAATTCCACTTTGTAGCTCTACTACTTATCCACCATCACTTACGGTACTGTCACAGAGCAGATGTAGGCATCTTTTGCTCACCTAGCAAATGAGTGGATTTAATCCCATGTAGAATTTTCAGATCATCTGTTCTTAAATATGGGTTATTTAAAGTATGTGGTCCTGTTACATGACACGGACACATAGATAACATTGTTAGAGTGGATTTTACATGTTTTGTTGGCTTGTGCTGGAGTTTAATTTCTGTTTTCCCTTTCTAACATGAAGAAACATGGTATGTTTATATGTAAACCAAAGTATATAAACCACACTGAGGTACTGTAGATATAGTGGGTATTAAAGCACTGTCATGTTTTCAAAGTCTCTCATATCTTTGTAGTTTACTTCAGTCTATACCCAGATGTCTGCTTACAGTGCTAATACAATTTTGTTGTGTTTCTTGGCTTTCATGCTTCCTGTGTTTTGGAAACATAATTCCGATGTATAGTATGTAAATTACCAAAATTTTAAGTTATTTAATATTTTATCTTTGATTTGCAAATTCTCATTATGCATTTTTAGCTTGATGCCCAGTTTAAATTCCTATAACCTGAGGACCTGTAATTTATTATAATCTATGGAATTGATTTAGTGCCTTACAATTCAGGAAGCAAAAGAGAAATCTGATTGTAATAATGTTTTGTGTTCTGCACTCATATGCATGGGGCCTTCTAAAAAGCCTCCAAAGTCTCCTATGTTCAGGGAAAATATTATGAAGAATATATTTTATGAAAATATCAGATATTTCTGTTTCCTGTGAGTGTATCTGCTGCTGCTGAGGTTGTCTGTATCTCTCCAGGTGCAATCATTCATTTTTTACAGTCAGTATTTTTCTCGCTCTAAATCCCAGTGATTCCTAGGTGCTGAAGTTTTCCATAACATTTACCACAGTTGTTGCTTTCTTCCAAATACTCTTCTCTAGATTGTTTGTCCCTTCCTGAGTTCTCCAGAGCCATCTGGTTTGTGCTCCTGCTCCATATTTGGGATATCTCAGTTTCACAAATGTTAATTTTTTTACAGCTGGCAGAATGCCGTTGTCTCTTTCTGATGTGCAATGGACACAGGACTTCTGATACCTCATTTGTTTAAAGTCTTGTTATTCCATTGATGTGATCCAAAGATTCTTAAAACTGTTTTTTTCCACTTTGCTTCTCTCTGTAATCTTATTAGTCTTTAAAAATCTTAGTCTTAGGCCTGTCTCTCTGTTCTTCTTAGGAGAAACATTAAGGAAAATATTATAAATTTCCATCTGGTCTTTGGTTTTAACATTTCAGTTTTGTGGTTCACTGCAGAAATGTTCAATCCTGCTACTCGTACAGTTGTTGTCTTCTAGTCTCACTGATTGCTGCCTCTGCTATTCTACCATTTTTTCCTCACACTCCTAACTGATTGAAGCCGGGATGCTCTTAAGAGATGGCTTTAATGCAGCAAAATAAAGTAAAATTTTCAAAAAGAAAACATCTTGTTAAAGGATATCTAGCATATTTTCCTTGGGGGAAAAAAAAAAAAATTAGGGTTCTAATTAAAAAATATGTTACTAAGACTCTATTCTGGCAGTCCTATTAAAATGCACAACGGTACACTGTTCTTCAAACTTACACTACTATGAATAATGTTAAGTAGTTGTAGTGAAGTTTTAACTGCAGCAGCATTTTTCTTTAAAGCTTCCACTAATTTTGCTCCTTTCATAGATGGATAGAAGAAGAGAATGACTTGCGTGCTTTTTTCTATTTCACTGTTACAGTGGTTTTAGCTGAAGACATAGGGGTGCCTTCATGCTTTTTCAGCAAGTGATACTGTAGGAAGTGAACTGCTAAGTAGCTGATGTCAGCTGACTTTTCTCCTCCCTTTTCTTAACAGGGAGGGCTAACAATTAATGCAGACTCTGATCTTACTGAAGGGGGGATTGATTTAGATACCTTCTGTGTTCATAAAATTTCTTGCAGTGTTTTGGAGTTTTGCTTTCTTTAAAGACCAAGACTAACAAAAACATTCAGTTCAAAGGAGGGAAACAAGACCAGCTGTTTAAGATAATGTTTAAGATAGTGTCTGATGTTATGTTTGGAGCAGAAGCATGATCAGAAGGTGAAATACAGAGAAATGCAGAGTCATTTGAAGAGGAAGAAGTTCGGTTTTATTTTGCTTAAAGTAGAATATGAGTATTGCAAGTTTGGTTACAAGTTTCCCTCTCTCTTCCTGAAAAAAAGGCTGATTTCTGTAACGACAGTGAGGAATAAAGATGATAGACATAAATAAGGCTCAAATTTACCTTTCTAGTTAAGATCCACATGCAAAAGGAAAGCTTTTACTATGAAAATGAAGACAGTCGCTTAAAAATCCCAGGGTGGAGGAAACAGGATCTTGCTGAGAAATTCTTTGTCAAATTTCTGAAAGCCCATTGTCAGATTGAAGTAGGAGGAAGATACTCCCAACTATTCTCATGAAGTATACAGAAGTCATCTGATTTCTTTGTAATTACAACTTGATGAGCTATAAGCAGTGATAGATGCTGAGTACTTAAATCAGAAAGGGTGAATTAAGATGTTGCAATTTAAGGATTTCAGTTAAGGGAGGGAGTTTTGTGTTCTTCTGCCATGCTAAGTACTTTCTTTAGGAGGTTAAACATGGAGGAGAGCTTTGTTTCAACTGGCCAATCAGCCCAATGTAACCAGGTAACATGAGGTCACGCTACTGAGATTTGTTGAAACAGGAGAATTAAAACTCTTTCCTTCCCTACTTGAAGCTGCAGGGCTAAAAGTTGTTTTGATGCCAATGCCAAAGTGAAGATTACAACAATTATTTGTTGTGCAACAGAACGTCTTGTTGGTCTGCTCTCTGAAGATGTGAGGATCTGTTCAGAGGATGCCAAATAGTTTCCTGAATTTATAGCTGGTAGTATGAATTGAGAAGAATCCTTAACGAGCTTTTAATCTTTGACAAAATAATTAAGGATTTAAAATTTAAATCTTGAGCCCACATAAATTTTGCAGATTGTAAAATAAATCCAGATTACTTTTTTGCTTTTTTTCTTTATATTTGAACATATACTTCAGTAGAGGTGCTGAATTATTTGCAGGACACTACCTTTTTGGAGAACGATATCCTTGGGGATGACTGGCAAAGGTAGATGCATTGCAAGTTTTTGTGTCAAACTTCTTGCATACCAAGGAAGATAGGCTGCAGTGAATTTTCTTGGACACTGGATTAATTCCTCTGTAATTTAGTGCTTATGTCATCTAGTTGCCTCTGCAGCTCAAAGATTAATTCCCCATTCCATTCTCCTGTGTGGGATGCTAGAAGGAGAAGCCTGTCAGTGTCTCGAAGCAGTACTAATCCCTTACAAATGGTTTGTCTAGTGTAGTTACCATCTTCTTGATTGGCAGATGAGGAGAACTTTCCCATTCTTCTGATTTCTTGGCAGCCATATCAGAACGAGGCTTATTAAGAAGAGTCTGTCAGGCTTGCCTAACTTGTCTAGTGCCATGCTGTGTAAGAAATAGATTGCTACATCTGGTATGAAATACAGAGGAATAGAAAACTTACAGGAAAAGAAAATGTCTTTTCAGTCTGATTCTCTAGGCAATTCGCTTCTTGCTTACCCCTATTTTTCTTGTAGATAGCAGATTTCTTTGGTATATATGGCTTTGAAGTGCAGTAAAAAACATTCCTTCTCTTCCTATAAAAACTGTTCCCAAGTTTATTCAAGCTTGTGTATAGTCAACCACTTCATTTCACTGCACTTTTGTGTCTTATCTCTGATAAGCATCTATCCATCTTCTGTACTGGTCAAAAAGATCTTTTGCTAGCCTGGCATTGTTTGTAGTAGATGTCATTCTGAAACCAGCTTCTCTTCTGGAAAGAAAGGTCTTGCTTCATGTGTGGTTATCCCTGATGCCAAATCTGTGTTTTGTTATGTGAAGGAAAGGCTCCCTAACTTGAGTCTCTGGGTGCCGAGACTCTGCTTTGCTTTCTTACCATGTGACATAGGGTGCATGGGAAGGGGTAGTAGAAATTATGAGTAATTTTTGTGTTGGGGGAATGACTGGTGTGCGTTTGGGAGCTTGTAAAGGTTGTATGTTATCAGTTAAAAGTATGTTCGCAGTGGTTTAGGCAGTGAAGTGTTGAGAGAGCTATGGTTGGCTTGTATTATAAAAAACCCCATTTCTTATGTAGAAAAAATGCATAGCAGCCAATGCTTAGAATTTATGGATGCACTTGATGATGAAAACGTCATGTGGTTTTACCAAACTTTAGTTTAAAGGTAGAGGCTGGAGGACCATTACTATATGTAACACTACCACTAGAACAAGTGTAAGAGATGATACTTGCCATGAGTAGTGCTTTGGAGAGCACAGCAAATCAGTGTTGCAGCCCAAAGTAGTGTGGCGTCTAGAAGGGCTTGCTGCTGTATCAAGTGATTTTCCTGAGGTACCTATAGTGCATTTTCTTAAAGAGCAGGTACAGTCTGGCTCATGTCTGTAAATGTAGAATGCATAAACAGGATGCATTTTACTAATGTAAGCATAAAGCCTTTAATTGTATTTGTGTTTTTGTAAATTGTACTTTGAATTGATTTTTTTCTGTGTGCGTGATTCACATTTTTTACAGCTTCCCATGCACCTTACAAGTGGGATTATTGGCCACATGATGATGTTCGCGCTGAATGTAGATTTGTGGGTCTAACTAATCTTGGAGCAACGTGTTACTTGGCATCCACTATTCAGCAACTGTACATGATACCAGAGGCCAGACAAGCAATCTTTACTGCAAAGGTATGCTTTGGGGTCTTATGTTCCTTGTGTGGATTTTCATAGAAGTTTAAATTTAGAATCAGTGCAAATGCTGATATAGACTTACTTCTAAGACTTATTTTTTGATAAAGAATATTTCTTCAGGATTTAGTTTGCTTTTTGTTCAGTTGGATTCTGTTGCTGATGTCTAAAGTGAAGAGATATATAATTTTTTTTTTAAATGTATTTGTAATGCAGTAGGTTCTTAAGGTGGCATTGTAATAAAACATGTTCTCAAACTCATGTTTCTGTTGCTATCAACTAGATTTATTCAAGTTTGGTTTTATGTGACTTGTCTGTTGTTTCTTAACTCTTAATTTGTCGTTTTCTTAGAATAAAAGTCATTCTTCTTGAATGTTTATAAAGTCCCAGAGCATGTATCTCATGCTACCAAAAGTACAGCAAGTCCTATAAATTACATTGGTTAACTTCCAGAAATAGAATATTACTACTTCTAGCTATTTATTGTAAAAGAGAAAGCTTTGCTTTGGTCCCTGACATCAACAGGGCATATATAATGTGTGAAACACCCTAACTGGCAGTGACCTCATCTTTTTTTGTTATCATTAAGTTATTGGTAGTTGTCACTTAACTTCATCTGGAATTAGACATTTATAAATAAAAACAAAAAATAAAATAAAAGAAGGAAGCTCCTGGTCTGCATGTGAAATGCATTATATAGACGGTTGATCAGAACTCTCGTAACGTCTATGAACTGAAAAAAATTATTCCAAAATTACTGTGGTCTTTTGTAATACCTTCCAAAAAGCTCCTAGCTGCAGTAAATTTTTAGAAAATAGTTATTTTTTTACTTAGGTTTAATGTTGACATTCCAAAAAATGAGTAGGTAGTACTTTATATATAAGTGTAAAATAGTGTACTGTGTGTTCTTGTGCACAGTAATTTTTCTTAATTGTCCATAATAAAGTGATTGGGTTTTTGTTTAAAAAGACGATTGTTTCATCTTTTTAAGGGCTGTTTTTGGAAAGTTATAAAGAAAAAGATAAAGTCTTCTTTTATGAATTTCTTTTAGTATTCAGAAGATATGAAACACAAGACCACTCTACTAGAACTCCAGAAAATGTTTACATACTTAATGGTAGGTGCAAAAGAGGAAATTTTATAAAGTATCCTATTTTTGGGGGGGGGGGGGGGGGGGGGGAAGAAAAATGTAGTTACCATTCTTTATGTAAACTCTTGGCAGCTTAAGTCCATTGTGCCTAAGTTTTGTAAGTGAGTGTCTTAACTGAAATAGTTTTTACCCACTTTAAAGCTGTTATTCAGCAAATCAGTTAAGGAAACATTGGTGTAATAGTTTTCATGAAGAGGCAGTGTAAATCCTAATCTAAGATAGTGTTTAATATTGGGCACCAACTCTAATGAGCAAGCACCAGCTCTCAAATGTTAGTGATTGTCTACTGTGTTCTTAAAAAAAAAAAAGTTTGTGAAGTGAATATATGGGAACATCAGGCTCAGGTGCCACAGTCTGAGCATCCTTCATTTATTTAAACCTTTTACCCCCAGCACCTGAACACTCAGGTGAACACAGGGTGTTTACTATAGCTATGGGACTTCAGTTACGAGTGAGTTAACGAGTATGAAAATGAAGTCTGTTTTTTAGTTACAGTCATGGTGTAGCTGGGTATCGGGGTTGTGCCCTGTATGGACACCCTGTGCACTTACATTGCTAAACCTCTGAGTGGTCCGGGAGCTCCCTGGCCAGGCATCTCCTTGGATGCAATAATGGACCAATTTGAAACTGGGTAATTCACTGTACTTTCCCAATGAAGTATTTTACTGATCGTTACAGGAGCCTTCCAAGTAGCAATCTGGGACAATGCTACTATTGCCTCTGCTGTGTCTAGTCCAGTTTCCAAATAGACTTTTGTAAATGACCAGTGAAGACTGTTCCTACAGAAATGACTGCATAGGACAGTCTTTTGTATGGATTTAAGATATTTAAGAGATGCTTTGTACGTAGTTAAGGTGAATCGATAGAAATGAATTACACAGATGCTAGGGAGGTCATGTAGGACTCTTACCAGCTAGATTATAAGACTTTAACAAAACGGTGATTTGAGGAGTTTTTCCAGGTCTAACTGAAGATAACCACTGCAAGCACCCTAGCAACAGACTCCCATCACTACCAAACATTGACTGTCCCGCTAGGATGTTTTGATTCCATACGTGAGCACCATGCCAAGATCCCAATAAATTATTTTTTCTTTTTAACAAACACTTTGCCATGAGTGTCTCTCCAACACCATTGTTATTCATTGTGTTTTTCACATGGACCTTGAGTTAAAGGGTTCTGAGCCTGGTTCTTCATTTAATCATGGAACAACTTGTTTGCCCCAGTTTCCCTGGTGATAAAATAAAATATATTATTTTTGTTCATTGCATTTTCCTTGCTCCAGTGTTTCAAAGGTTAATCTGTTGAAATAAAGCATTAAAAAGCAACTAAAAATTTTGAAATTCCAGAGCCTGAGTAACAAAATTGAGGCAGTTGCTAGGTGTTCACTGTTGTTAAAATAGTGAAGCATTTCTGAAATAGTGAAATAATGAAAAAAGAAAACTGAGGAGAGCTGAGTGTTTTTGTTCTTGGCACTGGCTTTTGTGAAAGAAATTCATAACCACTTTGAAGACAAATAGAGGAAAGGAATTTAGGCTTGTAGTCCCTGCCATGAATCATAGAAAAAGTAAATCTAGGTATTTACATAAGCATAAAGTAATATAGGAACATAAGATCATATGAAGATTTACCATTATTAAAACCTTGAAGACTGACCTTATTCCAAAAAAAGGTAATATTTACAGGAAGCACTGTCTTGCCACACATCCTTAAAAGAAAACAGTATGTATATCGTTGTTTACAAGAACAAAGTTCCTTCTGCTGTAAATAAGTTCTGCATTCCCAGTGTGCAAGGCAGCGGAATGGGGGATGTATTCTAAAGAATTGCTTTATACTGCAAATTCTTTTCTCTGAACACACGCAGTTGAGAACTAGATGATGCAGTTTTATAGCATAGAGAAGTCTGAATGGAAATTAAGTACTTGTCAAGGTTTAAGTCAGTAGTGTCCAGAAATACATAAATACAGGCTGATGTTCCTTATAACATATTTTGTATCTGAACAGATGTGTCACATCTTCAGCCAAGTTCTTTTATTTTAATGACTTATTTTGTTAAGTATTTATTAAATATTATTTATTAATATTGTACAAATTATATTTTAATAATATTACAATAATGATAATCATTTAGTTAAAAACCGCTTTACATTTCATCAGAAGCATTTAAAGCACTTAAACAACTTTGTTGCCTAAAAGGCATATGGAGATACTGTATGTAAAAGTATGTCCTTTTTTAAATAGACATTCGTATATGTATGTTCAGTATATCTGTGTAACTTCAAAATATAAGGATTTATGTTGATTTGTTTTGCATGATCTTTTTTACCTAAAGGAAAGTGAATGTAAGGCATACAATCCAAGGCCTTTCTGTAAAACCTATACCATGGATAAGCAGCCACTGAACACTGGAGAGCAGAAAGATATGACTGAATTCTTCACTGACCTAATAACAAAAATAGAAGAAATGTCTCCAGAACTGGTGAGTTAAGAGGGAGCAAAAGGGAACTTGAAAACTTATGGATTTGCTCAAATCTCCTTGACAGAATTTATTAATTCATTCACAGAAAAATACAGTGAAAAGCTTGTTTGGAGGTGTTATCACAAACAATGTGGTTTCTTTGGTAAGTATTCTTTCCCTATCCTTATCTTTTAAAGATTTTTTTTTTTTTTTAACTTCTCAAGCGTTATTTCATTGCTTTTCTTCTTCGTTGCTGTGATTTAGGACTGTGAGCATGTAAGTCAGACTGCTGAAGAGTTCTATACAGTACGATGCCAGGTGGCAGATATGAAGAATATTTATGTAAGTAATGCCAAGCTGAGATGTGTAGCCCAGATCACAATTATAAATGGGTGCAGTCAAGTATAAAAGACTGTACCATACGCTGTTGTTGCTTCCTGTACCTCTACTCTAGGTTTGGTGTATTTCTGGGTTGATATTACTAGGTAATTTGGGTGAATTGTTTCACCTTTTCAATGCAACATGCTATAAGCTGGTGCTATTTGGAATTGACTGAAGATTGTGTTACACTCAGTAATCACTACTTACTCACTTCTGTGTTTTAAAAATGCTATGGCTATTTTTTATGAGAGGACATTTTTTCCTTTGTAAATGTCAAAAGATTTTTACATATACATGTACTGTTGCTTATGAAGTTAATTTAAAACTCACACTGGCATAGGTTTAGGTTTTCAAGTTTTGTAAACAACTATTAATCCCCACATTGGAATGTGAATTTCAAGTACTTGAATTCTTTGGGACAGCTTGGAACCATTTTTTCTGAATTGGTTCCTAAATTTTGTGTTTGGATAAGGAACTGGTTTTCCTGTCAAACTCTTCTCTTAGTTCAGGTGCATGCTCTTCTTGCAAACTTTTTGGTGCCTTTGACCACCTTTACTTTCATAACTTATGGAAATGTTAATTAAACAAAGAGAGGGGTTTGTAAAGCGGGCCATGCAAGCACAAGATAAATGTAACTAAGATAAATGTAAGGGGTTTTTTTGTTGGTTTTTTTAATTATATGTAGGAATCTCTTGATGAAGTAACTATTAAAGATACCTTGGAAGGTGACAACATGTATACATGTTCTCATTGTGGGAAGAAAGTGCGGGCTGAAAAAAGGTATGATTAAGAAGAAATAAACATTCCTAATGTTTCTTTTTAGTAAATTACTGAAATTACTATTGGAATAAGAGTAATCCTTTAGATGAGACAGGACTGTGGTTTCATTCAGTTTGCTACTGTGTATGCCTATGAGGGTGTGGTCCCTGTGCAAATGAGCATGTAACTAAGAAATCAAATTTCCAAAACACAGAATACAAGGTATCTTAGCAAAAGATGACCTAGACAGTAAAATGTTTGTGACCTTTTTTTAATGTAAATAAAAAGAAATATGTAGAAATTTGTACCTTTTGAAATCTGTAGCTTCTCCCGGTTTTTAAAGGTCAGATTATTTCAGAGGTTGTTCAGTACTTATGTTATTATGCAGGATAATTGCTTAGGTTTCATACATAACCCCAAATTTCTTAATTAAAATTGGTAGTTTTCAAAATGTTTCCATATCTTAAAATGTCTGCTAATAAAGAGAAAGCTAAATAAAAATTTTATATTGTTTTTGTATTGCAACTAACAAATTTCTTTTTTAGAGATTAAAAACCTCATAGTTGTTTTTCTAGCTGTTAAAAGGAAGTGTGTGAAAGAGTAACTTACTTTAAAATCATTATTGTGAAGTTCATGAGATATATGTTCTGCACTGAAATTTGTCAGTTACAAGATAGTAACTCTGTCTAACGAGGGGATTTGCATTGTTAAATTCATTCATGACTCATTTTACAATATCATTTTAGAAAACTGTCATTCGTGCCATATGAATAAATTTGTTGTTTCTTCCAAGGCACGATGATAGGCTGAGTAGAATTGTTCAGTAGGCTAAATGTGACCTTTCTGCTGCCAGTTAGACTGCCCTGCTCTAGGGCATTATGATAGCTGAATTTTATATTTATGTGACTTAGCAACGGATTTCCAATTTATGTTTGAGATAAATGTGTTTAAAATCTTTGTGAAAATACAATTCAACCTACTAAACTTTTGTAAATCATGATTATTTCTAACCCTTAAGGGCATGTTTTAAGAAACTACCTCGTATCTTAAGCTTCAATACAATGAGATATACATTTAATATGGTAACCATGATGAAGGAGAAAGTCAATACGCATTTTTCATTCCCTTTACGTTTGGATATGACACCTTACACTGAAGATTTCCTCATGGGAAAAAATGACAGAAAAGAAGGTATGCCTCATAAAATGAATTCAGCAAGCTTTGTCTCTTTCATCTGTGTACCACTTTCTGTATACATAACATAAGCAAACAATTAGTGATTTTATGCTTGATTTTGTTTGCTTAAAAAGAGTTTCAATCAACGTATATTCCCAAATTCATACATTCTTTTCAATGAGAAAACCAGCCAATTATTTTTGTTTTCATATAATGTTCAATTTGAATTATTCTTAAATTTGTTTTTAAAGTATGAGAGAAATTACAAATAGTTACATATGGCTTGTTGCTAGCCTATTTTGATTTTGCAGGGTACTACTTGAACTTCAGCAAATGGCTGGCTAACTGCCATCATAAATAAGATGTGCTAACTTGGAATAACTTAGTTATTAGTCCTGATCTCTTTAGTAGTGATGTTTTGCAAAAAAAGCAATAACTGTTTTACAAGAGTTGGCGTCTGTGTTGCTTGTTCTTGGTATGGAGTTTCTGACTGTGATTCTTGTGCAGTGCTGAAAAGAAAAAAAGTTAAGCGCAACTACAGGAAATGTGTGTGTGTAAGGCATAAATGTTGAAGTTCAGGTGTTTAGGAAATAACTGATGAAATACTGTATTAAATTCTTACAGGTTTTAAGGAAGATGGTGAATATTTGAAAGAAACTGAAAGTTACGAATATGATCTGATAGGCGTAACGGTTCATACAGGAACAGCAGATGGTGGACATTACTACAGTTTTATCAGAGATATAGTCAATCCCCATGCTTACAAAAACAACAAATGGTGAGTTATGCAAAACAACATTTTGTAATTTCTTATTTTAAAATAACTAAAACTTGTTGACTGTGTCAGACACAGTATAGGAGATACAGGAGATATATGTATAGGAGATAACATGCTGTGGGTTACTCTCAAAAGCACAAGATGTTGGAATTTGATAGGTGTAAGTATATTAATTTATTAGCATACAAATCTGTGTGCTGTAGCTGCAATAGTTGTGGAGTGCCTTGGACACAGGTGTAGCAGGAGAATGCCATGCTAGCCTCACATTACAGCCAGTGCTTGTTTCTTGACAGGACTATCAAAGACTATATTTTAATCTCTTTCAGTACAAATGAAGTAAGATTTAATAGTTTGTCCTTCATAAAATCAAGTTGTTACCTTTGGCAAGCATACAGCTACATTTATGATTGTGGAATTCGGTCCTTTTCACTTTGTCCATTTTCAGTGAAACAACAATTTGAATATTTCTTCACTTTAAACTCTTTGCATCCTGTGTGGCAGAAATGATGTTACAATACTTAGGTTATCTAAATATGTTCTTAATGTCCTTTTTATATGTGGAATTGTTTTCACATTTGATTTTTAAGCTTATCTAGCTGGTGATCTTTTCCTATTGGCCAGCTCCTCCTAGATGCAATTTACAGTGACATACCGGAATATTTGACAGCATTTATTTTTCTGTCCCTTCTTTTCAAAGATTAAAAAAAGAGACAGGACCTTCTTACACATAAGTGAGATGAATAAATGCTATGCACTATTTTCTTTTTAAATAATAATTTTTAATTTTTTTTTTTTTTTAACTATGACATCCCACTTCTACTTTGGAAACTTTTGCATACATTGGGCGTATCATGGTTGTGAAGAGGAAGAAAAAGTTGGGAGAAGTAGCCTGGGAAAGGGATGAGACATTGGCATGGAAAGGAGGGTCTTGCTAGGTGACATAAGACAGCAGGGAACACTCTCTGCCTGTCATTTCTGGATGTCATATTTCAGATTCTCAGCTGAGGCCCTGGAACAGGAGACAAGATTTTCTCTATTCCTGTCTCTAGAATAGTTAGCTGGAGCATTTTTGAAACTTGTGACCCAATCCCTGCTCCAGAGGGAATCGTAACAGTGTACCATGTTCTTTGTTTCCTTCCAGTTTGAGTTCTGTTGTTCTAAGGAATGATTCTCCTCTTTTTAATTTTGATTTCCATTTCACTCAGATTGAAAAGGCAGATCTTGGCTGCATTAAAACCCTATCTGTACCAGAGTCAGGGTGGAAAAATGAGGAAAATAATGTGTCTCTTGATAAAAAGTAAAACCAAGAACTGTTGAAATGCTGCCTTCCTGATCTTATTGAAAGGAAGTCACTTTTGGGATCAGTTTTTAGTTTGCTGTGATTCAAACAAGACATTAGAAATTAATAGGAATACTTAAATCTGAAGAATCATTTGAAGTGCTTGTTATGCTTTGTTTGCCCTTAGAGACAAACAGCAGTTTTTTAAAAATCTTACTGTTTTACAGGTACCTTTTCAATGATGCTGAAGTAAAACCATTTGATTCTGCCCAGCTTGCTTCAGAATGTTTTGGTGGAGAAATGACTGTAAGTTAGGACTTTTATTTTTGTCACATTCAACCGTTACAATATCTGTTCTGAAGACTTCCGTGAAGGAGTCCATGGTGTTCACCTTTGGTCTGCTATCTGTTGTGAATGTATATGAAACAGTTAGAAGTGTTAGCTGGGTTTTATTAAACCTTTGACATGTCTGTTGTGCAGGTGATAACTTTACCTTACGTTCATCTAGTTAGCTGTTCTTCCACCATCGATCTCTTCAAAGGGTCTCCCCCTCCTTTGGGGGCTGAAAGACTTGGCAAAGTGAGACTGCTTGCAAGCTGGTGATGCAAGTTTTTCTACACTTTCTGTAGAAAAGAAGTTAAGACGATGAAGGAGAAGGGTCTTAATTTCTCCTGTACCAACTATCATATTATTTGATTTGTGAATATGAATCCAAGTATTTTTATGTGGCTTTTAAAAGACAGGTGTCAGAAGTATAGCATAGGTATTACTAATGAATCAAAATGAGTTAGTGGAGTCTCTCTCCAAAGAAGAGGTATTTCTTCACTATATCTGGTTTTTATCATCGTATTATTTATTTACTTATTAAAAAGTGAGTATGCAACTAATTTAGTAATCCTTTGCTTGGATGGCTGCTTTGCTCAGGCTTGACTGAAGGAATAATTACTTCAAGCTTATGCCTATTGTGGAGAAACAGGGCTTTTTGATCTTTGTCTATGTCTTGTGTTAGGAACTTCCAGATTCTGGTCTGTGAACCTCTTACAGTCAGATCCTTTTTCACTGGTGACAGAACTGAACTAAAAACCTGTCAGATCTGTGTACAGCTTATGCTGCTGTTCAGCAGGAAGGTTTGAGCTCTGATATTAGTAAGTGATTTTCAAGCTAATGGATCTACAGGCTTAAATAGTTTTGCTTGTTCCTTTTATTGTAAGAAGATAAAATTTCTTAAGTTGATGTTTGCTTGCTTTCAGTAGTGCAAGGTTTTTTAATACAGTATCAGCTTTGTCTTTTGGGTCAGCCCACTGCCCTGTGACATCAGTCTGGATATTTTTACACTGTATTAATACAAATAACTGTTGAACGACACTTAAACGTTCTCAGGTTATGCTTGAATTGATCATTTTTGTATATAATTTTATATATATATAAAATTATATAAAACAAATTATGAATAATGCAGTATCTTACTAAAACAGTCCTGTGCATAAGAAAACTCCTCTTGTCTGATAAAGACAATATGCAGAAATAAAACAAAATATTTTGTTTGGCAAATGGATAAAATACCTTTAGGTGTCTAAAAAGAAGAAGTGTCAATGAGATGGATGAGACAGGAAATAGCAGGAGATGTAGGTCACAATATTACACAGCAACTTTGAAAAATCAGAATAGGCGACTGTAGAAGAAAAAAAAGAAGGAAGACTACTTTGAGCAAAGAATAAATTGTCAGCAGCCTCCCTGCAAATGTCATGAAATAGTTCACTTGCACATTTATCTCAAACTGCCAATAACCAGACCATTAAAAAAAACCTTGTAATTAATGGTTTTACTTTTTTCTTGACAGACAAAAACTTATGATTCTGTTACTGATAAATTTATGGACTTCTCATTTGAAAAGGTATTTCTCTTCTAAACACGTGTTATATGATTATACTTCTACTTTCATGATTTATCTCTAAAAGCAAAAATTATACAGATGTTTTTTTCTTAAAGACACACAGTGCTTACATGCTGTTTTATAAGCGGATGGAACCAGAGGAAGAAAATGGCAAAGACTACAAATTTGATGTTTCGTCAGAATTGTTGGAGGTACAAGTTGATTTGTTTTAACACCAATTTTAAAATACTATAGGAAATACTAAACAAATTAGGAATTTTAATAAACATAGGAAAGTGAATATAATTTAAATCAGTAAGATGACAGTCCTTTCATTTAGCTGTCTTCCTTAGGAGAATGTCATTTGATTAGGAAGTAAATTAAGATTTCCACTGTATGTAAATTTTAGATGTTTTCTCATTCTGTCCTGTATTTTCTAATTCAGATATCTGAATCGTTCTGCATCTTATTGGTAAAAAATGGTAGAGCACTGTTTTTCAGCTTTTGTGAGAGCTTATCAAGATTTTCTGAATAGTTGCAATATTACAGGAAGTATTCTCGTTAACCACTGTCCTTTTCATTTTTCAATTCCTCAGCAACTTACTGCTTTGAGGTGGGACAGAATAAGAGAATAGTTCTAGCTGTTTGTTTGCACTTTTGCTAGTGGTTGTGAAATTCTATGTGAAAGCAATATAAGATTGTGACTGGTTGTGCTTATGATGGGGAGCATCAGTCAGAAAAGGATCTCTTCCTCCCCATAGTCCTAGTGTAGCCCAGGTGTTAGTAAAAGGGGTAGGGGAAACAAAACCCAGTAACAGCTACAGCTCCCTGTTCTCCTCAGTGATGAGGGCTGCTCTTAAGTTACCTGGCTATTTATGTAAAGATACTATTTAAGCCATGTATGGCTTGAGGAACTGGAAAAGGCAGCGCACAGGAGCAGAGTATTTAACTAGGGATCTCACTGTGCTAGATATATCCCGAGTGTGGGATTTGTAAGACATTCTTCTCCCTTTTTATCACATGAAAAGCCAGTTTCCCTGCTCCCTCTGGCCAGAAGTATTGCTTTATAATCTGTCACATGTTAGGTTCTTAGCTTAAAAAGACTCTTCATCCCTCGTCAGCAAATCAAATGGTGCTTTTTATCCTTCTCAGTCTTAAAAATAATAATAGATTTTATCAGAGTTAAACTTTTAAACTGTTTTTATATGAAAAATGCTACAAACAGATTTGGTCAAAAACATCATTTTGGAGAGAGGAACAGGGGGGCCTGGCATGAAATGATTTTCTGGTAAATGATGGAATCTCAAGTGTTACTCTTTAAAAATTTATCAAAAGTTCACAGGGCTCATCAGGCTTTGGGTCAGAACTTCAACCTTTAGACATACCTAGCTAGGCTGCTGGGAAGTCTAACTGATCTCAATTAGTGAAACTATGTGTTTAGAGAATTTTGGGGTGTTTTTTAAGTTATTACGCTATTGCAGACATCAAAATATGGTCTTAAACTGTGGTTCTTTTTTAACATGTTGGACTAGTTCTCAAAATTTCAGCCTGAAAATGTGAGTAAGTTGTAAAAATGAGGTCACAGAAAGAGGAGAAGGTTCTGAGCTCTGTTTTGCGGTCATATGGCAGGCAAAACTAATACTTGCTATAGTATGAATAAAACAACTTTGAGCCAATCCTTTAAAATGGAGAAAATGTTTTCAGAAATAATTTTTCGTCAGAAAATTTTTTTTTCTTAGCCATGGCAAGAGTTTAAATATTCCTAAAATCATGCTTATGTAGTGAAATAAACTGCTTTCTTGTATCTGATGTTAGCATTTTTTCTTCAGTGGATATGGCATGATAACATGCAGTTTCTTCAAGACAAGAACATATTTGAACATACATATTTTGGGTAAGTTTTTCTTAAAAAATGTAATATTAATGCTTCTTTTCTTCTTGCAGATTTTCATATATTTATTTTAATTAACAAATAAAATTACTGACTCTAGGTTTATGTGGCAGTTGTGTAGTAGCATCCCAAGCACACTACCAGATCCAAAAGCGGTTTCCCTGATGACTGCAAAGGTAAGTACTTCAAAAGTATATCATGCTTATTTTAAATTTTACCTTGTTCACATTTAACTCAGGCATTCCATAATTAATGGTGCAATTTTTTTTTTTTCCAGTTAAGCACTTCCTTTGTACTAGAGACATTTATTCATTCAAAGGAAAAGGTATTCTATTTACTTGTGAATTCTCATTAATTAACTGCATGACTATAGTGAAAAGTATATCTGTACTTTTTCATTTTAAAAGTGTGATTTAGAGAAGTATTAAGTACCATAGATGATACCAAGGTAATGTTTAAAGAGTGTCATTTAATACATTTATAGTAACCATTGCGCAATGCAAAAAAATGCGAGTTCTGGTTTTAGCCTACTCTGCCTCAGCAGTGCATCAGGAACAACAGATTTTGTCGTCTTTTCATTTGAAAATTCCTGGATGATTCAGATCTTAACAAGCACTTGTTAGTCTCATGCAGAGGGGAGTGTTTACCACTAAGCAACAGTTGTGCTCATGAATTTCAAAGGATAAATACTAGCATGAACAGCAAGAAAGTTCTATTCTATCTGAAACATCTTTATTCTCAGTCAGATTTTAATTCTTTCTCATCTATGTTGGCATAATGCTACTAATTCTAGCTTTTCTGGGATTAGTAAGAATATGTACTAACGTGTAATTGGACAATTAGTCCAAATATGTAAGTACTAGTTGCATTAATTTCAATGTATGTACTGTTACTTTTGTATAGGTGCAACATATTACCAGTCTGTAAAGCATTTAGTGTTTGTAGCTATGTTCTTAAGATTCAGTGTTCTAACTGACCATTTAGAAATGTTTAAAGATTAGGTTGCAATTTATTATTTTAAGTTACAGTTTTTTTTCTGTATTTCTTTTTACAGCCTACAATGCTTCAGTGGATTGAACTGTTAACAAAACAGTTTAATAACAGTCAGGCTGCTTGTGAAGTAAGTGACTTAGGAACTCAGCAAAGTACAAACCAACTTTCTATATATTGTTTAACTTTCCTGGAGGTTCGTATCCCTGGAATATTTTGGACTATGAACTACTGTATTTGGCATATTTGTGCACTATAAGATTAAATTCATCCTCTCTGAATACTGCAGATTCTGGGGAATGACTTGACTTTTATTTTCAGAAGCCTATGGCGAGACCACAGGTCAAAATCACTTTGTCACTGGACTAGAACACACACGGTGTCACAACCTCTTTATTTTATTACATACGGATTTGTGTAATTAAGAGGTGTTTAAATGAAGTCACACAATAGAAATGGAAAGAGACTACTGTTTAAGGACTAGAATGGCAGGAACTGGAGTTGAATCCAGGGGAAGAGGGCAGTGACATAAAAGGCAGCAGTGCAATGAAGAAGCTTAGAAGGAGAGTAAGAACAGCTAATGTTAGAATTAGCTGAAAACAAATTCATATAGTGCCTTGCTTGTGAAGCTGAGGACCTTGTACCCAATGTGTAGAAAGACTTAAAATTCCTGGAAAAAGGAGAAGAAAATGGCAGAATGTTTTTTTATATAAATTTTTTCAGGATGCTGCTTGAAGGGAGTCTGCGACAAAGTGGGAGAGGGGTTGAGAAACTCTAGACAAAAAGTCACTGTGGTGTTGGCAAAAACAATTTTGAGATACTGAAGGAAAGTTTGTGATAGACTTTCTATGATAATTTGAATGTACAAGGACCCTGATACATACTGTATCCTGCATTAGACCTTGTTCAGTACAAATTAATTAAATTCATTGTTCTTTTATAGATTGATTCTAGTTTGTTAAATTGTTATATAATACTGAGTATTTGGGTGATATGGTTTTGTTACTATGGTATAGTCCTAAGATGCTTAAAATGAGTGAAGACATTTAATGTAGTAAAAAATACTCAGGTACAATTAAGAAGAACTTGGATTCTTTAATTTAAACTGCTTTTCCTTCTGAATAAAACGAAATTTGTGGAGTCAGAATACTCAGTTGTATTATTTGCTGAGTCTAACTTTGAATGAATCATTCTCTGGTATTTTTATACATTTTCTGTCTCTGAAGGTAGTAAGGCTTTTCCACGTTTTAAAATGCAAAAGGTATCTAATTCAGTAACTACATTCTTATTTAAGCCTATCACTTTTCAGGATAAGCGTGTCCTTCCAGAGAATTGAATAATGGCATGCAGAACCCAGGGATAAGAAGATACTGGATATAAACTTACATTGATGTTTACTGCTATTGATCTTTATTCCTTTCTTGTCATGCACGGAAGACATTTAGATTTCCCTTGGATTAATACTTGCTTATTCCTTAATAATAGTAACATCAATTTCTCTTCAGACTTTAATATCATGCAAAAAGAAGATTGGACTAGAACAAGTTTGGAACAAAACTAACAAAGTATGTATCTTCTGCAGTGGTTTTTGGATCGTATGGCTGATGATGATTGGTGGCCAATGCAGATTCTAATAAAGTGTCCCAATCAGATTGTGAGACAGGTAAGAAAAAATGTTCCTTTTTAAGTCAAGTGACTACTTGACCTTTGAACAGAAATGGACAATTATTATGACACATACAAAGATTCTGCAAGTTTTTATTAAAACCTGTAATTATCTTACTCTTTTCTATTCTTGCATAAGTTTTAGAGAAAATATTTGACCATGGGAGCATTATTGTTGTTTGAAACAAAATCAATATTGCTGTAGTGCTGTACAGTTGGGATCACAAAATGTCACAATAGATACAAATTAAGTTTTCTACAACTCCCACATGATCTCTACAAATTTGAACACTTTACATAAAAAATGTTTTTCTTCTGAATTGGTTCAACAATAATGTGTCAAGACACACATTCAGAAAATAAAAAATAATAAATTATGTACATTCAGTACTCCTAATGGAAGCTTCACTTCTAAACTTCTGCCTTTGGGTTTTGTAGATAGATTTAATTTTATAACCTTATGCCACAAAGTTTTGTTAATACCCTTTTCTGGAAATGTTTAAAATTGAATAAACCCTACATTAGTAGCATTTGGATAGTCACAGTTACAAATACTATTAATAGTTTCACTTACAAGTATATTTCTATTGCAAGTTCTTTAGGTAAAACTTTAGCAATTACTTTATCTCACCTGAACCCTTCAATTGGTTTAACTTTTCTGATTATTAAAGTAATATTTCCATATAGAACCATACATAGTTTCTGTATGCAACCCATTATTGAATATATTTCATGGGAGAACTCTATGCAAGATATTAGGCAAAGCTCTAATCATTGATGAATGTTTTATAAATTAAAAAGTACGGGAAGGAATTTCCTTAAAATTTTCTTACAGCCAGAGGTAAAATAAAAAACCCTTGCCAAAAATATCTAAACATTTCAGAAGATAGAGATTGAAGAAAAAATAACATTTATGAACAGCAGTCTTAAGTCATGTTTCACTAGTGTACAGTGCACACCAATATTAAGAACTTTTTAGGGTTCCTCCATCAGATCTGTTTATAAAACCAGGTTTGACTATGCTGTTAAAATACAATGTGTTAAAATACACTTAGAAATGGAATGTGGGCATCTCAATCTCAGCTTTAACTTTGAATCGCATAGGAGACAGAATATTCTTGGCTTAGAAAATATGTATTGACATATATGTAAAAGAATGAACATGTGGAGTTCATTTACTTATGCATTTGCAGATGTTCCAGCGTTTGTGTATTCATGTGATACAGAGGCTGAGGCCAGTGCATGCACATCTTTATCTCCAGCCAGGAATGGAAGACTGGTAAAATAACAACACCTGAAAACTTCTATTTATTACATGTGCTACAGCAATTGCTTTTGTTTAATGAATTAATCAAAATGGTCTTATAAACCTAAAATAGTACTGTTTTAATTGTTTATTATTCTACCCAAAATGTTCTGATTTATTTAAAAATATTATTGTGGTTGGAAAAGCCAGTGTCTAAAGATACATTGTTTGAAACATTTGTTTCCTTAGACTAGATATTCAGCAGTCTTTCTTTTCACTGCCAGTAGTATGCTGCAAGTGTAAATCTCACTACTTATACATGAGAATCCGATTGCAAATTCAGAGGCATACAGGTGCAAATTTTGATTTGTGCCTCCGATGAAAGAGGCTGGAGATGAGAGTCTCGTTCTGTGTCATATAGCTAAATCACAGTTTTTGTCAAAAAGTAGGAAAAAACCTATTGGATTCTATTTTGTACTGCTAATTCTCAAGAAAACTGTCACTTTGTCTCCAATTATGAAATATTTCTTCTTTTTGATAGATAATGAGAAAAAGAATTAAGTGTTTTTTCTTTCATCTCTTGGGTTAAGCTTGTGATCCTGATAATAACTTTTTTCCAGACCAAAAATGGCAGAGTTTGTAATAACTATACTGCCATAACAAAATTCAGGATGTGAAGATACAGTTTTCATGGCAAAAAATAGAATTTAGTTTTCTCTGGAAGCCTTACTTTAAAAGACTCTGTCACTTGTTTTGTTCAGTGATAAGATCCAACTTTCAGTAGATGAATAAGGTTGAAAGTGCATGTTTTCTGCCCTGTCAGCATCTTGTATATGTGTTTAGCAGACTGTCTTGCCTTAGTTCCACAGTATAATTAGCTGTAACAGCATTCTTTCTTGAAACTCGGGAAATGTGACATGCAGACCGAGAAGATGATTTGAAGTAGCAGATCCCCTAATACTGTTTTTCTAAGAATTCTTTTCCTGACTAGAATAATTGATTCAAAATACTAGTTTTATTAACCTTTCAACATTTTGAGTGATAAATGCTACCTTACATTAAGCCATGTTGTCATCTAGGCTATACTTGGCATAAGAGAAAGTGATAGAGATCAGAGTATGATAGTAGGACAGAGTAGAAAACGGGAAGTTTCTCAGAATTTTTTTTTTTTTTTTTTGACTGGTTCAAGATGATTTTATGCTCCATGTATTGTGTTGAAGTATCTAAATTGGATTTTGCTTTCAGTTCGGATGACATAGATGGTCCTGTGGAAGACATTGGCAGCCGCTCTTGTGTGACGCGCTTTGTGAAGACACTCTTGTCAATTATGGAGCATGGTGTTAAGCCTCACAGTAAACATCTCACGGAGTACTTTGCCTTTCTTTACGAATTTGCCAAAATGGGAGAAGAGGAAGTAAGTATAGCCTTGTAGTTTTGGGAATTAGGTATGCATATGCATGTATGTCTTTTCAAATAATTCAATATCTACGTATTTCAGAGCCAGTTCTTGCTTTCACTGCAAGCCATATCTACAATGGTCCATTTCTACATGGGAACTAAAGGACCTGAAAATGTAAGTTTGAATGTCTTGTATAACAAGAACTTGTCTTTCATATTTTACATATGTGATCATTAGTGCTGTGTCTCTTGAACCATCTTTCAGCTGTTAAATTAAAATTGCTTCACTCATACAATTTTTTTCAATGTTTAAGTGAATATAATAATTTTAAAAGATGCTGAATTGGTTATGCTATAAACCAGTGTTTTCTGTTTAGTATAGAAGTAGATATTAAGTAGAAGCAATTAAGTTGCCCTCGTGCTATTAATGTTAACAATTGCTTATTTCTATTGTACAACTTAAGCTTTTAAATGTACTTGGGGTTTTTTATGAAATAGACTACCATATCACGCTATGTAGTGACTTCAACCAACTTTTGCATTTGTAAATACAACTTAGCTTATGCAAAATGAATGCTTCAGCATGAAAAATCAAGCAATTGGGTATTTACCTGTTTTGATTCATGCAAGTTTATTAAGTTGTTTTGAATAAAAGAGAGGACAGAATATGTGCAAAACCATGTACAGGCTCTTTGAAATTAAGGCTTAAAATGTCCACATTGAAGTTACCTTTTTTCCTTTAGCCGCAGGTTGAAGTACTTTCTGAGGAAGAAGGGGAGGAGGAGGAGGAAGAGGAAGATATACTTTCTTTAGCAGAAGAAAAATACAGGCCTGCTGCACTTGAAAAGATGATTGCCCTGATTGCTCTTCTAGTTGAACAGTCTCGCTCAGAAAGGCAAGAGCTTCTGAAAAACCAAAGTAAATTCTAATCTAAGCTTGTTCAGAAAGGAATTAGGCATTTTATGGGATGTGGGGGGTGGGTGGGCTTTTTCAACAGCATAAATGAGCTTGTATATGGGCCCATTCTATTTTTAACCATTGAAGAGAGAAATGTTTTGTCATTGTTGACCAAACAAAAGACTCACGCTAAATCCTTGAACACATTCAGTTGCCTACATTTGGATTTCTTTTTTTATTTGGTCTGAGTAGAAAATATTTCCTATTTTTGTTCAATTTTATGTCAATACTTTTATTTTCTTCTGTCTGTTGTGATACAGAAAAATATAAACTAACACTCGGTCCTGTATTTCTGCTTAACCTTACTTAATAGTCTCTGAAGTAAAATGATAAAGGGTTTTTTGTATTTTAGGCATTTGACTTTGTCACAAAATGACATGGCAGCATTAACAGGAGGAAAGGTAATTAATTTAAATATGACTGTATGAGCCTCAAAAGAAATGCACATATGTATGTGTACATATGTAATTGTAGACAATGTACTAGTATCTTATTATTTCTTTCAGGGTTTTCCTTTTTTGTTTCAACATATCCGTGATGGTATCAACATCAGGCAAACTTGCAATCTCATTTTCAGTTTGTGTCGGTACAATAATCGACTTGCAGAACATGTAAGTATCAGAAACTACAGCTATTTGTTGAAAATCTTATCTAATAAGTGTAATGGGGTGATTTTTATTATTTTAACTGAATAAGCACAAGTCTAAGTGAGTTTTGTTTGTTTTGTTTTTAAGATTGTGTCCATGCTTTTCACATCTATAGCAAAGTTGACTCCTGAGGTATGTAAACATACTACCTGTATATTAAATAATTTGTATTAATATTTTTCTGTTTTAAATTACTTAAATAATCCTTTGCTAATCAAAAATCTTGAATGGAAGATGATCCATGGAAGTTTTTGTGACATTCGATGACGTCTAACTGCACTGTATATTAAGTTTTCTAAAGCAGAAATCTGGTATGCAGTTTAAGATGAAAGTTTTATTCAAAGCCAAATAATATATTTCTAGATTCTCCACCTATATGAATAAAAAAAAAAATTGGTAACAATAAAACGTGTATGCTAGAATAAGTGGAGATACGTAATTATTGTCTGGTGGTTCAAGTTTTGGGGCACTATTTTGCAGTTCTGTGCATGCAAACACATTTCTCAGTCAGAATAAATTCCTGCCCTGGTAATAACAAAAATACTGAGAGTTCCAAATGGATTCCACATGAAAAATATATACAGAGTGCAGAAGTGTATGCTCACACAAGGACATTCTTGTATACTGCTGTCAGAAAAGAAAAAATAATCAGGAAAAATTGAGGGCATGTCTAGCAGAGGAGGCATGATCATGGTTGGAAAAGAAGCGCATACTAAATCATTCTCATGACAGCTTTGCTTTGTGTGATAGAATGGGCACTATCAGATGACAGTCTACTTCCCTCCTGTCACGCTAACATTTGCTACATTTTAATGCTTTTTTTGCTTTGCACATACACACAGGCACCAGAGACATTTTTGGTGAGGTGCAAAATATATATTAATAGTAGTAACCACTTTATTGAAGCGTTGTTAAAAGCTGGGTGGCTCTTGGAAAACTTTAAAAAAAAAAAATTCATATTAGATCCAACATGTTAGAGTAGAAATGGTGGTTGTTTCAGAGGAAGACAGTATGAAAATAATAATGAGTGTAAACCCTCAAAATGTGATTCTTTTGGATGAACTTTTCACGATCCATGTTACGTGTTATGCAAATATATAAAAATAATAGCTTCTCTGAGATAGTGAAATCTTCTATCTATGTAAAACAGGATAAATTGGTGAATTCTTCAAGACTGTACAGCTTGATTCCCCAACTTTTTGTTCAGAATAATGTCTGTGTCAGAGAACCTGTACTGTTATTTCCTTGTAACTTCAGATTTCTAGTAGACTGATCCTGCCTAGTATGATCATGTTGCCTTGCACTAGCTATATATAAGAAGTGGCTTAATTCTACTGTATCCACATGTGGATACAGTAGTATTGAGATATAGATGTATGTGTGTGGATTATTTACAGATATAATAAAAGGGGTTTAAAAGTAATATAAATTTTCATGTCAAAAGCTCATAGAAATATATTTTTATGCAAATATTTGGGTTTTTTTTTTAAAGTCTCTAAAAAAATTAGTGGATGAAATGAAATGGATCAAAATGGATATTTTTATTTTTATGCATTACAGGCAGCCAATCCTTTTTTCAAATTGCTGACCATGCTGATGGAATTTGCTGGTGGACCTCCAGGAATGCCACCCTTTGCTTCTTACATTCTGCAGAGGATATGGGAGGTACAACATGTAAAAGAAAACAGAAGCTAAATCGTCTTTCTCTTGTTCATTCTTTTATGTCTATGAAAGGGTTTTACATGTAATTGTCATCCTTGCTGCATCACTTCACGATTTTTTTATGACCATTTCTTTTCCAAATAAACAGCAACAGCTAATAGACATTTAAAAGTTCTGCTCGAACTTTTAATGTTATTTGAACAGCATTCTGGTTAACTGGTATTTCAGGTTAAATTTTAGTTTAATGAGAAATTACTTGATTCATAATAAGGGTCTAGAATGCTGCTTCTAGGCAAATTCCACTTATTTTTCTCAGTTAGCCTTTTGCAAGGACTAAAACGTTTCAAGCCCCGTCGTTCGTTAGGGTTTTTTTGTCCATTATGTACTGGTTCTTTGAATATTCATTTGACATTTTTTGTTCTCTGTAAAATACTCATTAATATTTTTAACCCATAATATAGTGCTAAATTCAATCTAGTGGATAATTGCTGTGGTGCAGGACCATTCTTGCTTGCAATGCTAAAGCAAGAAAGAGACTTTTTAAACAAGTTGGCACAGGGATAAATTCCTTTACCTGAGCAATAGATTAGGAATTAAAGCTTTCCCTATAACTGCTCTTTGAGTTCCTAGTGTGATTTACTGTCTTTATTACTGCCTAAGAATGGTGTGTACAGCCTGAAGACTGCTGAGGACAAGCTGTTGAACGTTCATTCCCTTTAATACTCTTTAAAAAGCAGGGCTGGGGTTTGTAGAAGATTATTACTGTGCAGAATTGTGACCTCTGGTAAAACACAAACCTGTCTTACCCACTGAAGCACTGTGGGATAGAATATGGATTGCTGTTCAAAAGTTTTTTACTCCTGGTGAGGAGCAGTTATAGGATAGGAACCACTAGGTAATCTGGGAAGGCGTATACCAAGTCTGATCTGAATATGAATTAGCTGTAACTGCTGTAGCTCCGGTAAAGAGAGTTCAAACAGTGGATCTCAAGGTCAAAAATTACACCTAGCTGCTTTCTGTATACAGGGAAGTTGTAGGTTACGAATTTCTCTCAGCAATAAGGAAACCTTTCCAAGAGAATTTTTGTAA
This sequence comes from Aquila chrysaetos chrysaetos, assembly GCF_900496995.4. Classification (NCBI taxonomy): domain Eukaryota; kingdom Metazoa; phylum Chordata; class Aves; order Accipitriformes; family Accipitridae; genus Aquila; species Aquila chrysaetos. The sequence continues at coordinate 34,040,299 of NC_044011.1, forward strand.
TTAAACTTCCTACGACAATATGCAAGTTGTGGCATGAAGTAAGTACCTGTGCTTCATGCTTCAGTCAGCCACAAAGTTTCGGTATGTAATTTGTTAAGCAATCCTCTTTTTTATTTCCCTCCTTATTCTTACTACGCAAACTGAACCTACAGGGGAAGCAAGTTGGTGACAGGTTTCTGTTGGAAAGTCAAGCTTTTAGCAGTCGAAGACATCGGTTCAGTCTCTGGTGTTGCCAGCATCATTATCCTTACCTTGTTGACACAGCCCTAGAGATATAAATTGTGTAGGCAGGGATGAAAGGCCCAGTAGTTAATGCACAGACGGACAGATTTAGGGTGTAGAACCTACTTTTGCAGCCACTTCAGTTTCTACAAGTCATTAAAAAGTGATTGAGCCATGAAGACAGTGAACAATGATAGTCTTTTTCTTGGAGATACCCTCCAGCTATTACAAAGGAAATTTGAAAGATCAATTTGTCATTTCTAAAAAAAGGGAGGAGATTGTTCTTAATATGTTTATTTTTAAATTGAGATTAAAATTTTATAAGCAGAATTTTGGTCGTCAGATGCTCATATTCTTCAGGTGGATTAGAGTAGTTGGGAACAGCTTCAGCAATCCAGCAAATGGTTTCTTAGGTAAGAGTTCCTTTTTCCTTGTCTGGGCACCTGGGCCTCAAGGTAAAAAGAAAACAGTTTTTAAAAACTAGCAAATGAACAAACTACTTTTATTGGCCTAATGTCAACAAATTTTCAACTACACAGAACCAGAAAGGCACAGGAAGCTATGTTTTCTCCTTATTATCTGCAAGGCTTTGATAACTGTACAACAGCACTCCACAGGCTTTTCATTACCTTTGAAAAGCACTAGATGAATTTCTTCCTTGAAATTGCATATTCATAAAAACCATAATAGTTACCCTCAGCATGAAGCTATATGAACATACTTGCATGCCATTTATGTTCTTTTGATGTAACTTGGCTAAAAATACTGATTCAGTGTTAAGGTTTTGTTAGCTATTTAAAAAAAAAGATTTATTTGTTTATAAAGAGCAGATTGTTCAGTTTCCTAAATGCTTAACATTTCAATTCTTAAATATCTCAAAATATGCAGAAGGGGTATGTAGAGTAACTTCCTGGACATAGATTGAACTTTCAGAAGCTCTGCACGAGATTCAGAAGCACAAACCAGTGAAACTTAATGAGGGTTTTCTTTTTCTGCCAGAGCATCTCAGTCTTGTAGGTGTTTTGATAGTCCGAAGTGATTTTGAAAAAATATTTTGAAAGTCTTAGTAGTTATTTTTAGGGTTTTTTAATACCATCAGTACATATTGCCAAGGTGAATATATTCTTTTTGATTTTTCCCCTTTTCTTTCAGGTCATTGAATACAACCCATCTCAGTGCCTGGATTGGCTGGCTGTGCAAACACCTCGAAATAAACTAGCTCACAGCTGGGTGCTGCAAAATATGGAAAACTGGGTTGAACGTTTTCTTCTGGCACACAACTATCCTAGAGTGAGAACTTGTAAGTTAATTTAAATTGAAGAGAATTATTCTTCTGTTCTGGCAAGTTACTATGTATGGGGTATTTCTGTCACAAGTGAAATACATGCTCTTGTGCTTGCCTTTTCCTTTTCCAATTGTTTTAGAATTGCTGTATTTTAAAATATTAGTACAACTGTGGTGCCTCATGAAGACATGCTACTGGTTTTGATGAAAAGTGTTTTGATTTCATAACTTGAATGATACAGTAGTAGGTTCTTCATCTTATGTGGTTAATCTACTAGATTCAGGAAAACCCAAAGAAGAAAAAGAGCTAATCCAAGAGGTTCTCCATAGTGTCCATCACATAGTTGTACTGTAGGTAGGAGTAGACCATGTTCTTTCACCCCTCACAGAGTAATCTTTGGTTGAGTCCTTTGAACTTGTGGATCAAGGAGAAGCAGCCTGTGTTTCTCCCCATCTCTATGGTGTCCTGGCTCTCTGTTTTTTTCTACCAGGAATCACACTGTCAGATTGCCAGATCACGTTTTCAGCCTTTCCTGTGTCTAAAGTTTTTTATAAAGGAGATTCCACAGTAACAGGCCACACTGAACTTTAATACATTTTCTGTGGTTGAGGGAGATGTGGAAACTGGTGGTACAGCTTTGCAACAGACTCCAGTTGTAAACATCTCTGAAGAGGTAATGACTTGTTGATCAAGCAGTGGACAGTTTAGTCACAGAAAACATCTGGGTTTGTATTTCTGTGATGGGATGCATTGTGTTAGAAGAGTTAGAACCAAGCAGCAGGCAGGAATATAGTGTAAAGAGGCCTGAAAGCAAATCTCAATACCACTTTTAAGATGCTTTGTGCTAGACTTACCACTCTGATTTTTTTTTTTTTTTTTTTTTTTTATCTCTAGTGTGAAGATAGTAATACCAGATTCTGTAAAATGCTTTGAAATCTGTAAATGGAACATACACTGTAATTTAACTTCTGTTTAAATGGCTGTTAAGCATGTATGTCATTTTCAAAGGTGTAACAAATTTGTTTTTATTTGAAGCTGCAGCCTATCTCTTGGTGTCGCTTATTCCGAGCAATTCCTTCCGTCAGATGTTCCGATCAACCCGCTCTTTGCACATCCCTACACGCGATCTGCCTCTCAGTCCAGATACTACAGTAGTTCTTCATCAAGTCTACAATGTGCTTCTTGGCCTTCTTTCAAGAGCTAAGCTATATGTTGATGCTGCTGTTCATGGCACTACAAAACTTGTGCCCTACTTCAGTTTCATGACATACTGTTTGATCTCAAAAACTGAGAAACTCATGTTTTCTACTTACTTCATGGACTTATGGAACCTTTTCCAGCCTAAACTTTCTGAGCCGGCTATAGCCACCAACCACAACAAACAGGCTTTGCTGTCTTTTTGGTATAATGTGTGTGTTGACTGTCCAGAGAACGTACGCCTTATTGTACAGAATCCCGTGGTGACGAAGAACATTGCCTTCAATTACATCCTCGCAGACCATGACGATCAGGATGTGGTGCTCTTTAACCGTGGGATGCTGCCTGCCTACTATGGCATCCTGCGCCTCTGCTGTGAGCAGTCCCCTGCGTTCACGAGGCAGTTGGCTTCTCACCAGAATATCCAGTGGGCCTTTAAGAATCTCACGCCACATGCCAGTCAGTACCCAGGAGTAAGTAGATTGATACCAAAGAATACCGTTTCATTGTTAGTATTTCCTCTCTTACTGAATGTCTCTCTTAATGAAAAAGATGAAAAGACTTACTTAATGTATCCACTGGTGAAAGCATTATATTTTGATTTCCTGGTATAAGTAATTAATAATGTGTTTAGATCCGATTACTGTACTTTGTGGGATGATTGGTTTGGATTTTCTTCTTTGCTGTGTAGCAGTTGCAGAGCAGATGGTTTTTTTCTGGAAGCAGGCACTGGTGTTTCCACTGTTTGTCAATATTCTGTACGCCAGTCTAGTTGTAAGAAACAAGGAATAGCCTTTAATGGTGGTCTCAAGAAAGTGTGTTGCATTCTAACACACCAAGTTGGAGGAATTCCCAGTGAGTTTCTTTGCTTTCAGTTTCTGGAATAGGGCCAAGATTTAGCCTGTTGCATTCAAATGGGGGATGGCCTCGTGTTCACCTTGGGAACACTTGTGTACCTTTTGCAAAACACTGGTACACTGGGAGTTGCACTGTCTCTGTAACATTATGACTCCTGCAGTAGAGTGTGGATACTAGTTAAAATAGTCCATGTATAACAGTGAAAAAACAGGCTTACAAAGTTTTTAAGAGGCAAAGTATGCATTTTTGCATGATTACTCCGTGAATGTTGCTTTGAGGTCTTTCATAGGTGTAAGAGGACAGAAAGAATACAAAGATTTTTTTCACTATGTAGAGGAGGAGGATGCATGGAATCTTTTATGTTGAACTTCTGTTCTACTTCAGCTCACAGAGTAAATTTATAGTCTGGCGGTCCTGGGGGGAGTATTCCTGCTGCTTTCATTGTTTGCATCTCCCCTCGGAAGTCTCAGTTTGTCTTGCAAGGGACTTTTAGTTACTCCACTATGTTTAGTGTTTCCCCTGCATGTGGGACTTCAGCAAGTTTTAGCATAAGCAGCTTTCTGAATTCTGTTACTTGGAATATAGTATTATCATCAGAGAATGCACACACCCATGCAGCATGTAGATGACTCCCTACATTCCTTAAGGAAAGCCAGGAAGTTTGGAGTTTGGTCACATGGATCAGGATTTCAGATTCTTTCATATATATATGTGTGTCTGTGTGTGTATGTGGCAATGAGTTATGCTGTTAGGAAGCATCAAAACATCCATTTAAGGTTCAGAAAGGTTATCTCAAATATCTGTGTCCTAATCCACACAGTAAATAGCAAAGGCTGAAAGCAAACTACATTCCAGATAGATAAGAAATATCCACAATTTCTATGTCAGAAGTTTAGTTTTTAAGAATGGTTTCGTTTTAATTATTTGGGGTTAAAATGTTGTCTGCTGATTTTGTAATTTTGTTGTAATGCTTAAAAATGTATTCCCATCTAAATTTGCTTACGTATGTTTGTTCTATGTGTTACTTACTAGAAGTAATACACAATAAGTAATGCACAATAAGATATAAAGCATAACATACTGAGAGATATTACTCTAACCTAATGTTTTTGTGTGTTTTAGGCAGTAGAAGAGCTGTTTAACCTCATGCAACTGTTTGTAGCTCAGAGACCAGACATGAGAGAGGAGGAGATAGAAGACATAAAGCAATTTAAGAAAACAACCATAAGCTGTTACCTGCGCTGCTTGGACGGACGGTCTTGTTGGACTACTTTAATAAGGTACGTTAGTAGTGAAGTTGTAGTGTAATAATCTAATCCTATTTGAATAAGAACTATATTTTACCAAATGTGAAGTACAATAAAAGTTAGTGTTATTATTCTTACATTCTTTTTGAAAAAGTTTTGGGGCTACTTTTTTTCAGAAATAAGAAACAGAAAGTTAGTTATAACTTTTTTTTTTTTCCAAAATCCATTCTTTGTGAATATAATTTATTTTAGAATGTTTCATCAGCTGAAAATTCAGAAGCTAAGCAAATATTTTACAATAAACAGGTGTAAACCAAGATGTTAGGGTTCAGAAAGAAACACTGTGACAAAATTGCATCAGAAGAGCCCTTGGAAAAAAGCTAAAGCCAAATCAATCAATGTTCTAATTCAGCATTTAAGCTGAAATTCCATTCTCAGCCTACCATAATTAGTCCATTATGTCCATATTAGTCCATTAGTAATTTCAGCTGCTGCTGTTGACATTTGTTATTTTGGGGCAGAAATGGTTTTTTTAGAAATTCTGCCTGGGGGACAGAGCTTTATTGTATCTTCAAATAGTTTTTCATTTCTAGTCTTAGTAGTACATCTGAAACTGTCGCTTGGGTATTTTCAGTACAACTATAAATTGCCTGTGTATGTAGGTCAGGTGTTGGGGTTTTAAATGCAACTGTTGATGCATTGAAACACTCCTGTGAAAAGGAAAAATGGCCTGTGTTACCTGAAGGGATTACGTACAGTCCTCTGTCATAGAGTGCAATCAGATTTTCCCAAACGGTCTGGAAGAGTTTTTATGTTGAGAGGATCCATTCATTAGCATAATCCTTTATTTTCTGTTCTGCTGTAAGCATAAAATATTCTGTTAGAAATGTTTTTATACGTTTAAAAGTCCAAACATATGCTTAACTGAACCTATCTAAATGTATCATTTCACAGGCATAAACTTCTGTCTTTTCAAGTACATTATTTTACTCAGTTTTTAGCATTTTTGGAGACATTATTTGGGAAATAATTCTGTAAGGGCTGTTCATAAATTACTTTTGATAACATGAAGTTGACATAAAGACAGTTGACATCAGAGGCTTTTTTTTAATGAAAAAGTGGGGGGGGGTGAAGAGAATAACTGTTCTTTTGGGGTTTCTTTGTTCTGTGATTATTTTTGAAAATACAGTATGAGCATAACAATTTTAAGCATTTGTATGAATTATGAAAAGATGGTATGTAATTTTCAATGTTCTCAATGTTTGGATTTTTTTCCTAGTGCCTTCAGAATATTATTAGAATCTGATGAAGACAGACTTCTTGTTGTGTTTAATAGAGGATTGATTCTGATGACTGAGGTAAATACTTTGTTATTTAATTAAAATAAACATCTCGCTTTCTCGTGAAGTCATCCCTTCTTTCCTGACGATGTGTTTGCTTTAAATTGTTTTAGTATGATATCATATGAAATATGCTGGTTAAGTACTGGCATACATGTTAAAACCTTAAAATCTTAAGGGTCATAAGAAGGACAAAAAAAGATTTACCAGACTCTTTTTGTATGTCTAAACACTAATGTAGGAGGTTAAGTGAGTAAATTTGAGGCAATACAAATCTTAATACAGCATGAAGATAACACGTTAGTTGATACCAGTGATTTGGTAGGATAGCTATAAAAGGATGTAGCTTAAATAGGAAAGATGAGCAAGAAATAAAAAGGTGTTGTGTCATCTCGTATATCAAGGGTAGATACAATGGCTCTGAGGTTCATAATAGTAAAGTAGGTCTACTGAAGAAGTTGCAACTACTAAGAGATGTCATGAGTAGTAAGAAATCAGTCTTGGTTTTCTTCACATAGGTACTTCCCCTGTCATCTTTAATAAGATTTCTTTAGTAGTAAAAAGAAGATCAGGAAAATGTTTGCCAGCTTCTCAAGAGAGAGGGAAACTCTTCAACAGATTATATTGAGAGGAGTGAGTTTATGCTTTTTTTGGTGTCATTCTCTTCATTACAGATTAACTGGGAGTGAATGGCTGAGCACAGTCACACAGTTACTACTAGTTAAGAAGTCTTAAGGCAACAGGTTAAAATACAGAAATAAAGGATACTCAGATGCAGTTGTGATTAATATTTCTGAACACTTCTCTGAGGCACTTCTAAGGCAATTCTCCCTATCTTTCTTACCTATTTTGCTTTTGTTTGCAAGGAGTGGTCTAAGAACACACAAATTACATTTCTTTCCAATGAAACTAAACCTAAAAAGCATTTCTGGAGCACATATAGTATATTCCAGTTGTAAATGGATATTGGGTCCTTGAGACCAGACCAGAGTTAATTCAAAATAGAGAGGAAAAAAAGAAGAAGAAATAACGCAGCCCTGAAATGGGTACAATTTGATGTCAAGCCCCTGCCCACCAACGGTTTCACTCCACAGATCCACTCGTACTGTCCATCCTGCAGTAATGTAGGAAAAGCCTAAAAGACATTGCTGAAAAAGCTCTGAACTGTTAGTGACTACCTTTATAAGATGAGTGAGATAACAGAAGACTGAAAAAGAGCACACACAGTGTTTATCGGGGTTTTTTGTTGGGTTTTTTTTGTTTTGGTTTGGTTTGGGTTTTTTTTCCTTTTGGCCTTCTTAAGATGGGTGTGAGATCTTGGATTCTATTCAACACAGCCATTATCGAGCTGATGGACGAGAACATGTGTTTATTAAATATATTGGCAGTGCAAAATGGGGAAGGACACTAGATTCTTTTGAGAAGAATAAAAATCAAGATTGTCTGGATGTGTTGGAGAAAGTGTAAAAATAAGATGCAAGTCATTCTTGGTATATGTAGAAGGGTGCATTCAGGGGGAGATAATAAACTGGTAAAAATCCATGGTGCAAGACAAGTGGACAGGGGAGGTAGTTGTAGCTGTACAGTAAATGGGATATTGGAAGAGGTTGTTTCAGAAGGCGTCAGCCAGTACAACTGGAAGTCATCAGGAGAACTTTGAGCAAACATCTGTCGAGGATATAAAGATATTTAGTCTGCCTTAAGGCACGTGGATGGACTAGATGATGCTTTGAGGTTGATTCCAATCCCATTTTTATATGGTTTATATAAAAAATTCTCTTAACTTTTTTTATGTCACTAGTTTACATTTTCTGGGAAAAAGCATGATAGAAAAAGCTGGAATTACAAAATTAGTTAGAAAAACTAAAATTAAGACACTGCAGTGCTGTTTGAAAATAGAGTTTTCAGGAGTTTGTTATAACTGTTAAGCCTATTGATTAATTAACTGTAGTTAATTACTCCAAAATACCTGTTCCTCTTTGTCTTGAAAATGCTTACATTCAGTAAACTTGGGCTAAAATGTAGGAGCTGAGCTATAACTTTATTCATATGTGAGACTCATAAGTAGACTAGGTTACACACATACATACATATGTATAAAAAGAACTTGTTTAACACCTTAGTTAACCCTGATCCATACTAACAATAGATAATTAAGTTTATAAAGAATGTGTAATACAAGATGCAGTTTATCCTATGTAAAACACTGCTAGAAAAGAGATCAAACTAATGTTGCTTTACAACTTGAAATTACCAGGCTTTATATCTTCACTTGGTCACGGGAAGTGTTTTGCGTGGTGAAAAATAGCGCATCAAGGAGTTGTCATATCCAGAAAAGTTTTCCACTTAGCTGGTTTGGCCACATATCTTCTGTCTTCACTACAATATAATGCTTTATAGGGAATGAGATTACTGTTTCTTTATCTTTAAAATATCCCAGTAGATTAAATATCTTTTCTTACATCTTGTGCTAGAATTTTTGCAGTTTGGAAATGAGTTGCTGTTCCTTTCTGATATTTCTATAAATCATGGATGCCCAGAAGGTATTTTAGTTATAAAAGGAGAAGTAATTCATCTGATGTACAATCATATAGCATATGTCCTTAAGCAGCATTTTGAAAAATGAGTAGCATCTGTATTAATCTTATGGTTTTTCCCCAAATTCACATACCCATGTCTGTCCTTATGCATCCCTAATGCCACTTTGTATGTTGGCACAGAAAGATTGGGATTACAGGTATACAAAAATACCGTGTCTCAAATTATGCTTTGCTTATTGGGTTTTAGATAAATGTGTGAAAACTTTGTAATTACTTTGAGCCACTAATACAAAGCTTTTACCTTGAAAACAAATCAAGGCTGCTTTTAAATGTCTGTCTCTATAAGCTGTATTGGGTGTGCTCACAAAAATGCTCATTTCTTGAGTTGAGATGGGCGGTAGCTACTTGTAGAGGGGTTAATGTTATAATAAATTTTACAAATTCAGTTTTCTTCTGGCATGCACATGATAAAAATTTAATACTCTAGTTTTTGGATTAGGCAAGAAGAACAAAAATCAGCCTTTTGGCCAAAGGCAAGTTTCAGTTTAGGCCCCCCAGACAAGACTACCTGTCGTTCATTGTTAACAGAACTAGGTGTCCAGGTCAACAATTCCTTTTGGTTGTTACAGAAGATACCTGGCTGTTTGTTTGTTCTCTCTCTTTCCTTCTCTCTTTTTGTCCCTTCCCCCCTGCCCCACTCTTAATTTTCTTTTTTTTTTTTTTTTTTTTTAGAATCTTTTAGTAAATATACTAATTTTGTATAGAGATTTATTCTTTTTAAATGTTGTTATCTGTGAGTAATTTTGTGATTGCATCTAGCACCGTATATTTTGATACATCTTGTTTGAGCATAAAATCAAATAAAAGTGGTACCTGTAGGATAGAGATAGAAATGACAAAAAGTATGTTAATTTGGCATTTTTTCTTTGTAGTCCTTTAACACATTGCACATGATGTACCACGAGGCCACAGCTTGCCATGTGACTGGAGACCTGGTAGAACTTCTGTCTATTTTCCTTTCGGTTCTTAAATCAACACGTCCATATCTCCAGAGAAAAGGTTTGATTGTAACTTTTCAAAGGATTATGCCTGTTTTCTGTTAATTAATTTTCATGACCCAAAACCTAGTATTTTATCTTGCTTATTATCTGTGTTTAAAAACTTGCCATACAGTAGGAGATATGATTATTAACAGTTACTAAATTGTAATTTATTAAATTATTTATTGACATAATATGAAACTAGATTAAGTAAATTTAATAGCAGTAGACCAGTGAGACTTCACAGATTTCTAGATTGATTAAAATCACGCTAGAGGAAGAAGAGATTCTTAGCAGTAAAATTCTATGATTTAATGAGCTTTTGAGAAATCAACTAAACAGATTTCTATGGTTTTTGCATTTGCAGATGTGAAGCAAGCTCTCATTCAGTGGCAGGAGCGAATTGAATTTGCCCATAAGCTCTTAACTCTGCTAAATTCCTATAGTCCTCCAGAACTTAGAAACGCTTGTATTGGTAAGTCATAATAGTGTAACTGCAGTCAGGAAGGACCTGTTCTTTGCAGTTACCTGCTTTGAAATTTAAATTCAGTTTTTGCAGGTGCAAATGCTTACTAGATAACTCTGTAGATTGGGATTGTTAATATTGTCAATACGTCAATATTGCCATTGTTCCTATTCTAAATAATTCTGGTTTTGTGAGGTTAAAATTAATATTCCTACTTTCCTAGGCATGCAGACTGTGTGCACAAAAAGTCAGCCTTCATTTTGAGAGACCAATTTGCTACCTGTTAAGGGGCAGGAATAACTCCTGAATTCAGGTGTCAGCAAGTTTAGAATCAAATCCCAAATCTTACATTAAGATTCAAATATTAAGTAGCGCTCCACACAGAAGGGTGCATGGTGACCAAGTTAGTCTGAATAACAGCTTTTAGTGTTCGTTTTTCTGATCCATTTCCAGAAGGTATAATAATAAAAGTAAAACTTAAATAGCTTGTAGAATGAAATGGATTTCTTTTTCAAATTGTAGATGTACACATTGTATATAAGTGTCTCTTTTGCATTAGAAGACCCATTTCAAAAAGGTCTAGGTTTTTTCTAGTTTAGGCTTTTTTAATACTATTTAATGGATATAATCTGCATTTTTATGCATGCTGATGAAGGCCTAAAACTGTGTCCAAATGACCTTTTTTTGTGTGATTTGTATGCATTTTCCCCTTATTTTGAGTGCCTTTCTCATTGTCCTCCTGACTGCTGCTGGTTGACGTTTTCCAGGCATCAAACCTGATATGTTTAAGAAGAAGAAAAGAGGGTAACTTTACTGAGCTTCTACTTTCTACAAGCTGGCACCCCTCTCACTGGTGGTTGATCTACCACTGAGCAGGTTTTCTCCCAGTGGCAGAGGTGAAGGGAATCTTGACTGACTCAGGGGTGTTCACTTTACATGCTATTCACAGTAGAGCCTGCCTCCACGGTGCACACTAAGTGCAGCAAAAGCGATATGAAAGAGAGTTTGCCAATGCATGAGCCTTAAGTTAAACTGTTTGCTGTTAAGAAATAACAATATGTAATAGCAAAAACAACTTTTTGTTTGTAGATGTCCTCAAGGAGCTTGTACTTTTAAGTCCTCATGATTTCCTACATACTCTGGTTCCATTTCTACAGCACAATCATTGTACATACCACCACAGTAATATCCCAAGTAGGTATTTCAGTGATTGTATTTTGAAGTTCTCTTACGCTATTATTACTCTTATCGTGTTCCTTGCTGATGTCAAATATTGACCTTTTTAATATATCCCTATTTTATCCTAACTTATACTACAGTGTCTCTTGGACCTTATTTTCCATGTCGTGAAAATTTGAAATTAATAGGGGGAAAAAGCAATATTCGTCCTCCACGTCCTGAACTTAATATGTGCCTCTTGCCTACAATGGTGGAAGCCAGCAAGGTATGTAAACGTATGGTCTTATAAATAGCTATTTCTCTATTGTTTTCCCATTTTTATAAAAGTATTATAAGAATCCAGTAGCATAATGCATTTACGTTTTATCTGTAAACAAAGCATAATTCTTCTTCAAGATGTGTTGTCCTCATATACTCCATTCTAGATGTGCACTCCAGAAGCACCATTTCCCTGCCCTTGGTGATAGGCAGTTTCATATTCCAGACATGATACGAGTTTGAACCTTGTATTCAGAAAAAAAACCCATAGCACACATTTTGATAATCGTCCAATCTGTTTGTGGCATTTATAAAGAAAATTCAGGAACCACCCAGGGATTGTCCAGATGGGTTTCAAAGTATGTTAAGATTTGTTACCAGACAGCTAAATAGATCCTCCAGGTTTCAGTGAAGTCCTTTTCACCGGGACTGAGGCATAATCTACTAATTGTTTGGGTAAAATACCAGTACCTGAAATACCATATAGGGCTTTAAGTCTTTTACTTTCCATTTTCCCTTCTGTGGGCTTCCTGATGGGATGCCAGCTTCGTTGGGGCTACTTCGTAGTCACTTGCCACGTCCCATTATTACAGTTGCAGCAACGGTGGGATTCAGCTCACGTAACTTTGCCTATCTAAAAGGTCAGTCAGTGTCCAGCTCTTTCTACGGTTCATGGCGATAAATAGTTACCCTCGGAAGGAGACAAACAGTTACCCTCCTTCCTGTCCTAGACACCCGAGTCCAGATGAGGTGACTCTTCCTCTGGAGGAGTCTCTCTCTCTCTGTCTCTCTCTCTCCACTGACTGCAGGGAATACTGAAATGACTAGATTTTAGATAGCTAAAGTCAGGTAAGGTGAATCCCACCCTAAAAGGAATATGTATGGACAATCATTTGAAGAAGGAAAACTGGTTACTTGCTGTACAGTAACTGTGGTTCTTCAAGATGCTTTGTCCACACAGATTCTGTGGTCCTCCTCCTGTGCTAACTCCGAGTCCTGTCATAGGGGATTCTTATTGGTGAAGGAATTGAGTGGTGGTTGAAGCCGCCATACCCCTTATGCCCTCAGGTACAGTGGTCGCAAGGACACACTGGGTGCAGGCACAGCCCCAGTGGACACTGCTATTCAGAAAGAATCCAATCTCCTGCACATGGGGCCTATGTGCACGTAGATGGGAATCTGTGTGGGCAACACATTTCGAAGAAGCACGGTTACTGTAGGGTAAGTAACCCTTCTTTTTTAAAGCTTTCAAAATGATGCTGTGTATACTTGTGCACCATCAAATTTCCTGTATAACCAAAGTTTTTTTAAAAATGTATAGAGCCAGAAATGATCTGTAGTGATTTTTTTCCACCATGTATCCAGAGGTAATGGACATGACACTAAATAATGTAAATATTTGAATTTAAAAAGTCGTCATATTATATGACATGGTATTTTACGCTTTACAATGAATTCCTATACATTAGGAACCAGATGATTTTTAAGCCTCTAAAACTACATCCACAGTTGCGTTTCCCTGTGGTTTTGCATGCTTATTTTTCATTCATTTGTTTTGTATAAGACTGCATTTGTTTGCCTGAGTTTTTGATATTTCATTTTGGCTATCTGGTCTACAGAAGCTGATGCCATTTTAAGTGTATACATCCAAAATATATTAAAATACTGGCAGACAAACCCCTTGGCATATAGTCATCATTTGGTTTGAGACATTCCTGAAAATACTGCTTTGAAAGCTTGTGAAGCTCGGTCTTGAGAAAATTCTGACTTCTGCAGATCGTAACTGACAAATTATGATTTAAAAAGCAGTAGTGTATATATATATTTTAGGTATCTGTATACGATTTAAAATTACTGCTTTCTTTTCTCGTCATCTTCAAGATGCGGTATTTGCACAGCTTTGCATCTTCTCAGTCTGTTGATTCAGAATCCTATGATACAAGTTTTACTGGTGGGGGAATTGCATTTGCCATCCCTCTTCCGATCTTACCATCGTGCCTGCCAAGGGCTCGGTGAGGGGACACAGCTGGCCTGGGTTAGACCTGGAAATTCCCATCATGTTTTCCTGTAGTATTTGATTAAACATTTTAGGGCAAGAAGTGCAGTAACATTAAGCTAGATGCTTAGGAAATCTGGTTGCTGTCCAGTTGCTTATGTAGTTTAAATGAAGCTCTCTTAAATCTTCAGGGCAAAGATGATGTTTACGATCGTATGCTGCTAGACTACTTCTTTTCTTATCATCAGTTCATCCATCTACTATGTCGAGTTGCAATCAACTGTGAAAAGTTTACTGAAACTTTAGTTAAAATGAGTAAGTATGAAGGTTAAACAGCCTAAGGATTTTTTTTTTTTCTGTCATAACTGTGAGTGCTTCTCCACTAAGTTTTATATTCAGAATTTTTAAGAAAAAGCAGAGCTTGTGAAACTTGCTGCATTAATTGGTCTGGATGTTATTTTTATTCACAAAACCGTATGACGTGTATAATGTAGTGCAATCTTACCTACGTGACTGTCACGCTTCAGGCCTGTCCGGAAAGGAGCTGAGGCAACCAGTGAGAATTCAGTCTCCTTGCACATTTAGAGTTTAATACAGGACTCAGGGAAGCTTTTTGTTTGGTTGGTTTTTTTGGTTGGCGGTTTATAAATGGCTTTGGATCAGATCCTGAATCCTCAGCATTTCTGCTAATGGCAGGAACTGGCAATCTGCCCAGAAGC